>NC_092836.1:8593067-8896097 GCF_039878825.1 Excalfactoria chinensis
ACGGGACAGCTACGGGAGTGAGGGATGCGGACGGGGAGAGCGGGGAGCGGGAGCTTTGGGGGTCCGAGATGTGCATCGGGAGCCCAGGGGAGCGAGAGCACCGGAGGGTGCGGGAGATGAGCCGGGAGCTTCGGGAGCGGATGCCCCACGGGGACGAACGGAGCCACGGGAAGCAGGTGCCCTGCGGAGATGGGCTGGGCACTGAAGCCCCGGGGCGTGAGATGGCCGGGTGTGCAGGATGAGCGCTGGGATAATCCAGCTGTGGGAGCACCGGAGGATGCGGGTGGTGCAGTGGGAGCACAGCAGCATGCTGAGACACCAAACCGGACGTTCTGGCTCACAGGGACAGGAGCAGCAGTTGGTGCCCGGTGCTGACCCTACTGCTCTCTTTGCAGGAGCCTGGCGGCAGCCAAATCAAAACCCACCACTGCTGTGGGCCGGATGGGTGGCACCGTGGGGCTTGGGCCTGGGGACCCCCAGGGTGGCTGAGCCATCCCATGGCGGCATCAAGTGCAGGTGCCTTTACGTGGGTCTCCTTCCCCTCCATGCCCACGCGGCGCGTGTACTGCAGCGCAGCGCACCACGACAGGCAGCTCTTCGTGCTGGGTGGCTGTGGAGGCAACGGGAGAGCCCTGGGAGCTGCTGAGGTTCTTGACCTCCAGGCCCAGCGCTGGACTGCACTCCCTCCGCTGCCCACGCCACGGGCTGGTGCTGCCACCCTCGCCGTGGGCAAACAGATCCTGGCAGTGGGTGGTGTGGATGCCTCGCAGAGCCCCCTCGCCTCTGTCGAGATCTACCATGTGGATGAGGGCAGGTGGGAGAAGAAGGCAGCGCTGGCACAGCCCTCCATGGGAATCGCGGCCGTGCAGCGAGGTAGGTGACACGTCCTGCCCAAACTTTGCCTCCAAGCCTCAGCACAGCTATTGTGTGGGAGTCCCACGGAGGATGCATGCGTTTGCTCTGGGCTGAGGATGCTGTGGCATTACCCTGGGGCAGAAGCCAGTGGAGCTGTGATGGGTGCAGGCAGGGGTGCCGGCAGCGGAGCAGGATTTGGCAGCATGGCAGCGTTGCCATGGTGTCTCCAGGGAGATGGTGCTGCCGGGAATAATTAGAACCAATGGCCCTGGTGCTCTGCTCCAGGCAGGGTGGATGGGGCGGGCGAAGGTCCGAGCGGGGTCAGGACACTGCCCAGCTGTGTTAGCTGTCTCCCCCTCACCCCTGCTGTTTCCACAGATGGTGCTGTCTATGTGCTGGGGGGAATGGGAGCAGACACCTCTCCGCAGGCGCTGGTCCGTGTCTATGACCTGGCAAAAGACCACTGGCAGCCGCTGCCCTCCATGCCCACACCATGCTATGGGGCCTCCGCCTTCCTGCAGGGCAACAAGATCTTCGTCTTGGGTAGGTAGGCAAGCCCAGAAGCCTGCCCAGATGTGGGCATTGCCCCAAGGCCCTGGCACAGCCTGGGGTTGCTCCACGCAGACCCTTCTACTGGGCACCGCTGGTGGTGCCAGCTGCCCCTCAGGTGTCACCAGCCCTCTCATCTCATCCACACACAGGGGGCCGGCAGGGCAAGCTGCCCGTCACCGCCTTCGAGGCTTTTGACCTGGAGACAAAGAGCTGGACGCGCTACCCCAGCATGCCCAGCCGCCGCGCCTTCGCCTCCTGCGCCATGGCTGACAGCTTCTTCTTCAGCCTGGGGGGGCTGCAGCAGCCAGGGCCGCACAACTTCTACTCCCGACCCCACTTCGTTAACACCGTGGAGATGTTCGACCCCGCACAGGGTGAGGCCCAGACAGGGAAGGAGTGCTGCCTGTGTTGTGGAGTCCACAGTGATGCTCACAGCCTCTCCCCTGCAGGTGCATGGTGCAAGCCCAGCCGTGCCATCCGCATGAGAGAGAAGAGAGCTGACTTCGTTGCCGGCTGTCTGGGAGGATACGTGGTGGCCATGGGTGGCCTTGGTAATGCTGACCGGTGCTGCTGCGGTGGGGAATGGGCTCTCAGTGCATGAAAACCTGTCCTTCCTGGGCTCCGTCTGCACAGAGCTGCAGCATTGCATCCTGCTCCCAGGAGAGCTGGGGAAAGGTCAGCACTGCTGCTCAGCAGCAGGAAAGCTGGGGAGAGGGCTGCCCAGGGCAGTTGCAGCACCTCAGCCTCGTGGGCTCTGGGCAACTTGAGATGCCACAGTACCAGCCAGGGGCAGAACCATGGTGCAGCATTGGTGCCAGCAGCTCTCTCCTAGGGGATGCTGTTAATCCTGCTGAGCCCCTGCATAATTACTTCAGTACAGCAGAGCCCAGGGGTTGTACGGAAAGGGCTCAGGCCATGCCATCTCTTGCAGGGAACCAGTCATGCCCGCTGGACTCAGTGGAAGGGTTCAGCCTCACACGGAAGAGGTGGGAGCTGCTGCCCCCCATGCCCACTGGCCGCTGCTCCTGCTCCAGCTGCCCAGCCCCTGACCTGCTCTTCGTCATCGGTGGGGTGGCCCAGGGCCCCAGTGGAGCTGTTGAGGCTCTCTGCCTGCGTGATGCACCCTGATAACGGCTCTACAGCCTGGGGAGCAGCCCCAGCAGAGCATCAAGTGCCTGAAGACGGGGACAGGGTGTGCACGGCTCCAGGAAGCTGCCGTCCCACGACACCAAGTACCACAGCAGCCATGGTTTCTTGCGACGCGTCTGAAACCCCTCCAGGCTCCCACAGCAGTGGAGCCCAGGGGCAAATCCTGGTGCCCAGGGACGGCCAAGGCTGCTGGCATGGGGAGCCGTGGAGGTAGGGCTGTCGCTGGCCATGCTGCCCCATCCGGCCCCGTGTCTGTGCCACGTGTGTAGCAGTGAGTGCTGTGTCGTTGTAGACCCAGTCGATGTCTCATGTAGCGCAGAGGTGCCATGTAGCTCAGTGCCTAGGAGGTGATGTAGCACCTCAAATAAATGAAATGTGAAGTTTTAGCTTGCTGCAGTCATGTCGTCCTGCTGTGGGGGGAACATGGGTTCCTTTTTTAAAAACCTTTTTGGTTTTAACTCCATCCAAAGTCGCACTCTCTAAAGCACAGACAGGCCAGAACAGATGCAGGTGAGAGATTCAGTCTTTTAATGAGATGACATTAGAAAAAAATCTCATGGGCCAGAGTAAATATCAAACATGAGCACCTGACCTTTCAGAGAGGAGGGCCAGTGTGCTGCTGCTGCATCAGGCTGTGCACATGCCAGGGCATTACATGGAAAAAGCTGGGTTCAGAAAAGAACCACTCGCTGTGTTTTGGGAGAAATATCCTGGGATACTTGGGCTGGTGGTACCTCTGATGCTTGAAGCATCTTTGCATCCACCTCTGGAGTTGCCATAGAAACACTCCTGTGCTGGAGCCAGCATCAACACGGGGCCCCAAATTGAGGTTTATAGCAGCTGGGGGGACTCACCGGCAGCAGGACAAGGTGACTTGTGCTGTGCTGGGAGGTCTGGGGGCTGGACAGGGGGTTCCTGTCCTCTGAGCACAGCATATGCAGGGCTCTGGCACTCTGCTGTGAATACTGCAGCAAACTGCACTTTCACAACACACCCCTAAAACGCCTTGGTGGGACAGGTATGGTACCCCCCCGCAGCCTACCTGCCCTTTCCAGAAGTCACCGAGGCTCCTAAGAACTTCACTCACCCCAACTTTTATCACATGCAACCCTAAATCACAGTGTTGCACTGGAAACGCAGACCTGATTAATGAACTCGTCCCATGGGAGCATGGCATGGAGAGGATAAATCAGGCACTGAGTCACCAGCAGGCTGACACTTTTCTGCAGCATTCCCTTCCAACATAGTGGGCTGCAGAACGGGTGCCAGTGCTTAGAACTGCCCTTTCCAAACACAAGGCCATGCCAGCTGCACCTTAGCACTTTGCTGTTGTGTCCCCCACTGCGGTGACATTTCCAGCAGCCCTACCGCTGCCCTACAGTCAGCCTGCCTCTTTTATGAGCACCCAAGTCTCTTGCATGTGACTGGGCAGTTTGGGGTGCATCCACAGACCGCAGCACCGCCTGATTTGACTGTTTCAATTGAGAAGAATCTGCGACCTTTCCTAAAAGTCTGGATTGCTCATTTTTTTCTCTCTCCACTTTCGGGCACTGGAGCAGAATCCCAACCAAATGAGGGGAAGAGAGTATCCAAGACAAGAGCCAAGAATGCCTTGGGATGGGTGTTGAAACCTTCGGGCAAAAAAGCAAAACAAATGATGGCCCTGACTGCTTAAGACTGACACATTATTAAGCAAAGAGCTCACGTGAGTTGCTAATGAAATGCTAACAAATCAAAGAAAACCATTTGAGGGACGTACAAGATATATTGCTGTCTGTCTCCTGGTATGTTCTTCTAATTTTTACTAAATGAAAGGCTTCAAGTGTCTGGCCAGACTCCCTAATGCTAGAAGCACAGTCTGTTACTCCAGATAGGAGGAATTCTACAAGCCAGCACCTGGCAACACTTCTGATCTCCACAGAGCTGTGTTATGGATGAGGGAGACTGGGACTGGAGCTAGCTGTCAAACCTATAATTAAAAAAATGTGTTTTCTTTTAGAAATTTCTTTCTGTTGTCAGGAGAGATGGAATACAAAACCTCATTTACCATATCCCACAAATTCTGTAGATGCTCAAACCAGAAAGCTCCAGCCACATCAGAAACATGAATAGTCCTGCACAATAACTTAAAATAACGCACTGAGTCCTATGGCTCACACACAAAGCGACAGCGAATCCTTTCCTAATAACAGTGCTGTAAGAGGTAGAAGGCCCTATGGGCTCCTACGAATGGAGTTCTAGATTTTCCAATAAAAGGATAGAAAACACCAATAGTGATGCAGGGCCACGTCTGACCTCCAAGCAGCAACAGCAGTGCTGGGCATTGCCCTGCACACTCGAGCTGTACAAAGCAGACCAAACCCTTCCTTTACTCAACTGGTGCCATATCCACAGATATCTCTGCAGCAGAGCTCTCTGGAGGAAAGCTGGGCTTCCATCCTTAGACAGTTTGACCATCAGACCATTGCAGTGGGAGCACAGCCTCTGCTTCAGTCCTAGAAAAGCTTCTTACCACAGAATCATTGCACAGGCAAGAGTTAACGAGCCATAGAAATAAATTTGAGCTATTTATACAGATGTAGCCCTGCTGTTATAAACAAAGACAGGGCAGCAGAGTTGCTCCAAGATGTCTGTGAAGGGTAAAAGTCCATAATTCTTCAAGTAAAGACTTAAGTTCTGCAGGATTTGTTAAGGAAACACAGCATAGTTATTGTTTTGACACCTCAGAGCACCAGGCTGCATTACTGCTAACATTTCTCTCCAGGCAAGAGGAGTTTGAAGGGGATGGGATGAACCCCTCTAATCTATCTTCAAATTTATAGCAGCTTCATTTCTGCAGCATTCTGTTGCTTATGGAGCACCTTCAGAACTGGCAAATAAACAGCTTAACGGGCATTAATAAGGCTTTGAATTAAAAGGGGAAAAAATAGGCAAGCAAGCATGCCCATTTTCCATTCCTGAAGACAAGGAGGATAAAAATTCCAGTGAAACCATATTTGAGAGTCTTTCTGCAGGGCACGTTTAGATCATGGGTTATCTCTGTCAGACTAGCAAGTAAAATTAAGCTGCTCTGCATTTCTGAGAGTGCTGCTGACACTGGGGACTGCACAGCCCTCAGGCACAAAGCTCCCCAACGTGCTGCACCGAGCAGCCAAGGGTCCCCAGGCTCAAGCACCTCCTTCACACAACACTGGGGTGGGTCCCACCTGTGTGGGGACAGCTGAGAACCCAGCTCTGTGAGGAGCCTGCAGGCCCAGCTCCAGCAACCACACTGGCTGCGTCAGCCATGTTGGCCATGGCAGCCATGTTGTCTAGGCCTCACTAGGCCCTACGCTGGGCCGCGCTCCATGTGCAGCAGCTGTGCTGTGTCCCAAGGGAGCCTTAACTCTGTAACACTCACAAAGTGCCCCTGACTCAGGCAGTACATGAGTTTCTTGGGGACAGAGCCCAGCGGAAGCATTCCTCACCTCAGCCCCAAAAACACGCTGGTTGCAGGGTGACCAGGCTGCAGGTTGGTTGCTGCCACCGCAGTGCAGCCAGCAACCCCACAGGTGCCTGTATGCAGGATCAATAGGTCTCGTATTTTTCCTTTTTAACAGTTAATCTTGAGGTGGGGGGGAATGAATTTCAACATCTGGAATATCAAGGAGATGCTCAGCACTCCCACAGCCTCCGGGTAAGTGCCGTGTGTTTTCACACCCAGCACACACAGCCATCAGAGCCTTTAAGTACAACAGCCTCTCTAAGGAATTAAGATGATGAGGATGTTATAAATACAAAAAGCTCCTTCCTGACATTCAACTGGTTAGAGCACCAAATAGTTCGAAGGCTTTGCACTGCCAACGTAAAGCATTCCTGGGGACAGCAACATTCTGAGTGTTTAAGAGCACTTACTCAAAAGCATTTTAGTGGTCCACTGACTTGAATTCAGGATGTATAAACAGGGATCATGGTGAGAAACAGGTTATATTGCCTGAGTCGAATACTCCTGAAAATGTGGTGTAATACAGTGAAATATGGAAAGAGGAACAGCCACCATGCCTGCCTATGCTCAGCTTTTTGGTGGCTTTCAGGCTGCTTTCTCAGCCTGTCCTAAGTCAGGAACTCTGCAAGGGACATAAGCCAGGAGGTAATTCAGCAGGATCGCCTGAAACAGGAGGTACCACCATTTTTTTTGTTAAAACTCCCTACTTCTGGAAACTGTCAGAGAAGCTGCCATAATTACATGGTCAATGTATTGCCAAAGTGGGGAATGACTGCAGGAATGACAAGAAATATGCCTAGAATTAATCTGTGGTTAATCATGGTCTGCTGAATTATGGCTAATTAAGCTACTCTGTGATTCTGTTTCTGTCTGCGTTACTCTCAGCTTACTAAGTACTGTGATAGATTTACATTGTAGGGAATTTTAAAACCAACACTGGATGCTCTGCTGAAAGCTATTCTATTTCCTGCTGAAAGCTTCGAGCAGGAATTTATTCAGGAGAATCCTATGGCCTATCTTATGCAACATGTCTAATTAGATAAGTTAAATGTTCCCTTCTTGCCTCACATAGAAGATAGATAAAATGAATCACGATTTGCAATATCATTACACGTTACGTAACTCTAAAATTATTCCATATACTGCATTTATACGCATGGCTGATTTTTTTTTCCCCCAGTAGAAGTCAAAGAGCAGCTATAACTCCCCACATCTACAATACATAATGAAACAACAAATATGATTTGTATTGAACATCTAGAGAGCAAATGCATTTAAAAAAATAAATAAATAAAAAGGGGGGAAAAAAGGGTTTTAAACAACAGAATATCAACACTCGCACCACTTGGCTTAAAAACAGAGCCAGATTTATCCCTCATTTAACTCTGGAGAAGCTAATTGATTAATTTCGTCCTCTGATCCTCTGGTAGTTAAATAAGCACTTACATAACTAACTAACTGCTGTTCAAATTCACAGTTCTAGTCATAGCGTCTCAGATGTGGCCTGATGTTACAGTGATGATGGATGATAATGAAGATATAATAGCAGGTTCCTTCCCCATTATAAAAGTACTTGTCGCATAGGTATGAATTAATTGAGTTTGGCACAGATGCAGGGGTCAAAGAGGACCCCATTCAGAGAAAAGTATGTTTATACCTGTCACAATTTAGCCTTTATAAATATGCATTGCATCATTCTATTGTCTTCTTGGTACCTGCAGGTTGGTTTTGTTTTCTTTTTTTCCTGCTTTTATTAAAGCCTTCCCTCCAAACCAATCTAATAACACACGATTGAAACACAGACAAGATTTTTACACCTGCTCCTCTGCACTTCACTTTTTTTTGCAAGTGAATTGAGGGGGGTCAAGCAGGGCACGAAACAACACTGAGAATGAAGTGGAGCTTTTAGAGGAGTTAAAAGGAGAACTCAAAAGGCAAATTAACTTCTTTTAAAGGAAAAAAAAAGCTAGGAGTGCGTGCACAAAATTGAGCTATGAGGAAAAGGTGTTAATAACTTCTCCCAGCTCACTTCTCCTGTTACTAGAGATCCTTTTCTCACTACAGCAGGATATGATACACAGATTGCATAGTACTGCCTTTCAGAAAGCTTCCAAGATGAAACACAAAATCAGCACATAGTATTGACAGGGTATGCCTCAAAGTGTCTGTTCCTTGAGCAGGTGAGGAAAAATGTTACTTCTGAGAGCAGCTGCCACCAGGTCCATGAGCAATGCAGGACTCCGGTGATGTAATAAGGACACAACAGAGTTTCTGCAGAAGCCCAACATTGCTCTGCACTGTTACCTCTTGTGCTTCCTTTCTGCCTCCGTCTCAGAACAGACCGTGAACTTGGAGTTTTATTCATAGTCCATCAAACATGTGTTCTTGCCTGCAACTGCTGGCAGCCTAAGAAATACAATGGGGGAGCCAAACTCCCCACTTCACCTGTTCTTATATATGAATATTGACATAACAGGGATCCTAGAGACCCATCGGAAGGGAGATTATCTAGTTGGACATTGTAATATCAGGGTGCCAATTATTTGAGAAGGTGAGAAGAGGTCATGCTGATAAAGTGACAGCTATGCTGTGAAGAAAGCTGAGAGTCTATTTAAGTGTACCAACAAACAACACCATTCTGGGGGATTGAAATGCCAGACACAATTAGGGAATGTGTGGCATTAGAGCTGCACTGCTGACTGCCTGGCCAGAAGGGCATGCGGAGGAAGATCACAGGGGATCTGAGCACAGTGGTCACAAAAGCAGTGATGCTTCAATTTGCCTTCTATCGATTGGATAGTCACAGAGCTGAAACCAAATCTTCAGCACCATTAAGACCCGCTCAGTGATAGAACTCGCAGGGAAGAATCGCATCCTGCTTAGGTCCCAGGCTGGGCACAAGACCTTGTTTGGAGTATTACTCCATTACTCTCATAGCAATGCCATAGAAGTGGCAGTAATGAACTGGAGTCAGCATCTCTGCAGGAGAAACAGGAGCCAAAAATCCACTACAGAAATGTTTAATTTCCAAAAAGACATTGACGTAGAAATAAAGAAGCTTGTTAGAAAGGAATTTAAAGGGGGTGGCAGAAAGGGCTGTAGGTTCACCTGAGGCATAGAGATTACTCTTTAGACCTCGAGCTGAAACACAGAAGAAATGCAGAGCAACTATCAAAGCAGAGTGAGAAGGACCAGTACCAGACTGACATGGTTAAATATCATGGTAAAGAAAACAAGAGGACATCCTTTAAGAAATTAAAGGGCATTAAAAATGTAAAGATGGGAAGCCACGTATTATAATTTTAAATTGAAGTTACTGTAATTTTCTTGTTCCATGTGAAAAGCAGTGAAACGCTAAAGGCAAAATAACTACTAATGAACCAATTTCAAAAGGCATCCGGAACAGAGAGCCAGCCAGATAGCGGGTAAGGCCAATACATGATGAAAATACGGAAGAGAAATATTAAACTCAAAAAAAGATGCTAGGACATGAAGCCTACTTCGTGCCATTTATTCTCTATGGCATATTTCTGCTTTGAGAACAGATTTCCAAGTGTAACAGCCTCCATTTGATCCATTATTTCATTAAATTCCATTCCATACAGCAGAGCCACAAAATCTGAAGTCACCTGAAGGTCCAAGAATTAGCAGAAAAGGAAGGAGATAGACAAGACAGGGTGGCTCAGAAAATCCTGAGCCTTACAGGGCTGTGCAGGCTGGACTACAGCTTCAGACTGGGGGACAAAAACTGTCTCCAGAGGTCTAATTCCTAATATGGCCAGGGATAAATGTGTAAGTAAACGCGGCTGTGCTGCAGCAATCTCTGCCTGCTGGCTCCTCGCTCAGGACAAAAGAGCCGATGCGGTTTCCAAGGTGAAGAATGTTTGGGTGGTATTGAATCACGTTGGAATGAATAATGGAGTTGCTCATAGAAAGTAAAAATGACCTTGAAGAATTAAAGCAAGAGCAGAAGGACTGAGCCTGCTACCTGGAAACTGGAGGTGGCGGCTGTAAGAGATCCTCTTGTGGTTAATGCATTGGGGCCACTGCCAAAATCTCTTTGTAGAAATACCTTTTAGGATATGAATGTAGAAACGAAACAAATGATTTGCAGCAAGCAGGTCACCGAGTTCCAAAGGATAGAGAACAGAAAAATAACGTTAAGCCTTGGCAGCCTCCAGCAGAGACGGTAAATGGCTGGGAGCAGAAATAGCAGCTAAGCCTCCTTGATTTAAAGTCCTCCAAGCCCCCTGGATGCTGAAGTTCCTTCTCTGCACCCAAAGCAAATGCTTATCCTTGCTTGTTTGATGAACGCTTTGGCAGGCAGCAAAAAGTAACAAGAGCAGCATGGCAGAGATAGAGACAGTTCCTACAGATACAGACTAAAGCTGTGAGGAAGGGCAGGTGAAATGCAGCTCACAGCTCTTCAGTTGGATTTGTTGTGACGCAGTCCCAGTCTCTAGATGAGAGGGCAGAGAGATTTTTGCATAGAAAGCAGGAGGAAAGCAACAGTACTGCACTGCTACTACTTGAGATCACTACCAGGAGAAAGATTTCCTCAGGAATGAGGCTTTACTGCACTTTAAATGTGAGCTTCACCCACAAAGCTGTGGAAGAGGAGGGACATTGGCACAGGTTCGGTGTGGGTGATGGGGCTAAATACAGTCCCAGCAGCATCACAGATAAATGTTGCTTTGGAAACTGTTGAAGACTGTTTGCTTTTCCAGCATCTGGTGTTGGACCTAATAACAGTTTAAATTGTTTCCACAGACCAATAAGGCCTAGGACAATTTATAAGGTTTGGCATGGCAATTCTAGAAACATCTAGAGAACACAAGAAGAGAAGATTTACTGCACACTGCACGTCTCCGTGTGTTGCATCTGACAGCTATTTTGGGGCAAGGCAGAACCTTTAAACGAAAGGCGATATGTTTGTGTGTGGCCATGCTCAGCATGTATTTGGATGTGCTAACTGCAACTCGGGAACATGCAAGAAGCTTCAAAAAGATCCAACTTATCTTGAGGGACATGGAAGGAATTCCCACCGGTGACAAGGAAACTGAGACAGCAGAGAACCAGCTGACTCCCCAGCTATGCAGAGGGCTGCAGATTTTTAGGCTGTGCTCATATTACATTAGATAGCAGGGCTGCCAATATCGCAATACCTTGCGTAAAGTTTGGTGGGAAGAAGAAACCGCCCCATCGGTCAGCAGAGCACGAGTTAGCAATCTTGGAGCTGACAGGAGCTTGTGATGGTGCCTGTCTCACAAATCAAAACCTTCCCTTCCTTTGAATGCGTACTGTAGTGCTAAGGGAGCACTCCTGGCACAAATGCATGAATGGCACAGGGAAAGGCTCATCTTAGCAGAAGGCTGAAAGTTCTCCCAAGATGAACTACTGCATCACCTAAGAGGGACTGCTAACCAGGATTAAATAGCTAGGATGTTTTCTTGCTGTTTATAAGGAAAGGTTTATATTTAGAGCAGATCACGCATCTGTGAAGCTCAGGCATCCTGAAGGAAACAGTCAGGTGGTTGGCTGATTTCACCATCACACAGAGTTCTGGGCCACGTGTGGCCAGGCTGATGCCTTGCCCAGATGGCCTCGTTAGTAAATTCACAGCCAGCAGTGCTGAGCAGGGAAGAAAGAATTCCGCTGCTTGGGGGAGTGAATGCACTCCAAGAGGCATCTGCTTCATCTCCCCACATAGTCTGCAAAGAAGTGTCATCATTCCTAAACTGACCACCAAGAGAGCAGACTTAAAACAGAAAAAATGAAGCTCCAGGGCTGCCAATAGCCTTCTTTGGTCATAGCATCAGCGCAGAGTGAGCCTGGGAGTTACATGGCTCATAAAGTCCTCTGAGCGCCTCAATGTCAGCAACAGAACCCTTTGTATTGGAATCTTGTAATTCAGACATTAAGTAATGCAAAGGGACTGAGCAGAGGAGCAGGTTATGGGACGTGACATGCTCCAGTTATACCAGACACTTGGAAAGGGGATTATGGAACTAAGTGCCTTACTGTCAATACACAAAGAGCATAAAAACCCTTCCTCAAACTAAGAAGGAGCTTTTTTGGTTAAAAGATGGATGGGTTTAGAAAAACAGTGCAGGAGATGCGATACTTACATTGCCAGCCAAAGCCCTGCAGCTCAGCATATGCAGTGAGCTCAAAGCCAAAAGCATTAAGATGGTATTGTCACCAACACTGCTATATGGAGGAGGCTGAGCAGGCTCCCACTAAATGCTCTCTCTGTTGTGTGTATGATGTTTGGGCTCCTTCTAGAACTGGAGATTAACTGAAGACATCACTGCTAATAAACAATGATGATCTTTTGTTAGAAACAAAAATTAGTCCCCTGTTCTATTCTTCCTTTAGTTATATGATTTGATATGGAAGGAAAACCCTGCCTAAGAGCCTACATCATTAATTTTGATCTGTAATTCTCAGTTCATTTATCCTTGTTTTGCCAGGATTGACCAGAAAAAAAGCCTTTGTGATTTATGAGCAAACATTCTGCTTTGAACTAATTCAGTTTGTTTCTTCCTTGATCCATTTTAGGATACGTTACATGGGGAGATTTTTGTTCTCGTGGGCAGGCTGGGGAAAGGCTTTGCACAGTGACACAGTTGGATGGAGTGGGAGAACGGATTTCATCTACCTGCTGCTGAGAAACAGCACCAAAGGCTGCAACACACCTTCTGAGTAGCATGCCATTACATCTGAAATCTGTCCAGCCATATGCTACCTATTTATTTGCTATTCCTACTCACAAGCCTCTCTCTGCCCCATTTCAGGCCAAACAAGCTCTTTGCCCGGAGCAGTGCTATGAGTGACTACTCAAGCCTGAGTGACTCCCAGGTGCTCTTCGGCTCCCAGTTCTGCCCAGAGAATGTGCAGTCAGCAGCACCGCTGGAGCTGGGTATGCAGCTGGGCCAGCACAACTCCCAGGATGTGAGTTTTGCTCCCTCATTCAGCCCTGCCCAGGCACACAGCCACCATCCAAAATTAGCAGTGAATACTGAAATAGGTACTAACATTTGCCAAACCCGGTTACCTTCTGATACAGTAAGAAGAGTATAGAGTTACAGCAACTAGAAAGCAGTCTGGTTAGCTAAAAAAAATACCATTCCTCATCAATGATCATTATTGAGAAAAGCATTATTTTCTTTGATTCCTTTTGATTACCAACCTAATGTGAAATTAGTCTCAAGCTAAAGTCTTTAGATCCCCTAGGTAAGGTAGAATGTGTTGTCTGCTCTCTGAACAATTCCGTGTTAATTGTGATTAGCTTTCCACAAGAGAAACAGAGGCATTCAGTATTCAGGTCCACTGAGAGAGAGTTACCTTGCAGTACTGTTGTTGAAGCAGATCTCCAAATGCTTGTGGATGAAGAGCTTCTGTGTTCAAAATCTTCTTCCTGTAGCACGTGGCTTCTGATGTTACCAGCCTTGCTAAAATAGCTCCTGCTCCACTAGCAGATAACGCCAGATCCAGTGCACCTGGGAGCAAAGATAAGGAAAGAACAGTCATGCCAGCTCCATAGCCCCAGGCAGCCATTCAGTCCCAGATCCCATCCGCTGTCCCTGCACTTTGCTGAAGAGCTTGCCCTTTAACTGTGTAGCTTTTCATCAGATGCAGGGAAGAGAATTCGCTCTTCAAGATGAAAGAGCATTGAAACACGTGAAAATCTGAGCTACAGTCTGATGATGCTCGGCAGCAAAGGATGTCACCTAGCAGGAAATTCAATAGGATTTTCTTTAGATTGATGTACAGGGAGCTCCCTGAAATCATTTTTACAGTCTCTGTGTTAAGCGTACAGGGAAAAATATCAGTGCACCCGATGACTGCAATCAGCTGGAAAGAGTCAGGATGAGGAAAAAGCCTGAGTTTGAAGAAATTCAGGTTGGGTGTCAGTTCCACAGGGAGCCAATCATAGAACTGTTGAGGCTGGGAAAGACCACTAAGATCATCCAGCCCAACCATCAACCCACTGAGCAATAACCTCACCATGCTTCAGCATCCCCATCCAATCTGTCACACCCAATCACTGTGAGCTCTGCCTCTACAAAATACTTGGTACACAAATGCTTTTTGCTAATTAACATTCTGATTGTTTTTATACTTCATCATTTCTCTTTCTTTTGTGCAACAGAGCGAGACCAGTATTTTTACCAAATACCAAGCAAAACCACAGCTATTCGATGAAGATACGAGAGAAAAAGGGTTGCGTAGCTTTGGAGCAGGACAGGGGATGAGAGCCCTGGAAAACTTCAAAGAAAAAAAGAACAAAATAAAGGACAAATATGACCGGTATGTACCCACAGCAAACTCCTTCTGTGAAGTCTGTTATCACTCCCTGCAGCTCCTCTTTAAAAGATAGACACAGCACAGCTACATATTCCAGGTTTTAGACAATCTCTCACTGCAAAGAGTGGCAGGATAAGAGAACAGGGTTTATTTGCAGTGAGAGTTGTGTAATGCTTCCAGCCGTAAGCCACAAGGAACAGCCAGAACTATAACCTGAATTTACCTTTGTCTTCTCTCTCTAGTCAGCAGGGGTTTGTTCATTTTTTTTCCTGTGTTGCTTCTCTATGAAAGCCCGTGGTTCTAAAAAATGTATAGACATTATTGGGACTGATCAGAGGGACTCCTGGTGTGACATTTACCTTTGAGACAGACAAGGAGGCTGCCAAACACACTCGTGTGCAGAGGAAGATGTGATGATTGTAACATAAGCCCACACGAATCCCTATAATGTTACTTGCATACAGGATTTTTTATGTGTGTTTTTTATAACAGGCAAGTACAATTTGATGACGAGCCCTCTGTCAAGCATTAAGAATTAAATGCAGCTGTCAGACCTCTAGGACTTAAGGATTAAGCCAATATTTTCAATCTCAGAAATGAAAGATGGCAAGCTCCCCAGCATGCCCATAAATAATTCTCCGTTCTGTACATTTTGTAAAGTAACATTTCAAGTGAGACACGTTTTTGTTAAAAGCCTGGAATCAGATTAGACTGCATATCTCCTCCTCTTTTACAACAGGCACTGTGATTCTGACAATGCAAAAACGCAGTGTTTGGTGCTTATTGGGAAAAGGGAGGATATCTGTATTTGTACCCAAATTGTGAGGAATTAACATGCATTTTTAAATGTTCAGACAGAAATCTTAAATTATCCTCTATTTCTTCTTTAAATTCATAATGCTTCTTTCCATACTACAGATGCATTTTCAGATTCGAAGCACGCTTACGGAAGTAGCTGTGTTATCTTCACAGAAATAAATATCATTTATCCGTTTGCATCTCCTGTATGTTTGATGATCAAAATGAACTTATTCTTTTCATAAAGCTGCAAAGAATTCCAGGAGCCTTGCCTACTTCTCACTGTTACACTCTACCTGGCCTCCACCTTTTTGACCTCTGTAATTTGGATGACTAAATGATCAATTTTAAATGACCCAAAACTCCAGAGAGGAAATAGGCTATCACTGTGCTTAGCAACAGTCCGTGCATTTTGGCTTGATAGGTTAATCATGAATATAGCCTGGTTCTTGATAGGCTCACTCCACTCCGAAGGATGGATAACAGAAACCACAGGCATAATCTCAAGAGAAAAGGACTTGTGCTGTATGTCCTTCCTTTGTTGATGCAGCTTTTCCCTATTTTCCCCCCACACCTATTTTAGTCCAAATATAATACATATGTATCTCAGTAACTGGCATGCCACCTCTACCCAGACCAGGTCCTTCTGGACCAGACAGCACAGCACAGCAACAGCACCCAGCAGCCAACGTGCAGCTATGCAAACATGCCTGGAACTTCCATGAGAGGCAGAAATGCTAGGCCAGGATCAGCAAAGTTAAAATATATACGTGTGTGTAATGTATGTGTATGTATATATATCTATATGTACATTTTAACTGTGATATTTTCAATTTCTGACTACTTCCATAACTTACATGTCCATCTTGCACCTGCTGTGTTTCTGCATTTTAATTTTTCTTTTCTCCTCCATGTCAGAGAAGTGTTAAGCACCTTCATTTCCAGCATCAACAACAGGCTTCAAGGGGTAAGTTAATGCAAATTCAGAGCCTAGGAGAAGGAAGAATTAGAAATGCTACTCAGCATTCACCTGCTCTCACTTTCTTCGCTGATATTTGACTTAGTGTACTGTTTGCTATGAGCACACAAATACTTCAGACCAACAAATGTCAATGCTTTTTGCACATACCATGCTTTTTGTGGCCAACCCTTAGGGTTACAGGCCATAGGGCCTTGTCTCAGGGTCAGCAATGGAATTTCTCCAGGGCTTGGGAGCAAGAACAGGCTGTAATGGCTCTCTACAAATACAAAGGCTTCTTTCCTTCTACCCACAGACAGTAACTTGCTCTCAGGAAAAAGTAACCCAGTGTAGCCTCACAGCCTGAAGGTGAACATCTCTTCTCCCCACTACTTTTCATAAACAATTTATCTGTTATCATTAGCATTTGGTTTTTTATAATCAGGTTAATACCTCTGTCACAAAATTACATAAGACTTCTGCAGTCCCTCACTTGTCTTCTGAGCTGTTCCAGGTCTCTTTTGGGGTTGCAACCAACAAACTGAAGTAACAGACAGTTGCCCATTGTTCTGTGGCATTTAAGGCTGTATTTTTGCAAGCAAATAAAAGACAACATATAATTTTCTCACTTACCTTCACTCCTGCAGCTGCAAGCATACTTGGACAAGTTTGAAGAAGAGTTCAATTCAAGAAACAAATCAATTTCTGTTCACCTGGAGACCATTTCCAAGACACGTGAGTCCTTTCAGTGCTTCTGTTAACAGCAGAGGGCACAGTCAAACTACTGAATGCCTCCAGGCTGAGCTGAAATAGGCGACTCACGCCATTCACAGCTGCTCCTCGTAAGGGTGAAGAGCCAAGAAAGGCTTAGTCACAGCTGGGCTTGGTTTTTCCATTCTTGTTATACTTACTTTTTCTTTGCTCTCTTTTGTCAAAGAACTTAAGTGCTGTATGGTCAGACACTGTATGTTTGTAGATAAAGGCACCTCTATGGTTTTGTGTTTTCCTCAGTCATTTTTAGGCTGTATCCAATACATTAACAAAGTACTCACTAAAAATACTGTTGATACTTATATCCCATGCTTTCACATCCAAGTTTTAAGTCTTTCTCAAGTTTTCACTGTAGTTTGCAGTTTTCTATCTCTGATACTATTCTTCTTAGGTGAAAAGCAAGTTGTGAGGTGCACTTGTACCACGATGAAAGGATGACCTCCCTGAAAAGCCAATAATGTAAAGTGCTTGTGAACAGCAATTGGCTAGTCACAGCAGTCTTTATTGAGGGACAGCGCTGAAATTGTTTCTAATTTGACTTAGATCTGAGCTTTTAAGAGTGCAGTAATTTTTAACCATTATTTTTCATCAACACTGTGTCAGGACTGTGCTCTGTGCAGGAACAAGAAGCCAGCTTTGAAACACATGTGAAATGTGTGATATACCTTTTGAGTTCAATGGAAAAGACCTTCCCAAGAGCACTAGAATCTTACCTGTGCAGCAGAATGTGGCTTCTAAGATGCACAGTTTTGACAGTTACCCTTTAAGTCAACACAGCCCTCTCAGGCATGAGGAGTGGAGCCTGATGCATTTTTCACAAGGCTGTGGTAGCACACGTGTTCAAAATATCAGTCTTGTTGTAGTAAGAACACTCCCTTGCTGTGCTTGGCAAGTGCTCTTTGTGGGACCTCAACGTAAGCAAAAATCCTGTCTGCTTTGGCCAGCACAGCAAGCTTCCTATTGTGCGTTTGCCCATCCCCTGGTTGCTTCAGTGTCTCAGCTTGTCCACTCTGAGGCAGGACTTTGCCTAATTTCATACACCTCTAGCACAGAAATTGTTGTCATGGCACTGAAAATTAAATCTGTTGTTCATGATTCCCCCTCGTCCTTCTCTGCCATTTGCTCATCTGCCCTGTTTCTTTTCCGTAACCATTTTAAACAAATGTGCCTTGAATGAAATGAGAAACCTCCCAGAGGTGCCTGCTGCTAGATTTTCAAAGCAATTGAAAAGAGAAATTGGCGCTTTCTGTAATGTATCATGCTGCAGAATGTTGAATATATAATGAAAATCATCACACACTCCGCAATGTTGTTCTTTTTATATTTCTGGGAGGTTCATCTGTCACTGGTTAATTGCTGATAAACACTGCCATTTGACTGGTGTCACCGTGATGGATAATTAAGTTCCCACCACATAAATGCCCACACTTGTGCCTTGAAAAGATCCCAGCTGAGGTAATTCCTTCAAAAAGGCTGTCTAAAATTCCTAAACTCAGCTGACAAAGAACTAAATTCAGAGCCAATAACGCACTGAATGGCAGTGGTTGGTGATACAGTCCCGTGGGATGTGGGTGACATGGTAGAGGTGTTAAGCAATTGGTGGCGGAGGATTTGACGTGAGGAGCTGAATGCAGAAGATGACGAGGCTCTCTTCAGAGACAGAAGTTGTGCACCAGGCCATTCAAACAACGCTGCGAAGTATAGGAAGTATCACTGGAAATTAAGTCTGTTCTCATTAGAAGCATTTCAGGAGTGCCATAGGGCTCGTTTACAGCAGTGAGCAGCATGTACATTTGGCTGTCTACATAGCCACCGTGTGAGAAGAAAACAGAAAATATTGCTCAAAATATCCTTCCAAATGCTGTTGTGCTGGCACACTCTTTGCAATGAGATCAAAACTGTTCTCTTTTGTGCATTTGTTCATATGTGCATGCACACAGCAGATAGAGCTGCGTCTGGCACCATCAATGAGACAGCATTTGCCTGAGCAGCTTTCACAGAAGCACAGCTGCTCTGTTCCTTGCACACATCTCTGTGTGCTGTGCACTGGGATGTAAAGAGGGAAGCAGGCCTGTGTTCTCGGATCTGCTTTGTAAAGAGTTTCTCTGGTTGACTTGCTGGCTCACCATTTGCTCACTCTTTCTGGTCTCAGCTGCTGTAACTCATTTCTTTTCTATTTTCCTCATTTTCATTTATATACTCACATTTATATCAAAGCTTTCTTTTATATATATATATATATACATCTTGTATATATAGATATACTTTGTATATATATAATCTTTGTATTCACAGCTCAGCCCTCTCTGAACTGCCTTGCTTTTCTGGTATCTGGCAGTTCCAGCTGTGACAACTCACAACAGCCATATCCTCTGCAACACTTCTTAGCGTCTTCCCTGCGAGCGCACTGCTGACAATCTGCCCCTCCTGCCAGCAAAGATAGCGAATAATGTGCAATATTTCCCTTACGGAGGTATGAGCCAATGCAGTTCTCTGACAAAAACCCAGCACTGGGCAGCAGGATGGGCTGACAGGGCAGGCTCACCTACCGCCCACCATGAGGACTTGCAGCGTTCTCTCTCCTGATGGATTTCACATTGCTTATGCTATTTATGCAAACCAGCAGCATTCCAAGACAACAGTACTGCAAACCCAACCATAGCAACATTCCAGGTTGGAAAAATCTATTTGGCTTGGAGTGAAATACCTGGAGAGAGGCACAAGCCCGTGCATAATCCACTCATTAACCAGGTAAAGATTTGTCCTCTGTGATTGAGTTATTCAATAACCATCCACTGCAGGGTTTATTTGAAGAAGACTTTCTCTGAGGCAGCTGTTCTTGATCATTTTCAAAGCCAAGAGCTTTGACTAGCAGGGCCCTTGATCTGATTCTACCTCAGCCATCTTGATGCCTTTTCTTTTCTCGGCGTAGATCAACACACATTTCTGTTGTGTTTAATAATGTTTGACAAGTCTGAACGCTCCTTGGTGTGGAAGGCAGCGAGGGAGGAGAGTGCCCCTCCTCTGCACTGAGGTTTTTCTGCAGAACACTCCTACATGTACAAATGGAGTGTGTTCCAAAGGCTGTTGGGAGCCTGCCCGCAGCATGCTGTGCTGAGTCAAACGTGTGTGCAGATCACAAGCCCGGAGGATGCAACACTATTTTTAAACCGAGGATACCATGTTGAGGAAGAACAGATAGGCAGGGGAAATCAGAAAGCTTTAAAAATAATTCAGAATTAAAATAATGCATATGGGGGAGAGCAGCAAGCCGGGGTAAGCCTTCCTTGTGTATATCTGGAATGGGATGGAGTGTCATGAGGGGCTTTCCTCTCTCAGCAGCTGCTGCCTTCCTCCCCTCGGTGGGGCTGCAGGCCTGCAGGGGGCCGGCAGCCTCCCAGAAACAGCACAGGTGGCTCTTGGGTCTAACCAGGAAGATGCAAACTCTGAAAGGAGCCACTGAAACATCTCTTCCATCGTTACAAACCCATTCTACAAGCCGTACCTCCCCTCTCTGTGACCCAGCACACAGCCTTGTGTCACCTGCTGGCTGCCCACTGCTTCACCTGCACCCAGGTCACTTCCAGGTTCCTGCAGGACTGGCCCGTGAGATTTGTCCCCTCCAGCCACCAGTTCCCGGAGCCTTTATGCACCTCACAGTTTTTCTCGGGTTTTTTCATATGCCGTGATGATTTCCAATGAAAAGCTTTGTTTGAGTCTACACAAAGGCCGCTGCATTGCCTTTGTCTAACAAATCACCTCTCTTATCATCGGGTATTGCATTAGTCAGGCACAATCTGCCTTTCATGGAGTCTTGTTCTGCTTTGTTCCATTTTCCTCCATATCTTTGATTGCTCGTTCCTTTAAGGACTAGTTAAAACCTTGGGCAGCATGAGAACGAACCCGACAGCCCATAATTGCTCACATCTCGTTCTTTTCTCTTTACCCAAATGTACCTTTTCAAAAGTCCCTGGTTTTCATGGAACCAAAGCGTGTATAAGCCCTTCTGCCTGTCTCTCCTTAATAGTTTCTAACTCTGGCCAATTCCATCACGAGTTTGACAGAAGGGCAGAGCCACCAAGATAATGAAGTCCCTGCGAGCTTAATGAACATAGCAGGGCAGGAGGAGAAGTGATGCCGAGCACTGTGCGGTGCTGCAGCGGGGGAGCAGCATCCCTGGTGAGAGAAGCTGCCCTGAGGAGCTGAGATAAATACTCCATGTGAAGCAACCTCTTCAGCAGGGCTCTCGGTTCCGCAGCCACCACAGTCAATCAAACATATTGGATCTGCAGGAAAAGAGGATTAATTAACTGCAGAGCTCTTGCAGCCACTTGTTGGAACATCACTCTGTGTGGATCTTTCCCTCGGGCACACAGCAGCATTCCAGAACTCCTGAGTTTTGCTTATCCCACCCAGCTGGTTTGGGAACAGTGTTTTAGGAGGGCCCTGAATCCTGTTTTGGGACAACCAGTGAGCGCTCTGCCCCCCCAGCCACACATCCACACCTTCCTGTGCTGCTCAAAGGGAAGAGCAGACATGGCTAGAGAGCATCTCTTCCTCTGTTTCATCATTTATGGTTTTAAAGGAAAACTTCAGGTTGAGCATTAGGAAGAATTTCTTCTCAGAAAGAGTGGCCAGGAGTGATGGAGTCACCGTCCCTGGAGGGGTTCAAAGAAAGGGGAGATGTGCTACCTAAGGACGTGGTTAGTGGGCAGCGTTGGTGGTGGGTGGACAGTCGGACTGGATGATCACAGAGGTCTTTTCCAACCTGAATGATTCTGTGGTTCTGTAAGACTGCCAAGGATTTTCCCCATCCATGTAAACTGTAAACCAGGCATTGGGGTCCTTCTCCCAGTGCTGTCTTTATTCACCTCGGCCTTCCTTGCACTGAGCTAAGCAAGTGTTCCAGCTTCACGTAGCCTTTCATCTCCAGCTGCCATATAATAGAGCACAGTAAATGAGATTTGGCCTGTACTCAGCATCTTATCATTTCCAAGTGCTTTGCGTTAAGCATGTACCCCACTGTTCATTGTTTGGTGCTTGGGGAGAGCTCAGCTGTGGTTGCACAGCACAGTGAAGTATTTCATGCCAAGCCGTGGCGGAAGTAGCGATAGTATTGATAGCGCTTTGTTCACATTTACAAATGAAAGACCAAATGTGTTTTTTATTGATTTGCCTGTTTAGTGCAAGATGCTCTTCAAAGTCACAGCAACGTGCTGCTGAAAGCCCTGGAAGATAAAAGCCAAATGGAGCGGGCGCTGCTGGAGATGGAGGGGAGGCTGGCGGCTGTAAGTGGGGAAATTAATCTTTTATTCTGACTCTTAGTTCTGAATTTCTCTAATTTCTTCAAAATATCAACTGGATATTAAATTGTCTTCAGACTGAGGGTTACAAAGTAGACTGTTTCTATTGTAATGAATGGGGAAAGCATATTAAAATGCAAATTCTGGACCACATACTGGCTGATGCTTACCCAGGAGCCTGAACACAGTGCTGTCAGCGCTGCTGGAATCCTGGTCGGGGAGAAGGGAGCCTAACAGTGCCCTGTGGTAGCAGGCACACGGTGAAGCACTGCTTTCTTGCTCTATCACATGCCTTTCTTGGAGGAGATGGTGCAGTGCGTGCCCACTTTTGGGTCACAATACATATGTTTTCCATAGAGTGATACAAATTGCTAAGATTGGGTTGTAACTTAAGGCATCTCACTAATGCATGGTACCAGAGTTTCTTCTTTGAATCCTATTGTCACACTTTGTAATGCACTGTTTACTGCTTCTGCTAACTGATCCCCCAGAAAGATGTGGAGATTTCAGATGTAAAATCCAGTGTCCTGCAGCTGAAGGAGGGCCTGGAGTCGCTGCCAGCCCAACTCGGTGACCACCACCTGAAGCTGTGTGAAGAATTACACTCACTGAAGCTCCCCAGTGCCTTAGCTGAGCTGCAGACCTTCGTGTCCAGTGCCAGAGTCCCCCCCAGGATGGTGGATAACTCCTCCCAAACCTCGCCTGGCACACGCCAGGACTGTGGCCCACATCAGCAGAAAGCACGCTGGCCGTGCTGCTTTGGTATGGGGGGCTGCAGCTCCTCAGGTCTGTCTGCTGCGGGGAAGCAGCACGGAGTCACTGGGGATGTGACACCTCGGGCTGGCTCCAATACAGCTTCTGAAAACAAAGTCAGCCCCGTTGCTACAGCCGTGTACGGCACGGAGATGGAATCTGCTTTGGTAGCACAGAGCTGCTCTCACCATCCGTGTGTGCGCAGTGCTAACAGCCAGCTTCTGGGGGATGGTCGGAAGAAGCACATTCCCATCCTGCAGGAGATATCCCCAGTCACTCCTCTGAGGAAGGCAATCCGCAGAGGCACTGGAGGATTTAAACCCGTCACACAACAGAGGCAGCCTCAGATGTGCCATCTCTTTGTGCAAAGCGACTTGTCTGGGCAAAGAGATGGGAACTCGTCCACAGACCAGGAGCTGGAGAACATAGCCGTAGGGAGCAAGGCAAGGCAGAAGGTGGGAAGGATCCCCTGGAATAAAGCAATGGAGAAGAAGAAAACATACCCTAGTAAGAGAAAAGGGGAGCTCGCCAGGTGTGCTGACGGTGGGCTGAAGCAAGTAAGAGCAAACAGGATTATCGGGTTGGGAAGCACCAGAAAAAATTGCTTTCCCAGATATACAGTTGCTCTCAGTTTAGCAAGCTCTAACCCAGCAGCTCCCCATCCACAGATGCTCAGCGGTGCTCAGCCCAGGCTTACAAGGAGTTCCCTTCCAGCGCCGCGCACCAATAAAAGCATGCTCCAACTTGCAGAGCAAAGGAAGAGAAGTGTGGAAAACAAAAGAAGTGTGATAGTCTCCAGCATGAGAAGGGATTTCTGGGATTCCTCTCCCCAGGAGAGTCTGTTCTCCCTGTGCAGAATAGGTGAAAAACAGGCAAGCTGCTCCACAGGCTCCACCAGCCCGTGTGCTGGCAATGTGCAGGGCACCGAATGTTGCTCCTTGGTTTTTGATAGCGATTATTCAGATTGAGGGGTTTCATTTTCAGAGCCTCCACTGCAGACATGGCCCCCTCTGTTGCCGTTCATTCCTCCTGTTAAGTGCCCTACATCTGATGTTGGGAGCTCATACTGGGACTGCCAAGAAGAGCTGAGCGTACCCATGTGAGCGCAGCCCCTTGCAAACAGGCAGGGCTCCTGCCTGGCGCCCAAGCGTGTCGCTGCCTGCTCAGGTGCAGGGACAGCGTGGGATCTGAGGCTTGGAAAGCTGCGTGGGCCTGCATTACTTTACCCCCCACCAGAAGTGCCCTGGGCGCTGCTTACTGTTGTGTTCACCCTGCTGAGAAGTGCCTGCTCTCGGCTGAGGCTTTCAGCCCTACACCTCTAGTAACATCTCTATAGCTGGAGGCTTTCACTCCTCTCTTACTCATAGTCTCTGTTTTGGTTTGTTATGTCTGAAAGTTCTGACTTCTGGTCTTTTTCTGGTAAGGTTTAGATTTGTCCCAAGAGCTGTTTCTGGGCGTTGGGTGGAAGCCAAGTCCCAGCAGCCCCAGTGCATCGACTGCTGTGCTGCTTCTTCCTTGAGACCAAACTTTCCTTGTTTTGGGATGTTCAAGACGTTGTTCAGTTTCTATTTCATGTCTCTCTTCATGAATAAAGGACGTGTCCACCTGCAGCTTCTCAAGGATGGCTCTCAGGCAGAAGCCCAGAGAAGCAAAGTCAAAATTCAACAGCTTCAGTAACTGACGGATGCTTCTCATCTTTTCAGTGTGGTTCTTTGCCATGACACAGGGTCATCCCAGGTGTGCACATGTGGAGTGAGAAGAGACCACCTGACCACCACCCCGGCATAACTGGCAGCTCAAGGTCTCGGCAGCCCCACAAACAAACAGGGCAGATCTCCCTGGATCTCCAGCCATGGGCCTGTTTTCACTGCTTCAAATGTTTTTGCCCTTTTGATCTTTGATCTGAGCTGCTGCGGGTGAAAGAAGAGTTTCAATATTGACAAAAGCAGCCTATTGCCGTGAGCCCACATGGCGCTGTGCTCTCATCCTGCAGGGGAAGGCTGGGATCGTTTAATAAACCCAATGTTTCTTTGCAGATGTCTCATTTCTCTGTACTGGTCCTTTTTCTCAGGATAGGAGATATCCCGTGTCAGCAGGTGAACACAGTGACAGCTGTCCACAGCCCTTCTTCCTTTTACGTTTCCTTCCGTTTCCCCAGAGCGCAGCAATCGCGGTGGGTGAAACCCGCTGCGGGGGGCTGAGGTTCTCACTGTGCTTTGGGGAGAGGAGGGCTCGGTGCTCTCCATCCCGCACAGCTGCCAGCCCGGCAGCGCACAGCTGAGCTTGGAGGGGCCTCTGCTGCGAGCCTCAAGGCCGGCGCAACCCCTGGCCTAAGTGCAGCGGGGTTGTGCTGGGCACCGCACGGGCACTGAAGGGTGGTGAGCAGCGTCTCGGGGTGCAGAGCAGTGAGCGGTGCTCCCCCCGCGCTGGTCGCCTCTATGGGGACGTGGGGGTGACGCGCTGCGGTGCGGCGGCACCCAGGTGGCACGGGACACAGACACGTACCCGCACTGCGGAGATGGCCCGCGTCGGCTCAGCTGCCGCTGAATCACCGGGCAGAGCGGCAGAGCGCCGGCGGCGCGGGGATGCGGGAGCTGCGCGGAGCTGGAGGAGCCCCGGCGGCTGAGATACGGGGGGCGCGGAAGGCTCCATCCCGCAGCCCTCCTGCGCGCAGGGTGGAGGCCGGCACTGCCCCGCTCCCCCCCGCAGCCTCCCCGCCGCTAATCCCGGGATCAGCCGCCCGCCCGCTGCCTTTGTGGGGCCGGCATTGCCCAAATTCCCCGGCCCTGCGCTCGGCGCAGCGGTGCCGCAGTGGCAGCGGGCAGGGGGTGCCGGTGCCGCCCCTCACCTCTCGGGGGCACCTTTTGGGGACGGTGCCCTGAACGGTAACGCGGCCCCACGGGTGCGGGGGGCCGGAACGCAGCGTCACCCCCGGATTCGGGTACCGCCGGCACAAGGGCGGCCCTCGCTGCCTGCTCCGCTCGAGCATCCCCGCTGGAGATCCGTCCCTGCCCCGCCGCACCGCACCGCACCGCACCGCCCCTCCCGCCCCAGTGCCGGGCGGGTTCCCGGTGCGGGTGCCCGCGGCTCGGAGCGGCGCGTGACCGCCTGCCGCCGCCTCCCGCTCCGCCGCAGAGCCCGGCCCGCACCGGCAGCGGCAGCGGCAGGTCAGCGGGGGCTGCGGCGGTACGGGGCTACGGGACCCCCCCGGGCTGCGGCGGGCGGCGGGAGGCAGCCGGGGACGCGGCAAGGTGAACGGAGCGCGGCGGAGAGGGGCTGCCGGTACCGGGGACGCCGCGGATGGGGACACCGGGAGCGGGGACGCCGGGGATGCTGTGGGCGGGCAGCACAGGCACCACGGAGCATCCGCACCGGGAATGGGGACGTTGGGGATGGGGACTGCCGGCACCGGGGCCGCCGCAAATGGGAGCGGTGGGAATGCGGGCTGCTGGCACCGAGGACGCCGGGAATAGGCCCAGCTGGGACGCAGCCAGGAGCCACCCGGGAAACCGGGACAGCCCCCAACCCCAGGCTGTGTCGCTCCCACTCACCAACCCCCTGTTCCCGCAGGGTGAAGGTGAAGGCTCGCCATGGCTGCAGCGTGGCTCATCACCTGGGCCCTGCTCCTGGCCCACAGGGTGCCCACCATGGCCCAGGGGACACTGCCCCTAGATGAGACGTCGCAGCAGGGCAGGGTACCGTCCTGGGGACACGTGGGGACACCCCTGGCCTGGGATGCATCAGGGGAGCTGAGTGGTGCTGAGGACATCGAGAGTGAGCGCTGGAGAAGCGGCAGCTCTGTGCGCTGGTCCCAACTGCCACATCTGGGCACCGTCACCAGGACACCTCGGGTACCAGGGAGAAGCCTGGCAGGTGACACAACTCTGGCTGTGGTGGAGGAGCCCTTCATCACCTGGCAAGGACGAGAGGCCAAAGGCCAGGACAGCCCCAGGGGGACACAGCAGCCTCACAGCTCCACACCAGGGATGCCATCCCCCCAGCTGCCCACGGACACGGGGCCACCTTGGGCAGGTCAGGGGACAGTCCCATCTGAGCAGAGTGTGTCCATGCCAGGCAGCGCTCCCAGCCCGCAGCCCACCGTGTCCACCGTTGCCCTGACCCCAGAGCCAGCAGTGGGGACCAGAGTGGTGACAGCAGCCATGAGCACCTGGGGACAGCCAGCAGCTGCGGGCAGCAGCAAGCAGGGACTGTGGGGTCCCCTCAGCACCGCCCCTGCCTCCACGCTGGGGGAACACAGTGCCCCATCCCATGGGCCGTCACCCAAGACGGCACAGGAGGTGAGGGCTGAGACCTGGACCTGGCTGCTGCCTGCACACCAGAGGAGCACACGCAGGGCCCCGCTCAGCAATGCCACCACCGGGGATATGGCACCTGCCAGGTCAACGAGACTGCGGGACCCCCAGCCCACCCTCAGCACCAGCATCACACCGCTGCCCACCTCCAGCGGGTCCCCCCCTGGCACCCCTCATACAGGTAGGAGCTGGCAAGGTGCACGGATACTCTATGGTGACCGAGGCCTGGCTGCCAGCTGTCTTCTCCCCCACAGGGCTGCTCCCTGAGCAAGACGTTGGTTCCCCGCAGCGAGTCCGGGGTGCCGTGGGGCATGGCAGCACCCCCAATGCCACCGAGGTCACCGTGCCCACAGTTCGCCCCACGGCAGGGACACTGTCCGGCACCAGGCGCTCAGGTGAGCCACAGTGCGGACAAGCACCATCCCAGCGTGGGGTCCGGGGGGCGTCCACCAGCTGGACGAGGGGATGGCGGCTATCTTGGGCTGAGGTGCCACCTTCAATCAGGATTGTGCCCGGCGATGGCCCTAATCTACTGCCTGTAGGGATTATCACGGTTAGAGCCAGGCAGGAGGGGGCTTCCCTGTGGGGTCAGAGACAGTGCACTCAGCTGGAGCATTTGCCATCACAACAGACTCACGTATGGGGCACCCCACTAACGAACCTCCCCCTCTCTACCTGCAGACACCGCAGGGACGCAGCCCCCGGCCGCCAGCAGCACCGCGGTGCCCTCATCCACGTGGCGACAGGGAGTGGTGCGGGCGACGACGCAGCGTGCCGCACGGCGTCCCGTGAAGCCGGAGCCCAGCGAGCCCCCCACGGAACCCAGCGCCTGTACGGGGGCTCCGTGCGCCGCCGAGAGCTCCAACACGACGGCAGCGGGCTGGGCTGAGCTACGCCGTCCCCTGCGCATCGCCTGGGCCGCGCACGCTTACGTGGGGGCCGCGCTGTGCCTGCTGCTGGCGCTGGGCTGCATAGCGGGGCTGGGGGGGACCGTCCTGCAGCGCCCACCCCACTGCGCCCTACTGCTGGGCGCCATGGGGCTGCTGCTGGCCGCCAGCCTGCTGCGGGGCACCTTCCTGCTGCTGGACCCCTATGGGGCGCGGGGCCGGCTGCCGCCCCGCTGCGTGCTGCTGCTCTGCTCCGCGCCCTTCACGCTGCTGCTGGGAGCCTTCGCTCTGCTGCTGGGCCGCCTGCAGCGTACGGCACAGCTGTGCCTGCTGCCCCCCTCCCTGGGCGGGCTGCCCGCGCTCGGGGTCACGGCCGTGCTGCAGTGCGCTGCCCCCGCGGCGGCCGATCTGCTGTGGCCGCGATGGGGTTTAGGCGCGGGGTTAGCGCTGCACGGGTTGGGCTGCGCGTTCGCCGCGCTGCTGCTGCTGGGGGGGCTGCGGGGCGGCTGGCGGGGGTCCCGCCGCGAGGGGCCGCGATGCGGGGCGCGGGCGCTGCTGGCGGCGGGGCTGCTGGGGGTGCCGTGCTGCGCGCTGCAGCTGCTCAGCGCCGCGTGGCTGCGGGGCGGCGTGGGCCCGGCCGGGCGCTGCGGGTGGCCCTGCTGGGCCGCGATGGGATGGATGCGGGTGGGAGAGGCGGGCGCGGGGCTGGCGGTGCTGCTGGGGGCGGCCGAGCCGCTGCGGCGGGCGAGGAGGGAGGAGGCGGCGGGACACTCGTGCTGGGCCAAAGCCGTGCGGTACTTCTGCGCCGGGCGCAAGGCGCGAGCGCCCGAATACCCCAACAACTGCTACGAGCACGCGCCCACCGGAGACATCTCCAAGAGCCTCATCCGCAACCCGGCCGAGCAGCTCCCGCTGCGGGCGCTGAAGGACAGCAACGCGGCCGTGGCGGCGGGGACCCCCGGCCTCAGCCCCAAGTGCCCCAACGTGGCGGCGGCGGCTCTCCGCGAGCGCGGCTCCTCGGCCTCGCTGGGGGAACTGGTCTTCCGCCCGCCGTCCCCCATTGACCTGCGGCGCAGCATCGACCAGGCGCTGTGCCGCCGGCACCTGCTGCGCGAGGGGCTGTTCGGGCGGCCGCGCCGCGGCTCCGGGGCTTCCATCCGCACCTTCGAGCCCCAAACCGCCTTGGCTCGATGCAGCTCCCTGACCGAGCTGCCCCGCGGAGAGGCCGACGTGTCCGTCAGCTCCATGGAGAGCTTCTCGCTGAAGATCAGCTGGAACCCGTGGCGGCACGGCCTGTCCTCTCCCGACAGCTTGCCGCTGGAGGAGGCGCCCAGCCGGGCGCAGCTGCTGGCCCACCAGGAGACACCCCCGGCCCTACAGCCCCCCGGCTCCGAGCCCGAGGCGCGGCGCAGCTTCCTGGCGCTCAGCAGGCAGGTGGACGCCCGCAGCCTCTCCAGCGACACCATTGAGCTCTGAGGCGTCCCCTCGCCGAGCCACATCCGCCCCTGCTGTGACCCTCAGCCAGCAACGTTTGTGCCAAAAAGAGAAATAAAGTTGATGACCCAACCAAGAGGCCCCCATTCCCAAACCCCGTTGCCTCCCAGCAGTCACGGTGGGTGTGCAGAGCTTTAATTCCTGAGATACACACACAGATATGAGCACACCTTGACGGACGGACAGACCACGGACGAATGCGATGGCCACGTGCATGCATCCAGAGGGCCCCCCCCACCCAGGAGCAGCATCGGGCTGAGGGCCACTGCCACCCCCCGACCCCCCCCGCCTGCACTCACGCCGTCTGGGTACACAGGGGCTGGGAAGGGGGGGCTCTGCCCTGGGAACACGAGGAGAGTTTGGGGATGGGGAGCTCAGCTTGGGGCGGGGGGACCCTGCCCCCCCTTCTCCACTCCCTAGAGCCCGTACTGTGATGGGAGGGGGGACCCCAATCCCTATGGCAGAGAGCCCCAACACGCAAGAGGTGGGGGGCAGCATGCTGTGCCCCCCCAGCAGCGCTGCACCTGAAGGACCCCAATTCTGCATAGGACAAGGCGGGAAGGACGAGGTCCCTACTCTTACCAGTGGGGGGGGTACATGCAGGGCCCCACGCACAGCCCCCCATCCACGGCTATCTGCCCTTCATGAAGCCATCCAGGACGCGGTCGCTGCGGTCAGACAGCCAATAGCCGGCCATGGCAGCCACGGCACCGATGAAGATGGCGGTGAACACCATGTCACCCTTGGCAGCCAGCGTGGCCAGGGCGCAGATCATCACCCCGAAAAACATCTGCTGCAGCACCACCACCTCGTCGTCCGTCACGTCGTCAAAGAATCCCTTCTCCGGGGCGTCTGCAAAGATGACGGTGGTGGGTGAAGGCATCCCTCCGTGCCCCCCTCCCCAAACCCGTGCCATACCGGGGGGTTTATCCTCCACGCACTGCCCATCCCTGCGCACGTGGCCCGGGGCACAGACGCAGCGATAGCCGCCCTCTGTGTTCTCGCACACCTCCTGCAGCCCCGTGCAGATGGGCTCCTCGCTGCTGGTGCATTCATCCACGTCTGCAGGGAGCACCCAGGTAGTGGCGTGCTGACACCAAGCACCGTGACCCCCCTACAGGCGTGCCAAGAACACTCACCCAGGCACTTGGCCCCGTCCCGCCGGTAGCCCTTGTTGCACTTCTTGCAACGCGCCGGCCCTGCGCCCATGCAGCCAATGCAGGCAGTAGAGCAGTCTGCAGCGCATTGAGGAGGGGACAGAAAGGGAGATGTGGGGCTGCCACAGCTGAAGGAGGATTCCCCACATTGCCGTCCCATCGCTGCCCTGCTGCCCTCGCACCTCGGCACTCGTAGGAGCCCTCAGTGTTGACGCAGAACTGGTTGGCCCTGCAGTGTGCCATCTCCGTGCCGCACTCATCAATATCTGTGGATCAGAGGGAACGATCCCACGGTGCTCCCCAAGGACCCCCAATATCCAGCCCCACATCCCCGTGCACTGACCGATGCAGCGGTGCTCATGCAGCACCCAGCCCCTCTTGCAGCGCAGGCAGCTGGAGTCCTCCGGCCCTGTGCAGCGCCCACAGGCAGGGTAACACTCTGCAGGGGTGGGCACAGGGTGGTGGGCACAGGGCGGTGGGCACAGGGAGCTCAACACAGCACGGCGCAGCACTTACCAGCACACAGCAGCTGGCTTTGGTTGCGTGATGCCTCATAGTAGCCATCTCCACACTCGGCGCAGAAGGGCCCGCCATATCCAGGGCTGCAGACGCACAGCCCGGTGCCGCCCCGCGTCCCTTCTCCATCACAGCGCCCGTTGCCGCTGCAGGGCTGCTGGGGGCCACCAGCACAGGCTGCGAGGACACGGGGGGGAAGGTGAGGACACAGGACACCCCCTGTCCGTTCCCCCCTGCCCCCTGCAGGACTCACGCAGGCAGTCGGGGCCGTAGGTGCCGGGCGGGCAGCACAGCGCCAGGCGCTCCATGCACAGCCACTGGAAGAAGTCGGGGTGCTGCTGTCGCCTGGGACACACACACACAACACTCAAGCCCTGTGCCTACCTCCCCCTCCCCCCAGCGCTGCGCCCCCCACTCACTCATGGAACCACCACTGCTCCACGTGCTCCTCGCTGCGCTCCAGCAGCTGGTGGCAGGTGAAGTCCTGGGGGGGGCACACGCTCTCCAGCACCTCCAGCAGCCGTGTCTCACTGCGGGGCCATGGCGATGGTTACGGAGCGTCTACGTGACCTGTCCTCCCCCCAGCACGCACCAACTCACCTGTGCTTGTACTTGGCCAGCTTCTCCTCCTCCCAGGCCGTGTTGCCCCCGCCGAAGCCTTCGTGCTCTGTTCGCTCCATTCCCTGGGCATGCAGGGGGGGGTGGCCCAGGCACCGTGGGACCCCCCACCATGGAGACACCCCCACACCGGGTTACCCCCAGCCCAGCTCCTCAGGGACCATCCTGTCCTACCCTGCACTGCTGTCGTTCCCAGGCCGCCCCCAAAGAACCACATCGGCTCTCGTGTCCCCCCAGCCACATCACCCGTCCCAAACCATGTCACTCCTGGTCCCCCTCCACCAAGCCATGCCACAAGCCGTGCCACCCCCTGCGCTCTGCACGCCGTCACCCCGCACTGCCCCCCTCCCGGCACCGCCTCCTACATAATCCCCATCTCACTTCCCCATGAGATCCCAGCACAGCCTGTCAACCGACCCCCCCCAGGCAGCACCAACGCGCTTCCACCCCCACGCCCCCCATCACCCACACATCCCCATCCCACCAGCTCCCCGCTCCCCCTCTCCATCTCCCCGCCGTGCCGTCCTCCCCCACCCCGCTCCCCCCGGCCCCATCTCCGCACCCTGCTGAAGCTCTCGGCGAGGCCGCGGCACGCTCGGCAGGGCTCGGCCCCGTCCCCCGGGGGGGTCTCACCGCCCGCTGCCCTCAGCAGGACCCCCCCGAGGATCGCGGCCCCCAGCAGCGCGGCCCCCAGCCGGCCCCCCCCGCACCCGCCCGGCAGCGGCAGCAGCGCGGCCGCCAGGCGCCGCCGCGGCCCCATCCTCCAGCCCCGCCCCTCGGCGTGCGCCGCGCCCGCTGACTCAGCTCCCGCCTCCCTCCTCCAATCGGCGCGGAGCGACGCGCCCCGCCTCTCCTCCCGCAGCCAATCCCCGCGGCCCTCCTGGAGCCGCCTTAAAGGCGCCGCCGCCCTTTTTTCACAGCCACACCGAAGACACGGGGCCTCACCGCTCTTTATTCCCGCAGCGCCCTACGCAGCCTCTCGGACACGGCGGCGGCGTACCGCTCCAGCCGGCAGCCCCGCCGCCCCGCCAGCGCCTGCAGGAAGCCCGCGGCCTCGCCGGGCAGCACGAAGGCCGGGGCCGCCCGCAGCACTTGGGGCACGGACACCGTGGGGTCCAAGCGGGCCACCACGTAGCGCCCGGTGCCCGCAGACAGCGCCGGGATGGCACAGGACAGGGCTGCGGCGAAAGCTTCGCACGGTTCCGCCTCGTTGCCCGGGTCGTGCAGGGCACCGGGGGCGCCGGAAGCGTCCCCAGCCCTCGACGCGTCCCGGGCCGCATCCTCCCACCGCCTGGCGGCAGCCTCAGCCGCCGGGGACAGGAGGAGGACGATGGTATCCCCGCCCCGCAGCGCCCTCCGGTGCAGCGCGTGCAGCCACGGCAGCGGCCCCCACGCCGCCACCCCGCCGCCACCGCCCGGCGCCGCCACCACCGCCATCCCCATTGGGCGCAGGGCTGCCGCCAGGGCGCAGGCTGCACGCTCTGCCACCGGCTCTGCTGCGTGCAGGAGGAGCGAGCGGCGTCCCCGCAGCGGGGCTGTGGGACAACATCAGTGGCAGCCTCCAAAAGCATCACGAGGGTGACCCCGGAGGGGACCCAGCCCCACAGAGCGAGCCCCGCTACTCACCCTTAGAGCCACAGCCGGCGCGCAGGGACTTGAGCCAACCTGCGGGGAGCAGAGATGGTGACACAGTGCTTAGCACGCGTTTTGGCCACGTGCAGCCCCACTGTGCTCACCCTTCACGTCGTCCTTCTTCAGCAGCAGCAGCAGCAGGATGCAGGCGGCACACAGCAGCACTCCCAGCCAGGCCAGCGCCCAGCGGGCACGCGTGTCTGCGGGGCACAGCGTCAGCACCCATCCCCTGCCCCTGGCACCCGCAGCATCCCTTCCTTTTACTCACACTTGTGCATGGGACAAGCCCACAGTGTGACCCCGCTGCCGTCTTCAGAACGCCAGAGCTGTGGGCACAAGGACACGTCACACACTGCCATGTGCCAGCCCATCTGCGCCCGACAGACACTGCCCATGCACTGACCTGCATACACTGCCCCGATGCCACGTCCTCCTGCAGCTGCTGCTCCAGCAGCCCCGGGCGGCCGGCCCCCTACAAGGGGTACAGCTGAGCCAAAGGCATGGTGGCGGTGCCCCCACCCACAGGGACCAGGGGGACCCTTACCACGGCAGTGAAGCTGGAGAGCGGTGTGCAGTTGCCTCGCTGCAGGGCACAGAGTGACGCGTTCCCTCCAGGCTCCATCAGCAGGATGTCATCTGCATAGCCAGGCAGCACTCCTGGGTGCTCGCCGTCCCGCAGGCACTGTGTCAGCCAGACCCTCCCGCTGCTCCTTGCCTGCAGGAGAGAACTGGTAGGACAAGATGGATGTGGGGCAGCTGCGGGGCGGCCAAGGGGCAGGGGTGCCTGCTACCTGCACACAGAGATTGGGGTGTGGCTGCAGAGCTTGGAACTCCTGTGGTCCCTGCAGGCAGAGAGCAGCCCATCAGTGCTGTGCATCCCTTCCGAGTGTCCTGACCCCATGGGGATGCTCACCTGCCCGGTGACAGGCTGCTGCAGACCGGGCAGGGCTTGGCACGGTGCGGTAGGTGCCGGGCTCCAGCAGGGCACCAGCTCAGCTGGGAGGTCACAGGGTGCAGAGATGGAGCAGGTGAATGTCCGCCCCACATCATGCAGCACCAGCTGGGTCTGCTCCCACAGTCGCTCCCACGCCGCTGCATCTGCATGGGGAGAGGGGTCTGTGTGGGGGCCACCGGGGGGTCCTTACACATCACAATGTCTGCTCACATCCCAGTATCCCTATGGATGTTCCATCCCAGTATAGGTACCATGTGAGAAGGGGCACAGGGTAGCCCGCAGCGGGTCCTGAATCTCTGGCCAGACCTGGAGATGGAGAAGGGAGAGCTGAAAAACGACTCAGGGCACCCACGTTGTTCACACCCAGCTGGCCCCACTGGGACGGTGACACCTTCCAGCCCTGCAGTGCCCAGCCCGGCTCCTACCTGCAGGCAGAGGCAGGGCAGCACCTCCTCCAGTGGCACGCTGTAGTTCATGGGCCCACTCTGTGACCAAAAGCGAGACGGGGGTCACCCCACAGCACAGCTCCCCACAGCAGGGTGACCGTAGCAGTGGTGGGATAGGGAGGGACGGGCACTCACCGCCGTCACTGCGCGTCCCGACCCGCCGGCGCCGTGGCTGTGGTTGTGGTAGAGCCGCAGGGTGTAGTTGAGCTCCATCGTGGCCACTTGCACCTCCACCAGCACCGCCGTCAGCCCCGGGGACACCTGCAGCCTGGGCACTGCATGCGGGCGGCTCAGGGCACCTGCACCAGGTCCCCCAATGCCTCCCACCCCAACGGCACTGCCAGCACCTACCTCGGCACTGCGGGATGGCGGCCCGGGCGGTGGGCCACGAGCAGTCTGTGGGGTGACAAATAGGGTCAGCGGGCGAGGAGGGCGTGGGGCCGCGCGGCGGGGCCGGGGCTCACCTGGCAGCCGCTGCCTCTGACTCAGCCGGTGGCGGCCGCGTGCGCCGCTGTAGGCGGTGACGTGCAGCTCGGAGCCCAGCGGGGCCTCGAAGCAGCGGAACCGCACCGAGCCCTGCGCAGGAAAACCACAGCGCCGTGCCCACGTGCCACGTGCCACGGCCCCGCACCGGAGCCCCGCAGCCGAACGCGGCGCAGACGTACCAGGCGCCGGCCGGGCAGAGCGGAGGACGCGCGGACCTCCACGGCCACGCAGCGGGACGAGGCGTACCCGTGGCCGGACAGCAGCAGCAGCGCCGCGACGTCGCGCCGGGGCGAGGCGGCGGTCCCCGCGTCATGGCCGCTGTGCTCGGGCTCGAGGCCCAGGCGCAGCCGGGCCTGCAGGCACGCCGAGCAGCCGCCCGGCCCCGCGCAGCGCAGCTCCGGCTCCAGCCGCAGCCCCAGCAGCTCCAGCCCCGGGCCCGGCGCCGCGGGCTCCATCCCGCACAGCACGTCGGCGTCTGGGGTTGGGGGACAGCGCCGTCAGAGCCGCTCCCCTCCGCCCGGCAGCGGGAGTGGGGGGGGGGGACCGCGGGCACTTACCGAGCAGGCGGCAGGCGAGGCCCTGCGGGCGGGAAGCGTGAGGACGCGGCCCGGCCCCGCGGCCCCGCCGCCCCCGGCACGCCGGCACACCTGCGAGCAGATCACGGCGTCGCGGGGAGCCCCGCGCCCGCCCGCCGCCAGCAGCAGCACCAGCAGCACCGGCAGCAGCGACCCCGGGGCGCGCCCGGTGGGGCCGGGGCACCGCATGGCCCCGGCCCCACGGCCCCGCTCCCAGCCCACGGGCCCCGCCGCCGCCACCGCCGCCGACTCCCGCTTCCTGCTCCGCTCCCGGGTTCCCGGGACCGCCCCGGGGTGGGGCCTTGTCCCGCTCTGCCCCGCACCGATCTCGCGGGCCGAGCTCCGGCGGTGCCGTGCGGTGAGCGCTGCGGGCCGGCAGGCCCAGAGCACCGGAGAAAGCGACGCGGGGAGACGTTCGCTCTGCTTTTATTCCGTTCCGCGCAGCCGGACCAGCCGTGAGCAGCCCGTCCGGCCGCACCGACGTGACGGGAGCCGCCCGGTTGCCGCTCCCAGCCGTGGCCGCCCCGCGCGAGGCCCGCCGTCTCCTCCATAGCGGGCCCTGCCGGAAGCCCAGCTGCCCGGCACCGGGGCCGTGCCCGCACTCCGGCCCCGCTCCGTTCCCTCCTCCCGGCCCGGGTCTCTCTCCTGCGGCCGCTCGCTCGGCCCGGGTCCATCCAGGGTCTCCGTCCTCCGTGCGGCCCCCGGCCTACGCTCTGCCCAAGCTCAGCCCCGCTGCGGGCGCTCACGTACCGGCGGGTTGAAGCGGGCGGCCCGAACTCCCCCCGGAGCCGCCCCCCGCCGCTCCCTTGCCGGCCTCGGCCTCCAGCAGCCGGAGCAGCGGCCCCTCGGCCCGGCCGCGGAGGTGCCGGCGGGAGGGCGGAGGGCCGCCCCGCAGCGCGCCCAGCAGGCCGGGCAGCTCCTGGGGCAGGCGGTAGGTGGGCAGGGGCCGCAGGGGCCGCGGCACGTCGCGGGGGCTGCAGAGCCGGCTGAAGTACACCAGCACCCAGCCCCGGCCGCGGCCCGCCGCCCCCAGCTCCCCCTGCAGGCACGCCATGGCCGCCCCGAAAACGTCGTGCGCGTCGCGGGGCTCCGCGCCGCCTTCACCCCCTCGCCATAAGTGGAAGAGCCGAGAGCTGCCCCGGCTCCAGAGCAGCAGCACGGTCCCTCGCTCGCGGCCCACGTGGCGGCGCTGAGCGTAGAGCCAGGGAAGGGCCCCCGCGCTCCCCACGCCGCCCGCTTCCCACAGGTCCAGGCGCACCTCACAGCCCAGCCCCACGCGCAGCAGCTCGGCCAGGGCGCACACCAGTGCCAGGTGCTCCTCCGAGTCGGGAGAGTACAGCAGCAGCACCGGGCGGCCACGTGCTGCCGCACCTGCAGGGCAGAAGGGACAGTGGTGACAGCGGTGACAGCGGTGACAGCGGTGACAGCCCTGCTCCGAGCAGCCCCAGTGGAACTGCGGCATCCCACCGGCCCCGGACCCTCCCCGTCCCTGCGGTGTCCCAGCCCAAACCGCTGCCACTCACCACTGGGCATCCTCCAGGTGTTGCGGCAGTTCAGGAGCAGCACGGTCAGCACCAGCCCCAGTGCCAGAGCCAGCCCCAGCAGCCCGAAGTGCCTGTGTGAGACTGGGAGAGGCGCAGTGAGCGGGCAGCCACCACACCATGCCCCATCTCCATCAGCCCTGGGGCTCCACTCACCATCAGGGCAGAGCAGCTGCTTGCGGGCAAAGCGCACATCTGAGCGCCAGACCTGTATAGGGAAGGAGATGAATGGGGGGGGGCAGGACTTGGGGTTCATCTCCCCACCCTGATGTGGGCAGCGCAGCGGGGCTGGGGGTCACCTTACCAACACGCAGCTGCCCAGGACCTGCACTGGCAGCAGCAGCGCCAGCTCCCCTGGAGCAGAGCTCTCCGGCTGCAAAGCACAACGCAGGGTCAGCGTGGCACAGCTCGTCCCCCTGAGCTCCCCTGCCCTACATCACTCACCCGTGTGACGGTGTAGACCGGAGCCTCAGGCTCACAGCGCCCGCCCCGGCGCTGGCACAGCGCTGCGCTGAAGGACGCGGGGACGCGGGAGGTGAGGTGCAGGCGGAGCTGCAGTCCCCGGGCACTCAGGGACACGTTCCAAGCGGTGTCTGGTGGCAAAAGAGCACACACTGCAGCATGATGGGGTGCCTCAGGGGGCAGGGACTGCATCCCAAGCCCACGGGCTCACCTGCGCGGTGGGGACACTCCACGTGGCTGCTGTTCCCATAGGAGAACTGCGGAGGGGACATGAGGTCAGCTGTGCCGCCTGCCTGGCACCTTCCCAGCTGGTGCCACCCCAGGGGCTTACCCTGAAGCAGAGCAGGGGGTGCACATCCACGTTGTCCAGCGTGTATGCCTGGCAAAGGACAGAGAGTCACCGTCTGTTCCCACCGAAGCACTGAACCCTTGGGCATGTTGGGGCCCAGTGCAGCCGTGTCCCCTCACCTGTTCCTCCTCGCTGGCTGTGGAGTTGGGGACATCGTGGCACGGTGCAGCTTCAGCTGCCACCTCCCTCCAGCACAGGGTGGCCCGGGGATGCAGGGGACAGCTGGCACTCAGCACCATGGCCATCTGGTCCTTGCTGCTGTAGTCGTGGAAGCGCACCGAGGACCACAGCTCAGGGCCATCTGTGGGGATGAGATCAGCAGGGTGGCAGTATGGAGGCGGTGTCCCCTCCATGGGGTCCCTTCAGGCACTCACAGGCATCCGGCCGCTCTCGGAAGGGGCAGCGCTTGGTGCGCAGGCTGTCACGGTGTGGATAGGAAGCCTGGGGAGCAGAGCACAGCACCATGTGTCTGCCACCCGTGTCCCATCGCTGTGCACAGATGGATGTGCACAGGGGTGCCGTGGGGAACGCACCTCGACACAAAGGCAGGGCACCACGAACTCATACGGCAGCGAGACGCGGTGGCCGCCCGGCACCAGGAGCTGCAGGCACAGAGGAGATGTGAGCATGCTGGGAGTGCAGGGACCCCCGGGGACCGCATTCCACTGACTGTTACCTGGCGGTGGAAGGGCTGTGGCAGTTCCTCACACTCCAGGGCCAGCTGGTGGCACAGCCGCACCACCAGCGCAGCGCCTTCGGGCACGGCCACCTCGATGGCCCGCGCTTCAGGGAGCCAGGTGTGGGTGAAGACGGGCCCTGGGGAGCACAGGGAAGGTCAGCCGGTGCCAAACCTTACAAGCACCCCACTCCCTTCCAGCCTTACCCTGCAGCTCGATGGCAACCACGTGGCTGCGGCTGATGGCCAGGCCTCGGTCAGGGATTGTACGCAGGGTGACCAGGACCCGCCGCCCGCTTTCCGCCGGGAAGCAGTCGAACTGAACCTGCCACTGTGGGGAGCAGGGGGTGAGCGCAGCCCCACCGCCCATCCCCATCCCTGCTGCACGCCCCGCACTCACCGGCACGTTGCCCAGTGCCCGGTGCCGCCGCCACACCTGCAGCCAGCCGGCACGGTTGGAGCCCAGCTCCAGGAAGTCGAGCTGCAGCCCGTGGATACCTGTGGGACACCGGCGATTGCTGACACGGGTGGGACGATCCCGCGGCTGGGGTTATCCCTGCCAGGGTTCCCCCGGCGGGACAAAGCGGGGCCCATCCCGGAGCACAGCCCGTACCTGCGGCCGGGACGGCCAGGCGCACCCGTAGGCAGGGCTGGCAATGCGGCGAGGGCTGGCACAGCCGCGCCGTGCTCAGCGCCAGGGCGGGAGGGGTCAGCGGGGGCCCGGCGGGGGCTCCCCGGCGGCAGCGGGGCCGGGTCAGAGCGCTGTCGGCTGCCGGGAGAGGAGAGGAGCCGTGCACGGGGCCAGCCCTCGCACCGGGACAGTCCACGCGACGGGGATCCCCGCGCACCGGAATCGCCCAGAGAGGGGGATCCCCACGCACAGGGATCCCCTTACAAAGGGGAACCCCGCGCACCGGGAACCGCCCCGCCCCGCTCCGCTCCAAGTCTGCCTCCGATCTCGGCCCCACCGGGAGCCGCCGCCGGAGCCCACCCCGCCGCAGCCCCGCGGCCCCACTCACCGTTGGCCCGGCATTCCTGCAAGCAAAGAGACGGGGATCAGCGCGGCCCCGCCCGCCACCCCCGCTCCCCGTTCCCTTTTCCCCGTTCCCACCGCCCCGGCGCTCACGAAGTTGGCGGAAACCCGCGGGCGGGGCGCGGCAGGACGGGCGGGCGGCGGCAGCAGCAACGCGGCGGCGAGGAGAGCGACGAGGCGCAGCGGGCAGCCCATGGCCCAGAGCTCCGCGGCCGAGCTCCGCTCCCACGGCCGGTGTCGGCTCCCCGCCCCGGGCCGGCCCCGCCGCATTCCTCCGGCAGCACGTGCGGCCCCGCCCGCGACCCGATTGCGGCGGCGCAGACACGAGTGGGAAAGCACGGGAGGGGCTTTATTTCCGTACGGTGACGCGCGATCGGAGCCCCGGCATCGGGCTCGGCCCCGGGGACCCCCGCAACCCGCGGCAGCCGCCCCGCGGCACCGCCGGCGGCCCCCGAACGCTCCACGCGCGGCACGCGGAGCCTCCGCCCAACCCCCCCCTCATTTCTTCTTCTTTTCCTGCGTGCTGGTGAACCACGAGTCCAGCAGCTTCTTGCTGTAGTACAGCTGCCAGCCGTGCACCTGGGCGGCCACCACCACCACCAGGTACATGACGGAGACGGCGGAGAAGCCGAAGATGAAGCGGTACGCCTTGCCGTGCCGGTAGAGCTGCTGAGCCATAGGGAACATCTCCATGGCCCCGTAGATGAGCGGCGCCACGGAGAAGAGCCCGGCGCTGATCATGGACAGCACCAGGTAACTGATGTTGTTGCGGGGGAAGGAGAGCAGCCCCAGGAGCGAGGGCAGGATGCTGAGCAGGTACGGGTACTGCCACCGGTACGGCATGGCCACGCGGTCGTGCGGCAGCAGCTTGAGGTGTCCCACGCACATCTGCGCCAGCAGCAGCAGCCACAGCGCCACGTGCACGTACGTCAGCTTCTTGATCTCCGACTTCAGCGCCACGCTGCGGGGACACGGCACGGCACGGTCACGGCACCGGCACGGCACGGCACGGCACGGACACGGCACGGGGACGCGTCCCGGAGGGCAGCGCTCTGTCCCGGCCCCGCCTTCCGTGGGCAGCGTCCCGGTGACACCCACCTCATCTGGTAGTGCGAAGCCACGCGCTCCCGGTGCCGGTAGTCGCTGCCGTCAGTGCCGGCGGCGCGGGGCCCGCCTCGAGACGCCATCGCTGCCTGCGGGGACACGGAGCCGGGGGACCCCCGGGAGGAGCCGTACGGCCTCCGTCCCGCCTTCCCGTCACCGCCCGCCCCGCCACCCGCAGTGACGCGGCAGGTCGCGGTACCCCGCCGTACCCCGCCGTACCCCCGGACCGGAACCGCAACCCGCCCGCTCGCCGGGCTGACACGCTCTACCCGCACTTCCGGTTCTCTATGGCCGCCGCCTCTCTTCATACGGCCTCATTCGGGCGGCCGATCTATACGCCCGGAGGCCCGGCTCTATGGTCAAAGCGGAGCGCGTCGCCCTGCGGTGCCGCGCAGGCGCAGTGGGGCCATGGCGGGTCGCGGCGCTGCCGCGCGCGTGGCGGCGCGCGTGGGGCAGGGGGCGCGCACCGCGGGGTGAGAGCGTGGGGGGAGATGGTGTGTGCGGGGCTGGAGCCGTGTGACGCGAGTGGGTGCGATGATGGAGGCGCACGGGAGCCGTGGGCTGCGTGGGGGCAGGTTTGGGGGCACGGGACACGCGTGGGGACAGAGAGCGCGGGGGAGACGGGGGAGTCTCGCGTGTGCCCCAGCTCACTGTTCCCGCAGGAAGCGGCGGCGGCTGCTGGGCCCTGAGGCTGTGCTGGGGCTGCTGGAGGCCTCGGTTGTGCACCGGGAAGGTAAGGGAGGAGAGAGGGGCTGGACGCGGGTGGGCACGGGGTGATCCAGAGCGGGGACCGACCCTTCTGCCGCCCCGCAGGAGCCCTGCTGGCTCTGAGCAAGCCCACCGACCTGCCTGTGCTGGGTGAGTGCCGGGGGGGCTGATGCGGGCGGAGGGCGGCGGGGCTGCTGCTGACCACCAACGTCCCAGGGCGCTCCGGGGAGCTGAGCCTGACCGCGCTGCTGCCCGCGCTGCGCCGCCGGCTGGGGCTGCCTGCAGAGCTGCACGTGGTGAAGGCACCCGCCAGGTACTGAGCTGGGTCTGGGATGTGGGGGGAGGGGGCTCCGGAGGGGCTCAGAGGTGCCGTGTCCAATAGGGAATGCTCCGGCCTCGTGCTGCTGTCCTCCTGCCACCGCGCCACCGAGCGGCTGCAGCGCTCCTTCACTGCCGCCCGGCGCAGGGGGCAGTTCCCGGCCACCTACAGGTGAGTGCCCCCCCGGCCGCCTCCCTCCCCGCAAGCGTGAGGCTCTCCCCTCTTATTGCATCCCTGCAGCGCTGTCACTGTGGGGATCCCGGCGGAGGCAGAGGGTGAGATCCAGGCGGGGCTGTGCTGGCAGCAGAAAGGGGACACAGCCGTGGTAAGGGGCAGACGGGGGGATCTGGGAGGAATGGGGGGCTCAGGGTGGTACTGAAGCTGTGCCCCATCCCCAGGTGGTGGCAGTGCCATCCCCAGGACGCCGCAGCTTGGCCCGTGGGGAGGTGAAGAACACCCAGACCCGCTACCGGCTGCTGGGGGCAGCGGGGGGCTGCGCTTTGCTCCAGCTGCAGCCTCGCACCTGTGAGTGCCCCCCCCCGCACTGCCCCACTACCACCACCCCACAGTGCCACCCACCCCATGTCCTCCCCTCCCCACAGCTTTCCCTGAGCAGCTCCAGGTGCACCTGACATTGCTGCTGTGCCCGGCGCTGGGTGACCACAGACACGCATCTCGCGTGGGCACAGTGCTGGGGGAGCCTTTCCTGCTGCCTCCCCAGGAGACCCCGACATCCCACACACAGGTGAGCAGTGTGATGGAGGGAGACTGCTGCCCTGTGCTGAACTGCCCTACAAAACAATTATCCCCCGCAGGTGCTGGACGCAGAGCTGATGTCCCGGCTGCAGCTGTCCCCACAGCACCGCCTGCCCCTGCACCTCCACCTGCAGCAGCTGGTGCTGCCCCACACAGTGCTGTGTGCTCCCCCCCCTCCCCACTTCCTGCACACCCTGAGCCTGCTGGGGCTGCCCCCCCCGCCTCTCCCTGTCCATTAAATCTCAGCGTGCCAACAAGCAGCGTTTCTCTGTCCCATTTGCACTCCCTGCATCTTTCCTGTGTAGCCCGCCCAGGGGATTGAGTCAGCACTGGTAACCACAGCCCCTTCCCTCCCTACGACCCAGTTCCCATCTGGGGCGGATGCTGGGGGAGTCTCTGGCGGCCTCAGTTCCTGCCAACAGCCCTATCGCTTCAGGCCGGGGGGGGTTGATAACGTGTCCCTCCCACACCATCCCCAGTATGAAGGCACACGGCTCACTCCCACTCACAGATTTATTTCTGCCAAGAGCAGTGGGGGAGTACTGAGCCGTCACCGCCCCTCTTTGCCCCCTCCTGAGCCCTGCGTCCCTCCTCTGTGCCATGGGGCCGAGTGCCCTGCAGCATGGGCAGGGGGGGAAAAGTTCCATGATAGACTGCGATGGGCACGCGGGGACGGTCCTTGAGCCCTGTGAGCCGGGGCAGAACCCCCTGGGGCCGCCTGGGCCGCATCCCCGCAGCACCCGGTGGAGCCCCGTCCTCTGCTTCCCCTGCTGCGGCCAGGGAGCGTGGAGCGTGGCGTGGTCTGCGCACGGAGCTGCCTTCCACCTTCAGCTTCAGCCCCACATAGTGCACAGCGGGCACGGCCGCCTGTGGGGGGGCATATGGGGATCACGGGGCTGTACCCCCACCCCACAGCCCCCTGCCCCCCTCGGCTCCCCGCCTCACCTGCCTGTAGATGAGCTCAAAGGCTCCCGTGGGGCACTCGGGGTCGTCCCGGCGGTCGATGACAACTCTCAGCGTGTCACGCTGCACCCCGGCGCACAGCTGGCTCGTCACCGGCGTGTGGCCCGCCATGGTGGGGCTGGCATTGATCTCCAGCAGCCAGGGTTGGAAATCCTCGCCAAAAATAAAGTCGGCCCCATAGAGCTCAAAGCTGCCCTTACGGCCCCGCACCAAACCCTGCGAGCACCGCACCGCCCGCACCACCGCCGCCTTCATGCCCGGCACCATCACCTCCGCCCAGGCACTGGCTTGGCCCTGCTGCGCCAGGTAGGCCTGCAGCTGGTGGCACGACCACGTGTTGTCTGCTGGCAGCTGCGGGTGTCGGGATAGCCCCGGGCGGCAGTGCCGCTGCACCGCTTGGTTGCAGAGATGGGCGGCCCTGGCAGGGGAGAGAAAGCAGCCTTCAGTCGGGAACCAGGGCTAATTCTGTCACAGAACAGCAAGGCACCAGCACAGGCTGCCCGGGGGGCGGCAGGTCATCATCCCTGGAGGTGATGGAGCACTGCGTGTATGTGGCACTGAGGGATGTGGCTGTGGGCACAGCGCTGGGTGGGAATGTACCTCTGTGAGACAGCAGGGCAGGGAGGGACGGGCATACAGAGCACGGAGCTGCACTCACACATCCAGGCGGCGCAGGGAGAAGGGCTGCGAGCAGAAGCGCAGGTAGCACTCGCGGTAGAACCAGATGGTCAGCGGGTTCCAGTCCGTCACCAGGAACCACTGCCGCACGTCGAACTTGGTGCCGAAGATGAGCAGCGGCCGCTCCACGTATTTCTGCACCACCCAGCGGCCCTCCCGCCCAGCACAGCCCGCCAGTTGCAGCAGCTGGTCCAGCCGCGTCGCGCACACGATGCCTGTAGATACGGCAGCATGTGGGGACCCGGTGGCACGTGGGGGACACCCAGCCCACCCCCAGTCCTACCTCTGCCCCGAGACGCAGCACCAGGTTTGAGGATCCAGACGTTGTGCTCGCCCTCCATGTGCAGCTGGGGCAGCTGCCCCTCCAGGCCCTGCAGCAGGCTGCGGCCCCGTTCCCGCTGTGCCACACTCAGCTGCAGCACGGCCCCCTCGCTGCAATACGGGGGGGTTCAGCCACTGCTGCCTTTCCGTCCTCCCCCACCACACTGCCGGCACTCACTGCACCACGCGGTAATAGCCCTGCAGGAAGCTGTCCCAGCCGGGGCTGTGGGGCTGTGCATCCCAATCGATGTCCTGGTGGGCCATGCTGTCCAGGTGCCCCCCGCACAGCCGCAGCGCCTCCTCCACCAGCTGTGGGGGCAGCAGGGGGGCCGGCCCCTCTGCAAGGGGGGTGGCACGGTGTGAGGGATGGAGCACCGCGCCATGCCTGGGGTGGGGAGCTCGGCACCTCACCTGGAGCATTGCTGGGTTTTGGGGGTGGGTCCAGCGCTGTATGCTCACCCTCAGCCCTTTCCAGGGCCACCTTGAGCAGGCTGCGTGCGGCAGTGAGGCGGAAATCCTCTGCAGTAAGAGAGGAGGCGTTGCCCAGCCCAAAGCCATGCTGGGGATGTGGGAATCACAACCCCATACCGCACTGGCCCCCAGCTCACCGATGAAGGCCTGGCGCTCGTCCACAGCACCCAGCCGGTAGCAGCGAGGGAAGAAGGTATTGGGATCAGCTTGGTCAAACCAGGGCAGGTTGCGCAGAGTGAGGCACAGCCCCTCCTGTGTGGAGAACAGTGGCAGTCCCGGCGTGCACCCTGTGCCCCCCCAGGGAAGGTCCCCATGCCCCCACCTTGGTGGTGAGGCAGCCCCCTTGGGCGTAGTGGTTCACCATCTGGTCTGGCTGCAGGACACATCTCTCTGCAATATTGCAGCGGCTGGTCCAGATGAAGTAGGGCACCTGGTCCTGCACCATGCGGGACTGGTGGGGGCGAGGGGCTGAGTGAGGTGGGATCGTCCCCTGACCCACGTCCTCATCCCCACCCCACTGAGGGGTCCTCCTGCATCATGTTGAGGGGCTGCAGCCCTTGCTACCATGAGCTCATGGATGTCATCGGGGTTGCCCTTGTCCATCTGCTCTTCCTCCTCCTCCTCCTCCTCCTCCTCTTTGTTGGTCGGTGACGTGGAGCACAGGGACTCCAGGGACGGCTGCCCCCCATGCTGTGCTGGGCTGGTCTGGGCTCTGCCACCACCTGCTTCCTGCTGTTGCGCCCTGCGTGGTGCCTTCCTCTCCACCCAGCCCCGTGCACGCAGCAGGCGGCGGATCACAGGGTAGCGGCCCTGCACCATGAAGATCTTCTTCTCCTGGGCAGGGAGATGCCGTGACTAAGCTGCCCACCCCGGGGAGCCCTTGTGCCAAGTGAAAATGGGTGACAGCCTGGGGCAGGAGCAGGCCCTCACCTTGATAGCCTTCTCCACCTGCAGCTTGGCCTGCTTCAGCTTCTCTGGGCAGAGCCAGGGGCGGCTGCGGTCTGCAAGAATCCAGAGACCCGTGGGACAGCCCCAGACGAGCCCCACTCGGGACACGTATACCCTGATGTTCCTTTGTCCCGCAGGGCAGGGAGCAGGCACCCACCTGCCCGCGCACGCTGCACCTTGCCGGGTGCCCCTCCTGCAGCATTTGCCTCCTTCTCAATGCTCATGCCGGCACCGCAGCCGCACAGTATGACCGCCAGGAACTCCCCTCACTGGGCTGCGTGCCCACAGCCCTGCTCTCGAGTGGGTGAGGTGTGGGGCAACCTGGGGGTGAGGGAGGCTGCTAGCAGCTCAGCCCCACTCCATGCAGTACAGGGGATCCCCTTGCGCTGCGTCCAATGTGAGACGCAGGGGGATTCCAGCAGCCCTAAGCCCTGTACTCTTTCCTATGGCCCCACACCAGCTGGTTCCCCATCACCTGAACCTGTGTCACCCCCAAACCCTCCCCCAGGCCGCCCTGTAACCCCATCCTCCCCAGCACCCACCCGGGCCACTCCCACTCCTTCCAGTACCGGCGGGGCTGCCCCGCTGTTTACTGTTGTCATGGTGCTGCTGCGGGCCCCGCCCCCTCCTGCCCTATAGCCCCGCCCCCGAGCATTCCTTCCTCCCCCCAGCGACACAGCCAGGAGCCGGGCCGTACAGCAAGTAACTCTTTATAAAACACAATGCGACAGGACACGGAGCGGGGCCGCCCAGCCCCACACACGCACAAGCCCGGTCCGCCCCCGCCCCGGCCAGCGAGGAGACGGGTTCGCAGCCAGGGGCTCAGCTTTCCTTCTCCATAGCAGGAGAAGCCCGGCATGCAGCTCTGCACAGGCACCGGGAAGCCACGGAGTCACGGCACAGCCTAGAACTGCAAGGCAAGACAGGGGGCAGGCGCCCATCAGCACTGGAACGTCCTACACCACATCCCCCAGCTCCGCCCACCCCCAGCCCACTTAGAGGACCCCAACCCCAGTGGAAAAGTGAGCGCTAATGCTTAGAGCCATCCCCTCGTGTCCCAGGATGGGCACAAACTGCACCAAAGCACCGCTGCTCCACAACTGTGGGTTCTGCCTATGGGAGCCATGCCCCTCTGCTGGGAGAAGGAACATTCCCAGAGCCTTACGTTCTTGAGGAATTCCTCCGCCACGATGCGGGCCCTGGCATTGACAGAGAGCTTCATCTCACTGATCTCCTTGTCGATCTCCTCCATGAAATGGATCACAAAATCCACAAGCTTGTGCTTGTACATCTGCTCCGTGTGGAAGTTGGTGATGAGGAAGCTGATGTCGTAGCCCTGAGGAAGAGAGGAGCAGTAAGAGAGCTGTGGGAGCGCAGCACGGCAACAGTGCAGCCCAGACCTGCACCGCGGGTCCCTGGGAGCAGAGCAGGGAGCCGCTCTGGCCACCCCCTCACCTCCACGGGCTTCCTGCGGAGGATGAAGAAGTTCTCAGCCCTCATCATCATGAAGCGCATGAATTTATGGCACAGGATCTTCTCGATCTCATCGGCCTGCACAGAGCAAAGGGAAATGAGCTTTCCTCACAGCAGCACGAGCTGCCAGCCCAACCCTCCCAACCCTCCCCACACCTGTTTGACAGCGATGCTGACGCGCACGGAGTTGATGGAGCCCTCAATGAGCACCTTCTCCTTCTCGTTCCTGCTGATGATCACCGGCTGCAGCAGCAGCTCCTTGCTGCTCCTGCGGGAGCAAAGAGAGGCCGGGGCCGATCAGCGTGGAGCCACTCGGTGCTCGCCGGCACGTGGTGGGGGAGCTGCAGGGCTCCACCGGGTGCTCGCAGGGCCGTACCTGACCTCCACCTCGGGCTTGTTGTGCCGCTCCACCACCTGCGACGAGAAGTTCTCCAGGCACAGCGCGGCCTGCAGCGTGGCGCGCACCGCGTTCAGGTACGGGCGGAGCGTGGCGGTCTGCGGGGCACAGCAACGGCACCGCGTCACGGGCCGGGCCGGGCCGAGCCCACCGCATCCATCCCCGCAACCACCGCATCCATCCCCGCAACCACCGCATCCATCCCCGCTCCCGCCCCATCCATGCCGTCCCCATCCCGCCCGTCCCGTTCCGTCCCTGCCCCGCCCGCCGCCCTCGTCTCTCTCCCGCCCGCGCCCCACCATGGTGACGGCTCCGGTCCGGTCCGGGGAAGCGGAACCGGAAGCGGCCGGTCCTCTTGTGTTCCGTGACGGACGGGTATCCCCAACACCGGGGTGTGACTCGGCGCTGTGTTCCCGCTCGGTTCCCGCTCCGTCCCGCCGTCACGCTCCCCCGCTCCGCTCGCTGCTCTGTGCTCCGTGCGCTGCACACTCGGTGCGGCCCGTGGCGGAGCGCGGCTGCGGCGCCTGGAGGCGGCGGCGTGATCCCGCGAGACCCCCCCGCGATCCGCCGGACTTGGTGCGGTCCTAACGGCGCTTCCATATTAGGAAAGGAAGAAGGAGAGCCGGGCGAGCCAATGGGCTGCGCGCGCCGGGCGGGGCCGAACCAATGGGGAGCGAGGGGCGGAGCGGAGCGGCGCGCGGCCTGCGGGGGCCGGAAGTCGCGGAGCGGCCGTATGTGTAGCTCGGCCCCCCCCGGCGCCGCGCCCCGGCACTGCCCCCCGCCGGGCCCCGCCCCGCCGAGCCCCCCCGCCGGCACCCCGAGCCGCCGCGCCGCGCTCCCGTCGCTCTCCGGTTCCCCCCCGGTGCCGCCATGAGCGAGCTGAAGGACTGCCCGCTGCAGTTCCACGACTTCAAGTCGGTGGACCACGTGAAGGTGTGCCCGCGCTACACCGCCGTGCTGGCCCGCTCCGAGGACGATGGCATCGGGATCGAGGAGCTGGACACGCTGCAGCTGGAGCTGGAGACGCTGCTCTCCTCCGCCAGCCGCCGCCTCCGCGTCCTGGAGGCCGAGACGCAGGTGCGGCGTCCGTGTCCGTGTCCGTGTCCGTGTCCGTGTCCGTGTCCGTGTCCGTGTCCGTGTCCGTGTCCGTGACCCCCGCGGCCGTCAGCGCCCCGCACGCGGAGCCCGACACGGTCCCGCTCTTTTCCAGATCCTGACGGACTGGCAGGACAAGAAGGGAGACCGGCGGTTCCTGAAGCTGAGTAAGGAGCACGACGTGGGCACCTCCGTCAAGCACGGCAAGCCCAAGAAGCAGAAGCTGGAGGGCAAAGGGGGCCACGGGACGGGGCCGGGACCCGGCAGGCCTAAGTCCAAAAACCTGCAGCCCAAGATCCAGGAGTACGAGTTCCAGGATGACCCCATCGACGTGCCGCGGATCCCCAAGAACGATGCTCCGAACAGGTGCGTGTGTTGATGGGGGCGCTGGGATTGGCTGCTGCCTTCCTTGCCGTGCAGGAGGTCACGAGCTGCTCCCAAAGCGTCCAGCACGGCTCCACCTCACCGTGATTCCTCCGCTCTGGCCTCGCAGGTTCTGGGCGTCGGTGGAGCCGTACTGCGCCGATCTCACCAACGAGGAGGTCAGGGTGCTGGAGGAGCTGCTCAAGCCGCCGGAGGATGAGGCTGAGCACTACAAGGTGACGAGCTGCAGAGCCCCCAGCCCGTGCTCTCTCACCCCATCCCCTGCCCTGCACTGTCCATCCCTCAGTTGTTGGGCAGGCTGAGCGGTCACACCCCTCTGTGAATGCTGCGTGGCCTCTGGGGCGCTGCTGACCCACGGGCTCCTCGGCACAACCCCAGCCCTGTGCTGAGCCCCTGGTCCATCCTGCTGCAGATCCCACCGCTGGGGAAGCACTACTCACAGCGCTGGGCTCAGGAGGACCTGCTGGAGGAGCAGAAGGACGGTGCCCGGGCAGCAGCTGCAGCTGACAAAAAGAAGGGTGTTCTGGGACCACTGACTGAGCTGGACACCAAAGGTGCTGTCCCATCCCCTAGCTGTGATGGACTGCACCGAAGCTGTGTGGTGAGATCAGGGGGCTGGCATCCAGCTCCCACGGAACCGGGGCTGCTCACAACTTTCTCCTGCATCCCCTCAGATGTCGATGCTTTGCTGAAGAAGTCGGAGGCCCAGCACGAGCAGCCTGAGGACGGCTGTCCCTTCGGGCCCCTGACACAGCGTCTCCTGCAGGCCCTGGTGGAGGTGAGGGAGCTCAGGTCTGTGCGGTGGCCCCGCGAGGCGCTGCCAGGGCGACGCGAACCTTTCCCATGTGCTCTGCTTGCCAGGAAAACATCATCTCCCCTGTGGAGGACTCGCCCATCCCCGAGATCGCTGGCAAGGACTCAGGAGCCGATGGCGCTGGCACTTCTCCACGCAGCCAGAACAAGCCCTTCAGGTGAGCTGCTGCGGTGCCGCGAAGCTCGGTGCTGCGTGGTGCTTTTCCCCATCCAAATCGGGGCAGAACGCGGGCGCTTCAGAAAGCATCCGCTCTGCCCCTCGCAGCGTGCCCCACACCAAGTCACTGGAGGGGCGGATCAAGGAGGAGCTGGTGGCACAGGGCCTGCTGGAGTCAGAGGACCGTCCTGCTGAAGACTCGGAGGACGAGGTGCTGGCTGAGCTGCGCAAGAGGCAGGCAGAGCTGAAGGCGCTCAGCGCCCACAACCGCGCCAAGAAGCACGAGCTGCTGCGGTGAGTGCGGGCAGGGCACGGGGCCAGGCGGAGTGCTGGCGGTGTGAGGTAACGCTGACTCCTCTGTCCCCAGGTTGGCCAAGGAGGAACTGCACCGGCAGGAGCTGCGGCAGCGTGTCCGCATGGCTGACAACGAGGTGATGGACGCCTTCCGCAAGATCATGGCCGCCCGGCAGAAGAAGCGCACTCCCACCAAGAAGGAGAAGGACCAGGCCTGGAAGACGCTGAAGGAGCGCGAGAGCATCCTCAAGCTGCTGGACGGGTAGCAGGGCAGCTCGGGACTGGGCTGCATATCGCTGCCGTCCCTTTATGTCACAGACTGGAGTGCAGGCGCTGTGAGGACAGGAGCTGCCATGTCCCCCGCGGGTTCCCGGCGTGCCTGAACGACTGCGGGTCGGGGACGGGGTGCGCGGTCCCGGGGGGCCGGCTCCTGCTCCCGGCGCAGCTCCTGCCCGCCGCCAGCAAACCGCAGCTGGAGCGCGGGGACTCGGCCAGAGCACGCCTGGGAATAGCCGCCCTCCGCTTTCCGCTGCGCGGTTATTCTGGGCGATGGAGCTCCGCCAGGCCGGGAGCCGTCCCGTGCCTCGCTGGCTCCGGGTACAGCCGGGGCCGCCGGCGGCAGCGCGGGGAGCGGGGCGGGAGGGGGCGGAGCGGGCTCGGGATGTAGCCGTGCGCTCTGCGGCCGGGCGGGCAATAAAGGAGCATCGGCACTTGGCGGCCTGCTGTGCGCTCGGGGGGCTGCGGGGAGGCAGGGGCTGGGGGCGGGACCCCGGCCCACGCGGCGCTCCCAGCCCGGCCTGCGGGCCGCCCCTCGCGCTGCCCCCGTCATTCGCCGCCCCTCCGCGGCCCGCGGTCACGCGTGGGCACTCGGCGCCCGCGCCCCCCCATTGGCTGAGCGGCGGACGGGTCCCGCCCCCCCGCCGTGACGTCAGCGCTGTCCGGCGGTGCCGCGCCAGGAGGAGTCGCCGCTGCTCCGCGCGGGGCCGCCGCAACCGCCGGTAAGAGCGGGCGGGGCGCGGCGGGGCGGAGCCCACGCGGGGGGAGCAGCCGCGCCCACTCGCGGTTGCCTGTCGGGTCGTCGGGTCCGCTGCCATGAGCGGGGCTCCCCGCCGCGCGGGCCGTGCCCGTGGCGGGGCCGTGTCACGCGTGGGGTGGGCGCGCGGGGGCGGCGGCGGCCCGGTACGCGCGCGGGGCGCCGAACCCGCCGCCCGTCCCGTCCGCCAGCCGCGGGTACGCCGCCGTGCCCGCAGCCCGTCGCCACGCCGCCCGTCGCCCCGCGGCTGCGGCATCCCGCTGCCCCGCTGACGCCGCGTCGCGGTTCTCCCCCCCCTCACCTCCTTCCCCCAGGCGCTGCCCTCGGCCGCAGGGGCGCCATGCCGCTGGGACAGCCCGCGCCCGGCTGGAAGAAGCGCACGGAGGACATTCGCCTCATCTACGACTTCCGAGAGGTCCTGGGCACGTGAGTGGCAGGTGGCACCGGACACGGGACGGGCGGTACCGGCTGCGGGGCGGCTGCCATCCCCGTGCGGTCTCCTGGCCAACGGCGCCGCGTGGAACTCGGCCAGCTCAAATATTGGCGCAGGGCGGGGGCTCCGCGGGGCGGCACGAACGGGGATGGGCCGGGACGGCGGACGTGCAGGGGATGGGCACGCGCGGGGGACGTGACGCTGCCCGCGCCGTGTTGGCCGCGGTGGTCCCGGTGGGTCCCGGTGGGTCCCGGTGGCTCCGCGTGGCGGGGCCCGGTGCCGCTGAGGCGCCGTAAGGCTCTTAAGGCGGATTACCGGGTTAATTACGGCAGGGCTTAGGGCCGGGCTGTCCTCCACCTGCCCCACCTGGGCACCGCCGCCCCACGGACCCCGCGTGTCCCTGGGATGAACCGCGTGCCCCCCAGCAGTGGCACCGCCCACGTCCCACGGACCCACCATCCCCTCCTGCTCCCCTATAAACTGCCCAACGTTCCACTTATCACCATGGCAATGGTGGCACAGCAGTGCCCCCCCGGCTCACCCTGCTCTCCCCCCCCTCATTCCAGGGGCGCTTTCTCCGAGGTGGTGCTGGCTGAGGAGAAGGCAACCCAGAAGCTGGTGGCCATCAAGTGCATCGCCAAGAAGGCGCTGGAGGGGAAGGAGGCCGGCATTGAGAATGAGATCGCCGTCCTGCACAAGTAGGGGGGCTGCTCTGGGATGGGGGAGGGAGGGTCCTGTGCTGCCCCCACCCTAGCACGGCCCCACTGCCAGCACCCAGCACCGGCTGTTATCAGCACGGCCCTAAATAGCCCGGCACATGGTGCTGCTGCTCCCTGTCCTGCCACCAGCTGGGGGAGCTGATCCCAGCCCTTCTCACCCCACCGCGTAGGATCAAGCACCCCAACATTGTGGCCTTGGATGACATCTACGAGAGCCGCACCCACCTCTACCTCATCATGCAGCTGTGAGTGACGTGCTGGGGGGGCCGCTGGATAGGGACCGTCCCTATGAGGAAGGGCTGATGGTGTCGTGTGGCTCCTCAAGGGTGTCGGGAGGGGAACTCTTTGACCGCATCGTAGAGAAGGGTTTCTACACGGAGCGCGATGCCAGCGCGCTGATCCGGCAGATCCTGGATGCTGTGCGCTACCTGCACGACATGGGCATCGTGCACCGCGACCTGAAGGTGAGCAGCACAGGGAGCAGAGGCACAGAGATCAACATCGGGGGGTTCTCTGACATCAGCCCTCCCGCAGCCCGAGAACCTGCTGTACTACAGCCTGGAGGAGGACTCCAAGATCATGATCAGCGACTTCGGGCTCTCCAAGATCGAGGGCTGCGGCAGCGTCATGTCCACCGCCTGCGGGACACCCGGCTACGTGGGTGAGCCTGGGGGGCCAACAGCGGGCAGTGCTCCCCGTGGTACAGCACTAGGTCCCCCCCTCACTCACTGCGCTGTCCCTCCAGCCCCCGAGGTGCTGGCACAGAAGCCCTACAGCAAGGCAGTGGATTGCTGGTCCATCGGGGTCATCGCCTACATCCTGTACGTATCCCCCTCCCACATGCTGTGGCTGCGCAGGGGACACTGAGTGACCCCCATGCTGCCCCCCTCCAGGCTCTGCGGGTACCCCCCCTTCTATGATGAGAACGATGCCAAGCTCTTTGAGCAGATCCTGCGGGCCGAGTATGAATTTGACTCACCCTACTGGGATGACATCTCAGACTCAGGTGAACCCCCAGGGGTCAGCAGCTTTAGGGGAGGGCCCTGATGGGGTAGGGGCTCACAGCTGCCCTCTGCTCTTAGCTAAAGACTTCATCAGACACCTGATGGAAAAGGACCCTGACAAGCGTTTCACGTGCGAGCAGGCCCTGCAGCACCCCTGGTAAGGGATGGGGGCACTCCTCCTGGGGGGGAATGAATGGGAAAGGGTTGCTCCCCCCCCGCTGATTCCCCCGCTCTAGGATTGCTGGGGACACAGCCCTGGACAAGAACATCCACCAGTCAGTGAGCGAGCAGATCAAGAAGAACTTTGCTAAGAGCAAGTGGAAGGTGAGCACAGGGCTGTGGGGGGTGTGGGGGGGGCATGGCAGTGCTGGGAGGCAGCGCAGTGACAGGCGGTGTGCCTGGCAGCAAGCCTTCAACGCCACGGCCGTGGTACGGCACATGCGGAAGCTGCAGCTGGGAACCAGCCAGGAGGGCCCTGGGCAGATGACACCAAGCAGCCCCTGCCATGGCCAGTGGCTGGAGGGAGGCTCCAGCAGCGGTGAGCCCTGACCCCTGCTCCGTGCCATTCTGCACCCTCATGGGCCTGGGGGTGCTGCCAGGCTCTCACCCCACATTCCTCCTCCCTAAGCAGGGTTGGACTGTGAGCGGGTGCCAGCAAACAGAACCCCCCGCCTGCCCCCCAAATGAGGGGGTCTGGAGATCCCATGGGCACAACACAGGGTACGGGGTGGGTCCGTGGGGGTCCTGCTGCCTCCCCATCTGCTCCCTTTTGGGGGGAGCGGTAGTAAGGGAGGACACCCTGCCCTGCTCACCATCTCCTGGAGCGAGCCCCACGGCTGTGGAATCTGCATGGGGAGCCGCCAGGAGCACCCCCCACCCCCCAGTAGCCAACGGGGACTGCAGCCCAGCCCCCTCCTCCCCCCTTCCTGCATTTGTCCCCCAGCATGTTCAAAGAGCATTTTCCAAATGGACATTTCTATTTTATTCCTTGTAATAAAGGAAATAGACAAACGCTGCCTGGCTTGGCTCGTCTCCCAGGAGCCGGCATGCAGTGGGTGGAGACAAACTGCACCCTCCCTATGAGCACCCGGCCCCACGGCTTGCCTGGCTGCGGCCCCTCCTGGCCCGGCTCCCACCGTCCCGGCCCTTGCGGAGGTCAGCACAGAAGAGGACCTGGGGGTGGAATGAGAGGTGCTGGGTGGGCACAGCTGGCAAGGACAAACCCAGGTGTGTGTGTGTGGGGGGGGAAGGTCGGTACTCACCGCCTGCGCCCAGCCTGCATAGGGACCCCACAGCTCACGGAAGAAATCACCTGTGGAGAGATCAGACCCGGCGATGGGGGCTCAGCCCGTGCACTCCCCACGCTGCGGGTGCTGGCTCGTGCCCTCACCGATCTCCTGGTACACACGGGCGGTCAGGGAGCGGGCACCCAGCGCCGCCCCATAGCGCTGCCGGGCGATGCGCCACACGTGGGTGTCCACCGGCACCGCCTCCGCCTTGTCCAGCGCCATCAGACACACGCAGTCCGCCACCTGCCGCGAGACGCACCGTCAGCCCCGTCACAGCCCGGCCCCATCCCCGCGCCGTCACGCACCTTGTCCCCCACTCCGGGCAGGGCACACAGCGCCCTCCTGGCCTCGGCGTAGGGCGCGTCCCGCAGCCGGCACAGCCCCGCGGTTCCCATTCCCTCGGCGATGGCTTTTGCCGCGCCGCTGACGAAGCGGGCCCGATAGCCAAAGCCCAGCGCCCGCAGCTTGGCCTCCGCGTCAGAGCCTGCGGGAGGACGGCGGTGGGACGGGGACGTGGGAAGGGATGCGGGGAAAAAGGGAACGGCCGCCGACCTGCCAGCGCCGCCAGGGACGGGAAGGCGTGGAAGGGCCGCTGGTCCAGCGAGCAGAGCCGTCGGCCGAAGGCCCGGCAGAGGCGCTCGATCATGGCGGTGATGCGGGCCACGTGGTTGTTGGAGGTGCAGATGAAGGTCAGCAGACACTCCGCGGGGTCCTGCCGCAACACCCGCACCCCTGAGGCGCTACGGGTCAGCGGGGCCCGGCGGGCGGACGCCGCCATCATCATCCCGCGGGGCTGCCCCACCTGGGAAGGCGGCGGCCGTCCGGCAGAAGAGGGGGTCGGCCGCCCCCCATGCGCGGTACAGGGCCGGCAGCCGCACGTCCAGCTGGAAGTAGTCCCGCAGGATGCGGTCGGTCTCGGGGCCGGGCCCGTCCTCCCCGTACACCGTGTACCACAGCCGGCCCCGCTCCTGCCGCAGCGTCCACACGCGCTCCGCCAGCACGCCGGTCCACGCGCCGGGGCTGCTCTGCCTCCACCTGCCGGGCATCGCGCTCAGCCCAGCGGCCTCCCGCGGCACGGCGCCTGCCCGGAAGGCCCCGCCGGCTCACCGGAACGACTGCCCCGACGCCAGCACCAGGTCCAGGCGCAGCTCGGCCGGAGGGCAGCGCAGCCACCGCCACAGCGCCGGGCAGGACGAGGGGGAGTCCCGCAGCGCCATGGGATCGGGCTGCGCTCACAGCATGGCGCCCACCTGCGGCCCGGGACGCGTTCAGCTCGGCTCGGGATGCCCGCAGGCGCCCCTTTGTCCCACAGCAGCCCCCACCCCCCCTAAACCCCCATATCCTCTCACCCCCTCCCACCCCAAGCCGCCCACAAACCCAGTCCCCCCACTGTCCACTTCCCCCAGCGGCCCCCAGCACCATAGAGCTCCCCCCACCCACGCTGGCAGAGCGCCGCTTCCCGCTCTTTTAGCGCCGCTCTGGCCCCACTTCCGCTCTCTCACTGGCCCAACCCCGGAAGTTCCTCGTCCCTCCCTCCCTCCCCCCCCGTCCCGGCGGTGATGGCGGCTCGGTACGAAGCAATAGAGTTTTCTTTTTTTCCTCCAAAATAAATACAAACAGGTCCGAGCGCGGGGCCAACAACCCCGTTCCGTTCCCGGGGCCGCCCCCTCCCCCCCCCTCCCGGGGGGAATAATTTAAAGGGCAGGGCTGTACAGTATTTACAGCTCCGGGGGCACCGGGAAGGCGGGGGGGGGCAGCCCCCGTTAGGCCGCAGTCCAGCTGCGGCGGTGCCCGGTGCCGCGGCGCGTCAGTCGCTCTCGCTGGAGTCGCTGCTCTGCTCGCCCTGCACCTTGTTGCGGTGCTGCATGGCGCGGTGATACGCGATCTGCACCGACTTGCGGATGTTGGACTTGCGGCCCTCCAGCATCTTCTCCTTGTCCAGGTCCTGGTTGACGCCCAGCGGCACCAGTTTGGTGCGGGGCAGCCACTGCCTGCATGGAGCGGGGAGCCACCTCGTTTGAGGGTTACGGGCGGCTGCGCGCTGCCCCCCGGCGGCACCGCCGCTTTCCCGGCCCCTCCCCGACCCCCCCAGGCCTCACCATGTGCGCTTGTTGTCAAAGAAGAGGACGAGGTAGAGGTGCTCGCGCGCTTCCTGAGTCATCTGCTCGCCCAGCTTCAGCACCTCCAGAGGCGGCACGGGGATGGGGACCCCGTGGTGGAACATGCCCTCTCGGGGCATCTTGGGGTCGATGATCTGCCGGGAAGTCGGGGCCGATGCTGAGGCAGGGGACTAAACCACAGCCCAGCCACTGCCCCGATCCTCCAGCAGCAAGAGCCCTGAGCCCCACTGACGGCCCCAAGACCATCCCTGGCACGGGGACGGGATTCTGGGAGGTTCACATAGGTAGGTCACACTCACCAGCGCTGGGTAGGAGGGGTAGCCCCGGCACTTGGCCCACACCAGATCCAAAGCGTCCAGGGAAGAATCCTCATCCTCAGAGAGCCACCCTGCACCACGGCCAATGCCCTTCCGCACCACTACATTGGAAAGGGGGGAGAGAGGACTCGGACACGGCCCTTGCAGCTGACAGAACGGGCAGGTGTGTGGCTGGAAGGTTGTGACACTTACTGCTGTGCCCCACGCCTCGCCCAGCACCCACAGAGTAGGACTCGTTCTCTGTTCCTGATGTGTCCTCGCTGCTGTCCTCAGGGAAGTTCACGCGGGAGAAGGAGGGTTTCCCCCTGCCCTGCTTTGAGGGCGTTGTGCTGTGAGAGGGAGCAGAGCTGTGAGCAGCTTCCCAGCTTCCAGAAACTGCTTTTTGAGTGTCAGCGTGGGGGGCTCAAAAAGCTCAGAGCCCACCCGGCACCAGGGACTCAGCGGGTGTGCAGAAGGCAGACCAGATAGTGCTTCTGCCTGGAACCCTTAGCCCTGCCTCACCTGGGAGCGTACAATCACCCAAGCATGCTACAGAGCACAAAAAGGCACAAATCCCACGGCCAGGCCTGCAGCCCTCTAGCACTGGGTTAGCAGCGCTGGCCAACAGGAGAGTGAACACACCTCACCCAGCAGATGCCCGTGGCAGCAGCACACCCAGAGGCAGGCAACGTACCTGGTACGGTCTGAGGCAGCACTGCTGCTGCTGCTGCTGCTGGACTCGGAGTCGGAGCTGCTGCGTGGAAGGTTACAGTCGTTGCGGTACACCAGGAAGCTCTTCTTCACTGGCTGGTTCCCACTGCTGAAGCCATTGGCCGGCAGGTCTGCAGATAACAAACGACAGAGGAGCATTACGAGGGCACAGTGCCCTCCACGTGCTCCCTGCAGGGCTGCGGCTGCCGCACTCACCCATGGGAGCATCTTCGGTGGATTTGTCGCTGTCGCTATCGGAGCTGGAGCTGGGGCGTGGGCTTCGGCCCCGCTTCCTCTGCCGCTGGGAGGACCCCATAATGGGGAGCTGTGGGGGGCCTATGGGGCTGTTCCCATGGCCGGGAGCTATCTGGCTGTCTCGATTCTTGGGGGGACGTCCTGGACGTTTTGGAGGTCCTGCAGTTTTAGGGTTCTTCTTGGAGAAGAGCACTGAGGTCCTCCTGCCCACTTCATGTGCTGGAGTGGAAGAAGAATTGGGACCCAGACCTGGAGGAGGGATGAAAAGGCATCAGCCACAGCCTGCAGGACCTGTCAGGGAACGGGTGGCAGTGGCAGAAAAGGAAGAGTTCCATTTCTCAAAGCTCCACTGCAGCCTCAAAAAACAATGATCCTAAATGCTCTCTGCCTGTATGATAGCCTGCTTTTTCAGGTCTCAAGGGAACACGATCCCAAGGTGACAAACCTCAGTGACACCTGCCAGCTGTGCCTGAGGACTCTGCGAGGTGGAACCTGAGCTGTGCTCTCTGAGAAGCACGGCTCAGCACCTGCTCCCACCAACTCCTGGCACCAAGGAGACTGCAGCTGGCATGAAGTTGGCTCCCAGCCCCTGCAGGGCATTTGGAACATGGGCATCTCTGCTGCAAGTAAGCAGTCAGCCTAGGGAAAGTGTGCAGCAAGGAAAATGGTGGGAGATGAGGGAATCCTCCAGACAGATCCTAAGGAGTTGCTATGGGTGAGGTTTGTGTGCGAGGCCCCCTGCCTTTGCTCTACTACACAGCCTGTCCAGGTGTGGTTCTCTGCCATTCCCCAGCAAACAGCAGCATTTTGGAGGAGCAGTACCTTTGCCGGTCTCCTGGCTGCTGCTCTCCTCAGCAGCACTGTCTGTCTGAAGATCCTTCTCACAGGGGTTGTGCGACTGCAGGACCCCCCTGGCAGAGGAGCTATGCCGCTCCAGCCCATCTCGGCCCAGGTCCCGGGGGTGCGCCAGCTTCCGCCGCAGGACCGTGATCTCCTTCTTGATCATCTTGGCCCGGCGGGACCGTCCTATGCTCTGCTTGCCAGCATTGACCTCATCCAGCCGCTCCAGCAAGATCTTCAGCTGCTCCTCCAAGGGCAGGTGCTTCTGATTTTCCGAGAGCAGCAGTCGCATGTCTTCTGAGGGCACAAAGAGGATGAAAGGAATCAGAAACTTTTTGGAGACCCCTTACACACAAGGGCACGGGGCTTTCCCTCAGGAGGAAAATAACGTACGCAGTACCAAACACCCACGAGCACAGAATGTTACCAAAAGGCACCCTGAGAAAGAACCCTGTGGGAACCAAGCCAGTTGGGACTGCTGGGGAAGGCAGGCTGATCTGCAGTACAGGGAATGCTAAGGGCTTCCATCAGCTGAGGATACAGCAGTAAAAAAAGAAAGGGATTTGTAACAGGAAGGACACAGAAGAAATAAATGAGCTGAAATAACTCTGAAGCATTCAAGACTAGGGAAGACCTTGAAGTTCAAGAGTAGGGAAGACCCCTGGTCTGCCTTCAGCCCTTCACATGCTGGAACAGGGAGAGGAGAACCCTAAAAGGACCCTTCTCAGGTGAGTTATTCCTGGTGTTGTTCCCCACTACCCAGCAGGAGACAACAAGAACAGCCCTAAGGTGCCCAACTGCTGGGACTTAAGCTCTCAGTAGCTCTCCTGCACCAGGACAGGGGACAAGCACCCACCGTCCTCTATGTCCTGGACCTGAGCCTCTTCTACAGTCACGCAGTGTGGGAAGTGCATGCCTGTCTCAAAGTCAATGCCCATCTTCTCTGCCTGCCGGCGAGCTTGCCGCAGAACCACGCCTCCCTGCTCCCGCAGACGGACGGCCGCCCGGTAGAAGATGGTGTCTTTGGCATTGTATTTCAAACAGTTGTTGATGATCAGGTTGAAATCTTCCTCAAAGTCATCGAAATTCAGATAGCGGTACGCTTCCAGGTTTTGTTTCATTGTCTGAAAATCCATTGGCTTCTTGATGTGATCCAGGTAGTCTGGGACCTGTATTGGGAAAAGAGCCCGTGCTGAGAACCTGGAGACCTTGTTGGTACCACCTGCTCCAAGAAAACAGTTGTTAAAGGAAGGAGGTATTGCTCTGCAGTGCTCTGTGCAAACACACCTCTGGAAAAGCTGCCTGCCTTTGCAGCTAAAGGAGTTGTGGTTCAGTAGTGCCTCTGGACTAGAGTCCATGTGTTATACTCAAATCTATTAGAGCAAACACACTTAGAAACATTTTTGTGCAGCTTCTCAGGGATGAGGGTAAGTACAGACACGTAGAACAGATTGGCCTGGGTGGGAGCAATGGCTGTGGGTGGGACCATGCAGCCAGGTCACCTCCAAGCCCACCTGCTGCCAGAGCTGCACAGCACCAGCACTCCCTCTCCCACCTCCCCAAAGAGGGAATCACCACTGATATTCTCAGAAATCACTTCCCTTGCCCCTAGAAGGGACATTTCTGTGCTGTGCTCAGTCTGTTACCAAGCAGAGGGTTTTGCAAGAGGACACATAAGAGCATGTCACCTGCCTGGAGCTGAGTGCAGCCATTCTGCCTTTCCCAGGCAGAAGCCCCTGTCCTGTCACAGACAGTGGGGAATCACCAGTAACACAAACAGAGGAGCTGAGTGCTGTACTCCTGGCCACCAGCAGCTGCCAGCAGCACCTCTTCTGCTGCGCATCTGGCTCTCCCAGGACAGGCGGTGCTGCACACATCCCCCTTGAGTGCGTGGTGTTGGGACTGGAAACCATCAGCAGGCTGCCCAGAGGGCATCCAGAGCAGAGAGCCCCAAGGCAAGTGTGAGTGAAGTAGAAATCTGGGGGAGGGGGTTCTTACTTCGTAGATTTCTGTTACCTCAGACAGAGGGACCGGCTCACTGAAGATGTTGCCCGTGTCTTTCTCCTGCAGGTGCTCGAGCGTCTTGCGGAGGAGGATGAGGAAGGGGGTCAGCTGCATTTCCAGTGCCACCTGCTGCACTTTGATCTGAAAAAGAAGAACAGAGCATGACTGAGCATTATGCCACAGCGACAGCCTCCAGGAGCAGCTTAGCAGACCCACAGGACAGTGCCACCTCTCCCTGCTGCAGTGGGGCTGCATTCTTCGAGTGGGACTGCACGGGATATGTGTTGCACCTCAACGTCATCTCTAGAGAGCAGAGGTGAGGCACAGGCCCCAGCACCCATGTTCCCCACAGCAGCCTTGCACAGCAGCCGCCTTCATGCAGAGCTGCTGGGACAGGGCACAGCGCAACTGAGGGGACCCTGTGCCCACCGTGCAGCTTACAGAGGGCAACTGACCAGCACTCTGGAAAGCCTGTACTCACGCCCACCCCAGCAGCTCCCCAAGGAGGGGCAAACAATCGTTACCGTCTCTCTCTTGAGCTTCTCCCGCTTGCGTATCAGCTCCACCAGCAAGCGCGCGCGCTCTAGGTCATGGCGGAGGCGCTGCCATGACTTCAGCTGCTCCTTCAGGGCCCAGTTCTTATCCTCAGTGTCTCTCTGCAGGAACATCAGAGACTGTGAGCTGACAGGAGAAGTGTTTCCCATCTCTTCCTTCCTGGCTGTGTGCGAGGGCTCTTCTCTTGTACAGGGAACCAGCACGCCTGACCTGTTGTCTCAGTGAACATCCCAACTCCCCTGCTGTATGGGTGACTCACAGAGACAGCCCAAATGCTGCCTACAGCTCAGTGCCTGCTCCATGGTCACCCAGCCGTGAGGATGCCAGAAAGCGAACTCTGGAAATACTCAGCCTAACATGACTACATGCAGGCAGCTGCCCAGGACCACAGAGCAGCAATAACAGCGTCCAGGCAGCTGCCCAGAGCTCTAGTCAATGGCAAACAGGGCAAAACAGGAAGACGGCTCTGGTTACCTTCACTTCTGGAGCATCAAAAAACTTGCTGACTTTTATTCTGCTGCTGTAAGCCAAAGATGAGCAAATAAAAATGAGAGGGGGTAAAAGCAGAAGAAACCTCTAACTGATCACCATCTTCAAAGGACTTGGAAAGGCTTAGACAGAGAGCCAGAGGAAAGATCTTCCTCTGGCACCAGAGACCTCACATCTGTGAAGCAGTGACTGAAGGCTGAGTCAAACAGCAGGCCAAGAGCACCACCCACAGGGATTGTTCCCACAGCTATTTCAGGACCTGTGAGGCCTTGGTTTCTTCCAGACCATGTCTGGGGATCCCTGGCCACCCCTCTCAATGCCCACTGACACAAGTGGCCTCAGGTTAGAGCCCACTTCTGTCAGCTTTGTCACAGCTGCCAGCTGAACGCCGGCAAGAGGAATGAGCTCCTGCACACAACGGGGCAGGCTTCCCTTCCCATGGCAGGCTGCCAAAGGCGGCTCCGTCTGGCAAATCTCTGAATGCTGAGAGTGGAGGAGAAGGTAAAGCAGCAAAAGCAGGCAGCTGGGGCGGTATCGGGACATAGAACTCTTTTCTCCAACCCCCTTCTGAGCCCGAAGGCACCACCACATGCAGCAAACGCTTTGAGCCCACAGCTGCAAAGGCACAGGAAGCACACACAGACACCCAAGTTGCCCCTCGGCACCCCAAAAACGCAGCGTGTACCTGATCACAGTTCCTCTGGGACTGCAGGTGTGTCTGAAGGCGGCGCAGCAGAGGGACACCGTTGCGGGATTGCCTCTTCAGAGTCCAGTAGCTGTGCAGCCTCTGCATGAACTGACTCTTCCTCTGGATAGTTAAACGATTGGTGATCTTGCTGAGCCTGAAGAAGGGACAAGAGTCACAAACCCAGTCAGCAAAGCAAACCTGGCCACAGCAGAAGCCCCAGCGTAGCAGTGAGGCCACCCACGAGCTCCTCAGACTGAGCACACACCTTTGCGTAGCAGAAATCCCTGAAGGGCCAAGGAACGAGGGGCAGTAGCACACCACAGACAGCTACACTAGCAAACATTCAGCTTTGTCTCTCCTAAAGGCATTTTCCTTTCTCTCCTTTCCTCCTGACTGTTCCAGATTGGGGTGCAAGGCGAGGGCACTGGCAGCTGGGCCTTTCACAGCTCCCTGCGGCCCCGAGACCACGGCACGGCTGTCCCAAAGCTGTGATTCACCCGGCTTATTATGCTGGCAGCAAGGGGCCACCCAAGACGACAAAGGCCCTATTCAAACATTACCAGACAGCTCCGCAGCCCCGAGGAGTTTGTAGCATGAACAAATCTGGGAAAGCGTGAGGAGGGGTGGGCAGATGCCAGCAGAACACAGCTTGCTGTTGGAACTAAGGAAGAACTACCCTGAACAGCCCCAAACAAAACAAAAGGGGTTTTCCTCCTCTTTACAATGGCAGAGCCTGAAGCGACTGAGACAGCCTCTTCCACCAGCACAGTTAAGAGATGCCCCAATAGGTGGGACTGAAGCGTGGACCCCATATCTCCATGTCCTGCAGGGCCAGCTCTTCACACAGGGTGACCCGACCTGCATCCGCATCAGCTGAAGGCAGACAGCATCCTCATCTGCTGTCATTGGTTGCTCACAGCTTCTACAGGAAGACATTTGGCATTCTAGCAACCGCCCTTGAAGAATAATTAATCCCAACAGGAAGGCCTGGGGTGAGGTTAACAGCTTCTACCTCGGTGTGTGTTTCACTGTGAGCCCGAGGGTAGCAGAAAGAGCCTACAAACAGCTTGCCAGTGCATCCACACGTGGGAACAGAGAGGCTCAGGTTATGGAACGCACCCTGAGCGAGTGAGCCGTACCATAGTTAGCACATGAACACCATGGCACGAAGCCACCAATCCTGCAGCTCAGACCTACCCACACAAGTCCTCCAAACTGCCCACAGAGCAAACCCCACAATGCCTGCATACCCCCTCCTGCCCCACAAGAGCCCTGAAGGAGCCCTGCCAGGAGGCAGTGGCCCCATGCCGTGATGGCTGCAACTCAGAGACCTGAGGGCCAGCAAGTGCAGCTTCGGTGTGGTGTCCCAGCTGCAGTGAGGAGCACCTGGTTGGTGACTCATAGCCACCAAGGCAAACACTGCCCTGCCCAGCTCCAGCTGTGCACCACAGGCATGCTGCAAGGCTGGGAAGCAGCAGGGCTGTGTGGGGCCAGCTGCAGCAAAAGGAAGGTGGCCTCTGCTTTCTTCCTGCAACCTGCTCCAACACACAGGAGAAGAGCTCTGGGAGCCCCCAGCTGCTTCCTGCCACCCCTGGCCAAGCTCGGTTGCTGTCATGAAGCCAGCGGCATCTATTTCCTGTGCAGGCACCTCGTGGGGCTGCACATCTCACTCCTCTCTGCAGGAAAGCCAGAGGAAACCACAAACAGCCCTGGGAAGAGCAATGTGAAAAGCACTTGTGCAAAAAGACAGCTCCTGCATGCAAAGTGAGACATGAGATGCTGAGAAAGGGACAGGCTTCTCCCGAGCAAGGGGAAGGCAGCGAGTTGTACCTGTGGGGGGGGATGCAGGGAACAGAAACCACAGGTGCTGCAGCTCGTTTTTCCGCCAGGATCTTCCGCGCCTTCTTCATTTTGATTCTCGACTTGGCCTTTGCCTTTTTCACCTTCTCGGAGCTCCAGCTCTTGCCTTCCTCCTCCTCTTCCTCATCTTCCTCTTCCCCCTCACTGTGGGAAAGTGCGGGAAGCCTGCGCACGGAGCCCGGAGGTGTGTGGATGTCACAGTAGGCAGTTTTGCGCACGCTGAAGGAGGTCCCGTTTGCTCCCGTCTCACGGACAGGCTCCATTTTCATGTAGAGTCCAGCCTGCTGGGCACAGGTGACGTGGAAAGCAGTGTAACAGTTTGCCTTGTGACACTGGATGCAAGCCCCAGAGCCACGCTGCTTGCAAATATAGCAGGTCAGCTTCCACCGCGCAGGTGGGATGTGCTCAATGCTGTCTATAGGTTCCAGGAAGACCGTGTTGGCAAAGCACACCTCCGGGATCCAGAGGGCACAGACCACGTGTGCCCAGCGCCCATCGTCCGTCTGCTTGAACGCACCGCCCTTGTTGGGGCACAGGGCGCAGTCCACGGCTCGTGAGGGTGACTGCAGGCACCTCCTGCAGAGCCACTGTCCCTCGGGGATGTAGGGCACCCCGTAGCATTCCTGGTGCACGGCCAGGTTGCACATATCACAGAAGAGGATAACGTTGCTGTTCTGGCACTCCCCGTCATTGCAGATGCAGCACACGGCATCCTCATCAACCAAGGCGTTGGGGTCCCCCTTGTTGTGGCTCTCGAAGTATGACTCCTTCTCCAGCCTGTCCATCAGGTACTCAAAGATCTCCTGGGGAATGGGACTGACGCCCTCTGTCTTCCGCCGCTCATTCATGATATCCAGCCAGATGTAATCTTCCTCGTCCATGTCGTACTCCACCTCCTCATCCAGCTCCTCCGCTGACTTCTCAATGTACCTGGAAGGGGAAAGCACGAGAGGGTGAGAGTTCTGCATATTACAGCCCAAAAAAAACCCCACAACAAACAGAAAACCCCAGCAGCGCTCAGAAGCTGAAGGTGCTGCACTGCTTGGGGTGCATTTGGCACAGCACAGCTGGATGTTCAGACAAAGTAACAAGCCACAGACACTGGAGACTCGTCAACAAAAGACAGGAGCTTGCACAAGCAGCAAGTGGACACCCGGTTCCCCAGACACAAGAGCACTGGCCCTGCTGCAAATGGGGTGCAGACAGTGCCCTGCTTTGGTAATTCTGCCTGTTGCCACCTGGGGGTGAGGCAAGGTGAACTGTGGGGAAAAGCCAGAAGCCCCTGCAACCCTGCTCCATCTGTCCTGCTCCATCTGCAACGACCAGCAGCCGGAATGCAGCACCACACTGAGCACTATACAGACACCTTATGGGGAGCTCTCTTTTCCAGCAGCGTGACACAAGCCCACGTTATTCCTCTGTGCCTGCAGCTTGGTGCCAGCCCCTCAGGCAGCACTGTGGCTAAGAGGGCAGAGATGGCAGTGAGAGCACCGCTACAATGCCCAATATTGGCACTGAAACAAACCACATATGGAAAGCCCACAGGGCCACGAGAACACATTAAGCCTGCGAATGCACACGGCTTAATGTGTTCTCTCACACAGCACCAGCTGAACTCTGGTGCTGGGGGGCTCCTGACTTATCCTAGAGCATCTCCAAAGAGCAGCGGGGAAGGCAGAAGGAAACTCACCTTCTTCCATAGAACGGCTGGGTCAGGGGGGCCCTTAAAGCCCACCCAGCTCAATCCCCGCTGCGGGCTGCCTGCCTTGCACCAACCTGTACACGGATGGGGCACCCACAGCTCTGGACAGCTATGCCAGCACTTCACCGCCCCCTAACACACAACCCGAACGGTTTAAGCCCATTCCCCCCCCCCTATCACTAGACCGCAAGCAGTCGCTCCCCACGTTTGCTCCAAGCTCCCCTTCAGCCCCTATAACCACACCGGCACCACAAGAGCGCCGCGCTCAGACTGCAGGCAAAGCTGCCGGGCGGCACCCGAGAGCCGCGCGGCCCCCATCCCACCATGGCGGAGCGGCGGCGGTTGGCCGGGACACCCCGGTACCTGTAGTAGGAGGTGGGGCGCGGCGGCGCGTCGGGCGTGTCCTGCTCCAGCTCCCGGTACACCACCTCGGGCAGCTTGGGGGCCGCGCCGGCCGAGGCGTTGTGGTGGTGGTGGTGGTGGTGGTGGTTGGAGTCCTTGCGCTTCTCCTTGCTCTTCTGCTTGGCCGACTTGGGCGCGGCGGCGGAGGCGGCTGCCGCCTGGCTGTCCCCGTTCTCTTTGCCGCCGCCGTTGTCCGGCGCCTCCTCGGCGGCCTCCTCGTCCTCCGACACCACGTCCAGGTTGTCGAAGATGCTGATGCGGTGCACGCGGCCGTGCAGGTCCACCTCCACCATGCGCTGGGCCTGCGCGTAGGTCATCACCTCGCGGCCCGGAGACTGCGACGCCTCGGAGGGGTTGGGGGACGGCTTGTCGGCGGTACCGGCGCGGCCCTGCCGGCCCTTCTTCTTGTGCTTGCGGAGCGGCGGCTGCTGCGGCGGCGGCGGGTTGTCGTGGTCATAGTGGTACAGGTGGTACTCGATGCCGCTGTAGCTCTTGTAGATCTTACGGCAGCTGCCCACCGGGCACTCGTAGGGCGGCTTGGTGGCCCGCAGGTTGTGGCAGAACGTCTTCACGTCGAAGTCGACCCCCATGGCGCGGCCTGCGGCCTCGTGCGGGGAGCGGGGCGATGGGGCCCGGCCCTGTGCCGCCTCCCGCCGCGCTCAGCGGCCCCGCGCCATGGCCCGGCCCGCAACAATGGAGGAGCGCGGGGCGCCGCTGGGTAAAGCGCGCGGCGGCCTTAGCAACCGCACTTTCGCCACGGCGCCGGCGGAGCGGGCGGGACGGGCCGCGGGAGGGCGGAGAGGGGCGGGACGGAGCGGCGGAGAGCGGAGCGGGGCGAACCGAGCGAGGAGGACGGAGTCTGCTCCCCGGAGAACGGGGGGGAACGCGGTGCGGCGCGGCGAGCGGCGAATCTGCCGACGCGAATCTCAAGAACGAGAACTCCGCCGCTAGGCGGCCCGGGGCGGCCGGAGCGTTTATTGCGGGCGGCTCGGCCGGACCCGCCGCGAACCGGCGGTGCAGCTCCCGTCACTGCGCGGCGGGACGGCGGGGCTCGATGCCGCGGCCCCGCATGTAGGACAGCAGCTGCTCGGGGATCTCGGCCAGCACGTCCTTGGCCAGCCGCGCCATGCTCCGCACCTGGCTGCCCGCCTCGTCCACGTAGTCCCGGAACGGCACGAACTGTCGGGCGGCGGGTCGGGATCCGGCCCCGAGCTCCTGCCCGGACCGCGGCCCCGTGCGGAACCGCAGGGCCCGGAGCCGCCCCGCGCCCAGACCGCGCCTCACCTGCACGATGTCCCGCTCCGCGTAGCGGCCCCGCGACGACACGCGCACCTCGTCCCCGTCCAGCTCCTCCATGGCTGGGGGGCACCGATCAGACCCTGCCTGACGGCGACCCCCGGCCCGGCCCCGGCCCACCCCGCTCACCGTCGAACTCGGCCGGCCCCACTCCCACGATGATGATGGACATGGGCAGCGCTGAGGCCTGCGGGGCAGCGGGGTGCAGCTGTAGGAGCGGGGCGGCCCGGCGGCACCGAGGCCGAACGTGGCGTCCCGACCCTGGTGGTGTGTGGCCACTCACGGTGACGATGGCCTCCTTGGTCTGCATCATGTCGGAGATGACGCCGTCGGTGATGATGAGCAGGACGTGGTACTGAGAGCCGTCGGTCACCTGGGCGGCCGTGCTGCGGGGATACGGCATGGGATCCTTCCAACAGCCACCCCACATCGTCCCCCACAGCACGGCCATGAGATGGGGATGGCCATGGGATGGGGATGGCCATGAGATGGGGATGGCCGTGGGATGGGGACGGCCCCGCGGTGCTCACCCGGCCACCTGGTTGATGACAGGGGCGAAGTTGGTGGGCCCGTAGAGCTGCACGGTGCGCAGGCTCTGCAGGTAGGACTCCAGCACGCCCTCAATGCCGGCACAGCTGGGGTTGTCCACATTGTTGTTCTGGGGACGGAATGGGTGCTGCCGTGGTGCTGGGTAGGATGCGGCCAGGCCGGCTGCTCCCCGGCCCCACGGGCCGCCCCCACACCCAGCAACAATAGGTTCAGCCCAGCCTTGCAGCAGGGCGCACCAGGGGAAACTGGTGGGAGATCTTGCCATCGGGTGGCAGCTTGGCTCCGAAGCCGTAGGCAGGGAAGAGCTTGTCGCTGTCGTAGTCCTGGATGACCTCCCCGACGGCCTTGAGTGCCAGGGCGTAGGCGCTCAGCTGGTAGGGGCTGGCGTAGTGCAGCGAGGTGGGCTGCGACGGCAGCCCTGCAGCACAGTGCCCATCAGCACCCACCCGGTGCCGCTCCCCAGGTGCCCCCCATTGCTACGCTCACCGTTGGAGGCCGTGAAGTCGATGGCGACGGTGAAATTCAGCTGTGTCCTTGGAGGGAGAGTGAAGGAGGCTGCCAGCCCCAGGCACGGCGCGACCTCTGCTCACGCCCCCAGCCCCGCTGCCCACCCCACAACTGCAGCCGCCATCTCGGCACCCCCAGGCTGCAGCATCACCATCACCACCTTCCTGCCCCCGTCCCTCAAGAACCTGGGGGCACCCGGCCCCACTCACCCGCCCCGTATGTAGTCAACGAAGGTGAACTCGGACTCAACGGAGAAGGAGAGCAGAGTCACCTGTGGGCACGGGGTGTCAGAGCCAGCGCCCTGCCATGGCTGCGAGCTGCAGGAGCAGCCCAGCCCCACTCACAGTGCCGGAGTTGACATATTTCTTCTTCTTGCACTTCTTCCTAGGGTTCAGCACCTGCGGGCACCGGGCAGGTCCCTCTGCGGGGCTCCCCACGCCCCCAAAGCTGCCCCACTGTGGCCCCCGCTCTACCTCATACACCGTGAACTGGCTCTGTGCACGGGACAGCTCCCGGTAGCTGGTGGCAAACTCCCCGATGAAGTCGTGGCTGCAGGAGGAGCGCAGGGGCTGCGTGTGTTATGGGATGAGGAACACCCTGATGTCACTCTGCTGCCCTTTTGGGGCACGGCCTCACCTCCCGTCCCGGTCCCAGTCGTACACATCGATCTTCACTGTGCTGGAAGTAAAGCGGGGCTGAGGGGGAGCCGCTGGCACGGCCCGCAGTGTGCAGGGCTCAGTGTGCCATCAGAGTAACACTGCACGCCCAGGGAGGGGAGCAGGAAATTTGGGTCACGGTGGAGCTCTGGGGGGAAGCTTTTATGTAATTCGGGTTGCAAAAGGAAAAAGAAAAAAGAGAACGCCACTAAGAACCCTGTTTGGAGTTGTGTGCTGGCTGTGGGGAGATGCTGTGTCCTGTCCTACTGCTGCCCCGCTGCAAACACCACAGCTGTGGCTCTGGGGTGCAGAACGGCTCTGCAACGTATGGGGCAGCTCTGGAGGAACGTCACCAGGACACGTTTTAGGGGATACAAGATGTGTGCAGGGCTGCGGGCTGGCCCAGGGGTTGCAGGATGGGGCCAGAGTGTGGGGTGGGTGGAGGCTGCCGCACAGAACCATCCTCACCGGTCGTAGTCACCGTTGCAGAGGGCACGCACGGGTATGGTGAAGGGCTGCCACACGGGGTTCAGCGTGTTCTTCACCACCTCCGTCTTGTGGCAGATGGTGAAGCTGCGGGGACGGGGCAGGGTGAGGGCATGCCGTGCAGGGACACCTGCACCCCACGTCCCCACGCTCACGTGCCGTCCTCGTTGCTGCGGTAGAAGACGAGGAAGGGGTCTGATTTCCCAAAGAAGTCCTTCTTGTCCAGCTTGTTGGCACAGAGCTGCATGGTGACGATGTCCTGGGGACAGGGGTTGTCACCAGCAGTCAGCTCCTTGCCCCGCACTCCGATAGCGTGCAAAAGCGACACTCACCCTGCAGTTGCTCAGCTCCTCAGCCAGCAGCAGGATGGTCCCACACCGCTTCCCTGGGACCCCCCTGCGACAACAGCCCAGCGTGGGGACAGTGGGGACAGCAGAGGGGCAGGATGCAGGGCGCTCCGCAGGGCCCGATGCTGCAGGTGCGTCCCCAGCCATGCACGGGGATGTGGGGCAGCATGGCCAGCGGGGTGTCTTGAAGCGGGGTGGGTGGCTGGGGGCACAGTGTGGAACCCCCAGCCCTGCCACAGGATGTGACTCACGTGAGGGCTCTTTCCAGACGGCCCCGTTGGGACCCGATCACCTCTCCCAGTGCCACAAACGCCTGCCCCAGGAAGTCCTGCGCCCAGGAATGGCACGCTCAGTCCTTGGGGGCTCCTGTTTGCAGCCCCCTCACCCTCTCATCATCCCCAGCCTGCAGCCTTCTTTCCCCACAGAACCCCAGGTGACCTGAGCTCATCCCGTGCCTTACAAGAGCACAGCTCCATAGCCCACAACCCCTCCTGTACACCCAAGCCCACCCCACATCCCTGAGCTCATCGTGCAGCCCTACAACCATCCCATGCGCCCACTCCATGTCCTGACCCCATTCTGTGCCCCCTGGCTCAGCCCGCAGCCTTGTATCCCCCAAAACGTGTCCCAGACACATTCCTCCAGAGCCACCCCACGTGTCCTGGAGCCCTCCTGCACCCCAGGGCCACTGTGCACCCACAGCAAGCACCAGTTCCCCGGCGTGGCAGATGCCTACCTTCTGCCAGACCCAGTGTGGCGTGGAGAGACAAAGAGTCGGTTGAGCCCGAGGCTGGGGGTGCCTGTCCTTCCCAGGAGCACCCACACAGGGCATGGCTTTGGGGTGTCCAGAGCACTCACCTGCTTGTAGATGGAGCAGCTCTTGGAGTCCACGTTGTAGCTGGCGGTGGCAGAGCAGAGCTGTGAGTTGGCATCTGGGCACGTCCCCTTGCCTCCACCCAGTGCTTTGGGACCCCCGCTCGCCCCATTTCTGACCCCTCTGCCCATCCACGCAGCAATGCTTTGCACTGCTATGGTCTCCCATAGGTTACCCACGGGCTCAGCACCCCTCACTCCCCGTTGGTGCCGGGGCACTCACACGTCAAAGCGGAGGTTTTGCTTCTCCTCAAAGTAGTAATCGAGGACAAACTTGCGGACGAAGTCGGGGTTCAGGGTGTTGTCGATCACCTCGGTGCGCCCAAACTGCAGGGATGCTTCTGTGAGGGCCACCCCATCTCCCCACATCCCTCCCCAGCGCGGCTGCCCCAGCACTAATCCCCGATTAGCGGCAGGGAGGGATCATTAGGGTGGAAGCGGGTGGCCATATGGGCCCATTTAACCGAGCCGGGGATTAGCCGGGAGCGGGGGCAATGGGGACGGCGGGGACCTGGGAGAGGTGCAGCGCTCACCTCCTTCCACTCGCTGCTCCCCGTGCCCTGCACGAAGAGGATGACCACTGTGGAGAGAGGGGCAGAGCCGTGCCATGCTGCGCCGTGCCCGCACCCAGAGATGCCACCGCTGCCACCCACCTGGGTCGGACTTGGAGAAGGTGTCCATGTCCAGCAGGTTCCTGGGGGGACCGAGCAGGGAGCGAGTGATTGTGTGCACCCAACCTGTCGTGTGTCCCCTGCGTGTCCCCCACGCGTGGGCTCTCGAGGGACGGCACCACGCAGGAGAGCTGCGCACAGCCGTGGGGCAGGCGGGTGGCCGGGCAGAGGCGGCACGGTGGGACGGAGAGGAGCAGCGTCTCTAGCGCTGACCGTGATTGAACGTGACAGGGAACCCATTTACAGCACGAAACCTTCTCCGGTGCCGCCGGCAGCGGCTAATGGAGAGCGCAGGAGTGAGGAGAAAGCGGACACTTAGCGGGGGGGCCACCGCGCATCGCCCCGCGGCCGCCGCGGCGGTATAACAGCGGGAAGCGCGCCGACAGCGGCTCCGCCGGGCCCGTCCGGCAACGCGGGGCTCCGCTCCCCCGGCCCGAGCCCGGAGAGCAGCCCCTGGGCGCGGCTGAGCCCTGGGGGAATGCAAAGCCGGACGCTCGGCCACCTCCCGGAGCACGCCCCGGTCCCTGCCCAGGGCCCCGCAGCCCCTCCACCTGCTGCGCTGCGGGGCTGGGAGACAGCGAGGGGAGAACGCAGCCTCCGGCCCTGCTACGCCCCACAGCCGCGGGGCAGGAGTTTGGGGCTGCACGGATCGCCAGCCCCGGGCAGAACGGGTGATTCGCCCCCACCTGCCCGCCGGTCCGGGGGTCCCCGGGGTGGCCCCCCCGCAGGTCTGCGCTCGGCCCCCTACGGCCGCCGCTCTGGGCCGGGGGCACCGAGCAGCACCACCGATGCGCTCCCGTCCCGCGGGCACCGAACCGGCACCGGAGCGGGGCGGTGCCGGCACCGGGCAGCGGCGGGCACCGGGGCAGCCGAGGCGACAAGCGGGGCTTCCCGGAGCAGAGCGGGCACGGGACTCCCCGCGCATCTCCCCCCGCGTTCCGCATCCCCCCGCGCCCCGGCTCACCGGCAGGACACGGTGAGCTCCACCTTGGTGCCCGGCACGCTGCCGGCCGCCGCTTCCAGCGCTCCCGGAGCCGCCATCCCCGCGCGGGCGCCGCCGCTGCTCCGCGCCGCCTCCTCCCGCACCGCCGAAGCGGGCGCGCCCGGGGGCGGGCACGGGCACGGCGGCCCCGGCGGCGGCACCGCCCCGGGAACGGGGCTGCTCAGAGCCGGGTACCGGCACGCGGGGCTGACGGGACGCCGTCCGGCTCGGCTCCCGCCGCTGGGGCGGGCTGTGCCCCGATGGCCGCTCGATGCCGACTCCCGTCCCGTCGGGGCTCCCGCCCGGAGAAGCTCTCGGCCCCGGCGCGCTGCTATTTCGGTGCCGCCGCTCCCGGAGCGTGGGCCGCGCTATTTATAGCGGGCGGCTCCCCCGCCGGAGCCGCTCCCGGCTCCTCCGCGCCGCCGCCCCCCGGCTCTTCCCAGCTCGCCCGCCTCCCGCAGCCCAGGCACCACGCGGTCCAGGGGTCGGCACACGGAGGTCTTTACTGCGGGGCCGCGTCGGAGCCCCCGCCGCTCCCCGGCCCCACGCAGGGTAATCACAAGCGGGTGCTCAAAACGGTGTTCGCGTCCCCCTCCCCCCCCGCCCGAGGACGGGGGTCCCGGCTCGGCCAGGGGACCCCGGTTCTCCATCCGTCCGTCCTGGAGCGTGGCGGCTCTCAGAGCGTGCTGCTGCCTCTCAGTCCCACGCCCCGCACGAACTGCTCGAGGAGGCCGCCGATGGCTCCCGAGGGGCTGGGGGGCACGGCCTTCAGGCCGATGGTCCGGCTGTAGCTGGCCAGGAAGGCAGAACGCACTTCTTCCAGCCGGGACTCGCGGTCGCTCGCTGACACCAGCCTAGGAAACAGAATCGGGAGGTCAGCGCTGCAGCTGCCACGCGGGGCTTGCAGTAAGGCAGTGCCAGCCCTGAAGTGCCCCGGCTGTGGCACGAGCGCCGCAGCCTCCCAGCAGCTCCCCCCGGCTCTCCTCCACCGCCCCCTGGCTTCTCCCCCTACCCACGATGCACAGAAATCGCGGCTGTTGCCCAGACGGTGCTGGCGGACACCAGCCCCTTGTGCCAGCTCTGCCCTTGTTTCCAGGTGGAGCCCAGCCACGTGCGCTGAGCTTGGACAGCCACTTCCACATCAGCTGCGGGCAGCCCTCACTGCCACTTCGCGCACACACCAGGGAGCAGCTTTGGGCCAAGGAGCAGGGACGGGAGCCGGCTGTGCACAGGTAGGATGCAGCCCCCAGTGTCTCCCCTGGATCTCACTCTCCAGCTCAGCCCTGCCCCTGGCTCAGAGTGCAGCAGGGCGAGGACGTCATGTTCCCAACGAGGGAAGCAGCAAAAAGCAACGTGGCCATTCAGAGCCGGCAGCTCCACGTGCCACGGCTCCAACCTGTCCTCACCCCGCTCCCAGTGAGAGGAAGGCATCCCTCTAAGGTCGCCCCAAGGGCACAGCTCAAACCTCCCCATCAGAAATTCTCTTTCATCTCCCCAGCGCCTGGGCTGCCTCGAAATTGGCACAGCTCATTTGAATGGAAGCGTTCAACCACCCACAGCCAACAGCTTCAGTCCGGAAATGGCAGTGAGAGGATATGGTGGGAGGCCTGTAAACAGTGAACGCTGCTGCGGCAGCCCGCCCGGCCGCTGTGCAGGGTCTGGTAATGAAGAGAAGCCAGAGGGTGAAGGAAAAAAAAAAAGGTGACGTTTTTAAAGACATGAAAAGATGCTCGTTGGCAACCTCATTAGGATGGGGAACTCGCAAAGCTGCTAGCATGAAAAAGAAGCTGGATGAAAGCAGGGAGTGCTTCTATTCCGTGTTCAGTGATCTCAGATGGCAACTGCAGAGGTAAAGGGAGGGGATGCAGCAGTCAGGTCCCGCAGCTTTGGGCTCTCACACCTTTTATGGGGCAGCTTAATATGCAGACAGTTTCGTGGAGTGGGACACAGAGGTGCAGAGCCACTGACAGCCCCGTGTCCCTCAGTGCCACGTCCTCACCCTGCCCTGTAATGCAAAGCAGAAGCTTAATTGGAATTTAATTTCCCCAAACTCACACTGCGCTGGGCTGCAAACACTCAGGATAAAGCCACAGCAGGCTCCTGAGCAGCACTGGAGCAGGAAGGCTGTGCTGGGGCAGGCTCAGTGCTGCATCTTCGCACTCCCTTTCCAACAGCAGCCTGGGCAACCCCCAGCGAAGAGCTGAATGGGGTAAAGCATTCACAGCCTCAGCTGCACTCCCAAGGGAGAGGCAGCACTGCTGTTCCCCATCCTTTGAGCCTCCCAAGCAGCCAGGCTGCAAACAGCAAGAGCCTGCAGGTAGCTTCTGTGCCTGTCTTCTTCTCCCTGCCACGTTCCCCATTCTGACGTTATGGCCTTGCTTCTGCACAGCAGCCAGGCAGCACCGCTGGGCTTCGGGGACACAAAGCAGTCTCTGCATCACATATCTGCTCCTTGGTCCCTTCTGCTTCCCTCCTGCCTGCGTTCTCCAGCACTCTCCAGACCCTACTGAAGCAGCACAGCATGTCCCTGCCATGGCAATAAAGGGGACCTGGTGTAAGGAGTGTCCCACACTCCCTGTGAATCTCACCCTGCATGGGGCAGCTGTTTGGATCTACTCAAGATAGAAGGCAGCTCCCAGAGGAGCCAAACCAGGCAGTGTCTCACAGCACACATTTGTTTTCATGTTGCCCTACCTCCAAAGCATGTACTCAGATCTCCATTAAGGGACTGCGAGCTCTTGCAGCACGCCTCCAGTGCAGCCAGCCAGCGGCAGCCCCTGAGCTGCCATTTCAGCTGCTTGATTGAGAGCTTGCAGCCTGAAGGCACACGCCAAGGCTCGGCTCTAACAGCAATTAAAGCACAGCTCCTGCCTTTCAAGCTTTCACAGAGGTGACTTTCTGTGCAGGGAGGGCTGTGTGCCTCTCCACCGTTCGCACAGTACCACGCAGCACGATGCAGGGTCTTCTGCTCTGCCCCAGCCTTATGCAGCACCTGCAAACACCACCAGACAAAGCAGGGTAACAGAGTGAAAGCCCCTCTCCTACTGCAGCAAGGACCTGAACCCTGCAGGGAGATGGAGATGAGCAAGATCCAAAAGCAAGAAATGTGGGTAAGCAGTCCCGTCCTGTCAAGCACACTTCCACGGATGCCCAAATTCATTGTCTTCAAAGAAGAGAAAGAAAAGCCTTCTCCTGCAGGAGGCATCGTGCCTCCCACTGCTGGATGGAAGAGATGCGGGTTTCCTTCAGAGCTCAGCGAGAGAACGTGCAGACGGAAAGCACCAAGGCGGTGAAGATGGAACAGCTTGTTACAGGCTGCCAGGCTTCTTCCAGAGCGCCAGGCGGTAACATTCCAGCACCTGCAGCCAGCTGGGAGAGCCCGGGGAGATGCTGCATTGTAGACACTTACAGGCAAGTGTTAGGAAACTCATCCGGGAAGCTGCAAGGGAGAGAGGCGTCTGCGCTCAGGGTTGCCTGCTCTCGAATACTGCCACACCCTGTCACCATCTGCCAGCTGCCAAAGTCTGTGGAAACGGAAGATCCGGGCAGAGAATGGTCCGCCGATCTGGGGCAGAGAGAGAGGGAGACGGGGCCATCAGTCAGGTCATCAGCCACACGCCTCCTGCTGCGCCGCTGCCAGGGGGACGGCCGCCAGCAGCGCTGATGCCAGCAGTGCTGGCACTCTTGGCAGCAGGGCAGCATGCAGCGCCGGCTCGGCCCCGGGCCAGGCCTTTCCTCTGAATGCGAGGAGAGCCAAGCTGGTGAGACAGTCGAGCAGCACAGGTGCCCCAGGAGCCAGGCAGATCAAAGCTAGCAAGAAGCGGATGGCCATGCAGAACAGCGAGACCCTTCAGCGAGATGCAGCAGCCCCAAATCCCACACAGATGCGGAGCATCCACCTGTTGCTCATTTCAGCTGTGAGCACATCCCAGGGCAGTGGCAAAGCCTGATGGAGAGCTGTGGCTGTGACTGGCTCGCTGCTGAGGACGATTTAGAGACCCACAGCCTGCAGAGATAGTACCACCAGCGCTGAGCAGGACTGTCCCTGTGCCTGGGGGCACCCACCCCCTGCAGCTCCACCCCTGGATTAGGACGGTGGGCTGTGCTGGGGAGGCACAACTTTAGGATAACACATAATTAGGAGAAGGCTTGCAGGATGAAACCTCCCTCCCCACCAGGAAAGCAGGGAACAAGAGAGCTGAGAAGAGAGCCTGAGGAGTCCCTCCAAAATGTCTGAGCAGTGGGCACAACCACCTGAGTGGAACCCAGAAGTCTCAGCTTCCTGGGAACGAGCCATTACTGCGCCCTGCTGCACAGCAGCACACACACTGCTGGAAGCACAGCCTGTGGCAGAGCTACTCAATTACACACTACCAAGATCTTGTGGATAATTTATCTGAGATGTGCCGGGCACAGAGCAGTGCAAGAGCTCCGGCTCTGCTGGGCCAGGTACTCGCATGCTGTCTTCACAGCTAAGAATAGCAGTGGCGCAGTGCAGCTGCTCCCCGAGAGGCCAGCAGAGCAGCCAGAGCTACAGGATCTGCCACAGCGTGGAGGGCCTCAGAGAGAATGGCACGGGAGGGGGGAACACAGGGTGAAATCCATCCGTGATCCAGATCTAAGCCTGGCATTTAATGAGCCTCATCGATATAACCAAGCTTGAGAAATACAGCCCCGAGCTGCACATGAGCTTCCCCTGGCAGTGCTGGTGATCCTGCAGCTGCAGGCTGGGTAACGCCACTGTTTTCAAGTCCAGGCTCTGGAAGGGCAGCACAGGAAGAAATGGGAAGAGCAGAGCACTGACTGCCTTGTGCAGCACTTGTCCTCAGACTGTGAGGTGAACCAAGTGAGTTCAGAGAGCAGCTGCGAGTGCCTAGCACTGGGAGTACACTTTCTTCCAAAAAGATGTTTTTCCTCGAGCACGTAACACTGCAGTAGGAACGAGGGCATCTCCTACCTTGGAACTGGAGCTGCGGTACATACTGGTAGAGCTGAGATAGGGATAACCCTCCCTGGGATATGAGGAACTCATAAAGCAAACGGAGCAGCTTTTTACTGACATCTATCCCTCTCCCTGCAGATAAAGCAGAGGAGAACAGGCAGAGCACAGTGCAGTGCTGGAAGCACAGTGCAGGAAGCCAGAGAGAAGCACACCAGGACTGGAGGAACACTGCTTTGGTGTGGAAAGAAGAGACTATCACAGCTCTAAGTGCAGGACAGACAGACAGGAAAAATAGGAGCAGCTTAGGTACACGTGGAGTGACAAGAATTAGAGCTAAAGCCGTGAACAGACCTACAAGCAACAGACCAGTAAAGGAGAAGAGGACAGTGTTACTGTCAGAAATGTACAATGTTGCCCAGAGGACAGGCTTGGGGCCTGGCAGAAATAAGGGTTTTGAAGCTGGGGAGCCTGAACAACAGCAGAGCAGGTGGAAATGGGCTTGGGATGGGATCTTCATATACAGATGAAGAGAGCTGAATGGAAATCTGCAGTCCATGGAAAGGGAGACTGTGGTACCAGGAGGTGCCTCCGCCCATCTGGCAAACAGAAGAGCAATATGTGATCCAGGGCACCAGGGACAGCATAAAATGTCACTGTCCAGTATCATTCACGTGGGTCAGGTGCTTCTCTGATGAAGAGGATGAACAACTGTTTCCTGCTTTGGGTGTGCAGCCTCAGCTTCCAGCTGCTGGGCTGTCTCCCACAGCCGTTGGCTAGAAGCAGACCAATCTCATACCACCTCCTGGAGGTGGACCAAGTCACCTCTGCAGTTTCTTCTTTGATGAAAGCATTGTATACCTCGCACAAGACTGACTGGTGGCTCTGCAGCCCTTCAGCTCTTCCTAGCAACCCTAGCCCAGTCAAGCAGCTGTGCAAAGTGGCAGTGCGGAAACACTGCCCAAACACATCTGCTCCTTCTCAGTACCAGCCATGCAGCAGAGAGGGGCGGGTGTGGATGTATGACACCCTCCTGTAGAGCAGTGTGCTCCCACACTCCCATCTCTTGCTCATCCGCAGTGGGAAAAAGAAACTCTATCCCAAAGCACAGACTTCAGAAATGGAGCCCATCAGCACTAAACTATCAGCCAGCATGTGCTGCTCCACCATTCTGCTCCAGGCAGCTAGAATTTGGAGCTGCATCTAACCTAACAGCACAGGAATCTAGGAGGTCAGGTCAGCTGATCTGGTTTCTCTCCTCCAAGCAGCAGAATAAACACTTGATTAAGTGAATAAACTGGTCAACTCCTCATTGAGTTTAGGTCATTCCTTCTGGCTTAAACATCTGAGTGCAGCCAACAGAGCTGTGACACTACGATACACTTTTCTTCCATCTCCAACTTCTTCTCAAGGGAGGCTCCTGAGGCAGCATCACAACCAACCGTCACCTTAAGTGGCCTTGAGACAGCAGGGGCGAAGGCTGGGACAGAAACGATGGGAAGGCAAAATGAGAAACCTTGTGCTTGCAGCAAAGGGTGGTGGAGCTTCTTAAAAAGCTGAGCTTGGGACCAAGACCAGATCTGTAGGCTAATCAGTGCAATCTAGTTAATGTCAGAGGTGAAAATCTTCCTGGTGCTCCAACCCCTGAAGTCTCCTTGCAAAGGTTTGCTGCAGAAACCTGAAAAGGGCTTCACTGGTGCCTCAGTGCAAGCTGCTGATGCTGGGAGAAAAGGCCCAGGCCCCAAGTCTGTAAGAACAACAGGTTTGCAACATATGACAGCCCTGCCAGAGACTGGCTAGCTTTAAGGACAGCACAGAGGGGCTTAGGAAGCAGCTGGACAGCTACAGCAAAGCTGACACGGTTAGCAAAGAGGAGATACAGCAAGGCTTCAAGTTGCTGTATCTGCCATAGACATCCAATGGCAGACAGAAAGAGAATGAAAGTGAGCTTCACACACCCACCTCCTCAGGTCCACGAGTGGGAAGAAACTCCCTCAAAAGTGCAAAATTAACAAAATTAGATTAGCAAAACAGAGATGAGCTGCAAGCTGTTCTTTCACAGAAGGAAGGACCTTTAGCAGTCCATAAACTGGCAATTCCTAGCCTGAAATGGTTTCTTTTAATTAGGTCAACGCTTCCCATGCAACATGCTGCACAAAATAGAGTATTTCAGAGCACATGGACACCCGCTTACCAGAGAAGAGCCAATACCGGAGGCAGAGCAGCAATCAGGGATCCTTCCATTCCTTAATACGTAAGTTAAGATGAGTGCCAAGCACCCAACAGCTAGGCTCTCATCCTGCCCTGTTCTGCCCCCGCTCACCTGCCACGTTTCCACATACCTAGAGCTGTTTAGGAAGCAGCTCATTTGCCAGCATATGCTCTGTGCCTCAAATGCGAGTGTGAAGTAGGTACTGTAGGTGCAGGCAGACTGTGGCAACCTGGAGTAAAGGGCAGTCCTTCCCACCTGTGCGTGGGAACAGTTGGCGAGGAGCACTTGGCAGGGAGCCCTGCTGCCGGCCCTGCCTGGATCCCAGTCCGCTATCTGCAGGCTGTTAGTGCTGTAGCAGCTCAAGCAGCCAGTGCTGTGCGAGCACAACCATGCTGGAGCACAGTCACGTGCCAGCCAGAGTCCTGGCAAACTGCTTTGGTGGCATCATCCACAGAACGTTCTTGTAAACAGTTCCTGTCCTGTTGCAGTTGCTGTCCCAAGTCTTACTGCTGTCGCACCGCAGACACAGTTCCCAAGACAGGTGGATGTAAGGAGCAGAACACACAGTGCACGTGTGGTCTCATCACTACCAAAGACCCAAAGGGGTGGGACAGCAGCTTTCCTGCCTCTCCCTGCCTTCATTGCATCACCTCCAGCCCTTCAGCAAGGGAGCTCTCTGTGACTGTTGACCAAAGCAGCTCCTCCATGGCTTAACTCTTCAGATCGCAGTACTACAGCTTTTGTTTAATTGACTTAGCAAAAGCACATTCAACCAAAGATTATCCATCTGCTAATCCACGTTAGCAGTATGTGCACACACACTAAATCCCTGACACAGACACAGGGTTTTCCTGCAGTGTCATGGGATGCTTAGATTATTAGCGGCTTGCAAACGACGTCCTGTGTTTGCATCTAACACTGCCCGTTCACAGGCAAGGAGTCTGAGCTGATGCACTCTATCTGCCGTACTCAGAGCTCTCAATTTGTAGAACAAGATGCACCTTGTCCTACTCTGCAGATCGTCTGTGCTGCATCTTCACGCACGTTTGCCCTCACCAGATTGATCTCACCATTGGGATAAGCTAAAAAGGCTGCCTAGTGAGAGTCTGCCTTTCAAATCTGCCTTTGTACTGCTTTGCCTAACGAGAATCACCCAGGGACATACGGGCAACCCAGGACATCTGGATGGGAGCAGGGCTCAAAGGACGGGCTGACAAGGAGGCTGCTGTCACACCCCAGTTAGGAGAGGGGCTCAGCTTTCCTTTTGGACACCCCAGCTCCTTGCCCAGCAGCTTGCTCACGTGCTGCTCATCTCTCAGCTAGCTTGCTTTCCCTTCTCATTCCCTGCTGAGCTCCCTGCCTGCCAGCACATGGACTGGGCTGTTTATGTGAACTGCCTGGAGGGTGCCTGCTGGCATTTTACAAGCAACCACTTTTCCTCTACTGCTGCTGCAGTGGTTAAGTGTTTTGTTGCTATGGCCACACAACCGGAGGATTAGGAAGTCAAGTACAGTAGTTTCTTCATCTTAAGAGGCTCGGGTGCTAACCTGCAGCAGTATTGCAGAGATAAAGGTATTTTTGGCATCATGATTAGTCTTTGTGCTACAGCCTTTCCATCCCAGTCCTGCCATTGTTCAGGGGGTGAGAGAAGTTAACTGTTCCTTCCATCACAGATATATTCTTTCTCCACACAAAACATGACTCGCTCAGGCCACACAGATGTAAACCATGTCATCATTCAGCAAGGCAATGCACTGCTCAAGTCCCCAGCTAGCAAAGCTGGTATCAGTGTTATGTATCCTGAGGAGGCAGGCAGGGCAGAGACCAGAGTCTGGCTGATCTGGCAAGGGACTACGAGGCAAAGGAGCACAATTGTGCCAGAAGACTTGGTTTCAAAGAGAAGCTCAGTTCAGCCGTTGCCTTGACAATTCCACCCACTCTCAGCAGGGTCTCCGGGCTCATTTCCTCTAGCCTGCACAGAGAGGAGCAGAGGAAACCCAGGTGACACCAGAGAGGAAAGCAGACAAGTGTACACCATCTCCACCCAGCATGAGCCTAGCAAGTTAACCACCTTTCTATCAGCTGACTTTACCATTCTGATCTCACAACGGATTCTTCTGCTCTCTTGCTTTCAGGTCGTGCAAGGAGGTTCCCTCTTCTGCTTCACCCTGTGCACATTTTTCCCCAGCTCAGCCCTTCATGCTGCCTTACTCATAGAAGTCAACAGTGACCACAGATGGACTGATATACCTTTGCTGTGTTGAAAGGTTATAAAAGCTTTATGTCACAAACTAACACGAAGGTCATAAAGTGGAATCCAGAAAACATTTACCTCTTACAACGGGAATTCTGCAACTTCCCCTCAGAATTATTTACTGGCAGAGTGAAAAGTCATCCCCAGAGACTGTGGCCTGGGAAGTAACAAGCTTCTCCACTATGTTTGCCTGCTGCCTCAAGCCCTGGGGATGCCAGTTCTAAACACCTGACAGCAACGGGCACTGAACATCCAAAAGCTTATAAACTCCTCAACCAGACACAGCCAGAGGAAAGCTAATTACTGGCTTTACTAGCTCTGAGCCCCAGGATCACAAACCCCAGGGACTGAGATCAGCCCCTTCCTGTGGTGCTGTTCTGCCTACTCTGTTTCCCTCCTTCGCTCCCACAGAGCAGAGGCTAGCTGAAGCATCATAAACAGCTTCCAAAGCACTGCTGCAAGCTCACTACCAGGCGGTTTGTGCAGCCCAGCACTGAGCAGCCAGCTACGTCTTGGGAATGGCATGAGACTACACACAGCAACAGCGGCATTACTGTTATGAACAAAAGCAGACCCTCAGACAAGCTGCTTTCTCTCCAGTATTTTGCTTTCTTCTTGGAAGACTTGTTTAATCTGACAGCGAATGCAGAGGTGGGCTCCAGCAACAACTGAAAAACATCCTATTGATCTCTTTCCCTGGGGAGAACAGTTAGCATCACGTATGGTAACTGTCAGTGGTTTTGCTCTGGAATCAAGAACCTTGGTAAATAGTCTCATAAATTTTCAATGCTCTACTTGTTTGTCACTATTTTCCACGTGACGAGAATGTACTAAAATGTGGCTGCTGGCTATTATGAAGGGAATCACTAGAAAAAGACTCATCAGAAAACCTGCAGAGACAACACAGGCATTTGATGCTGTTAACAGCAACCTCTTATCTAAGAGCCTCTTTATCCCCTGTCGGCCTAAACGCGTGGTGTTTGCTCCACAGGCTCTGTTCTTTCTTCCCTAGCTTAGCTCACCGCTCTACTTTGCCCTACTGCAGCATCAGACTTCAGAAGGGTGCCAGATATCCTTTGTTATGGCATGAGATTAAGCCCAGAATCACAGAATCATGGGGGTTGGAAGGGATCTCTGGAGATCATCTATCCCAATCCCAACCCAGGGCCAGTCCCCATCTCCCAGCAGCACCACAGGAACACAGCCTTCAAGAAGAAACCCTTCAGGGCTGTCCCAGCACTCACAGCTTGTTTCCCTGCTCACCAACAGCACCCAGAGTTTTTCACCCTGCAGTGTCAGAAACATCACTAAATGGAAAGGGGGCCAGGATAGGTGCAGAGTAAGGTCTGCTTGGCTTGAAATGTTTCCTCCCCCCAAAATGCAACCATTGCAAATCCCTGTAGATGCCTTTGACAGAAAGAGTGCTATGAGAGCATGCAGAATGCAGAGAAGCCAGACCTTGTGTAATTGAGGCAGGTATAAGGACAGGCAGAACAAACACCCAGTTGTTATTGGCACAGTTCCTCACTCCCCTAGATGGACTGAGGCAGGACATGGTGTTAAGTGGTGGCAAGCATTTCCCACAAGGTCAAGCTCATCAAGAACAGGCCTCCTCTAAAGCCTGTTTGTACATACAAACCCATCTCCATGGTACTCAGAACTATATGGCGGCAGTCGAGCACTCCCTTTACCCAACCTTTGTTTTGCCTCACCCCATCTCACCTGGATCTGGGCACCTCCAGCGGGCTGCTGCCGATCCTTAGGAAGTTATCAGAATGGGTTGATGAGGAGGAGCTGGAGGACTTGACTTCGACCATCCCTGCAGAAGGCAGCCTATCTTCAGACTGCTGTGCCCTGCTCCACAGCACGGCCTGAGGTGATGATGCACAGCTCTTCCTCCTGCAGGACAGAAGATCTGGTTGAGAAAGCTGGCTTTCTCACGTTTTTCAAGCTGGAGGTCTTTCTGCAACAGGCCAGATTTCAACCCAGCAGCTACAAACTCATATTTCCCCTGAATCTTCCCTCCTCACAAGAAGTCACAGGTTGCGCAGTGATGGTGGTACACTGAGCTCAACCCATTTTAACCTGCTCTTTTATAGATCACCATCCATGTGACCTGCAAATCAGAGACAGGAGAATACATCAGCCCACACACATGCTGCAATCACTTTGTTTAGTCTAGCTGTAAAAACACCTCAAACAAAGGGCCTCCCAGCAGGCAAAGACCATTTCATCCTGTTCTAAACTCTACAAAGTGTACCAGCCGAGGAACCCAGCCCAGGTGGGTGTTGTTGCGTACTGATGAGGGGTGCAGCAACACAACACCAGTGTTATTCTCCTCTCCAGATGCAGGTACATTTCAGTCTTCTCCCTGTCTGTGAGAACAGCTCACAACTTTGGTTTCTCTTCCAGCCAGCACATTCACACTTGTGCACAATTCGCTGTCCACTGCTGCACCAGATCTTGGCTCACGTTACTGTCCAGCTACATGCTAAACAAACATGCACATTTGGAACTAATTCACATCACTGCTGCTCCACATTCAGGAGGCTCTTTTTTACATTAGTTTTTCTCCTGGAAAAGTCCCAAGAATGTTTCCCCTTTCAACAGCACAGTGAAATGGGCAAAGATACTGCTATGTACACAAGAAAATAGGAAAAAACTAAGGCAAATTAACACAAAGAGAAGATACACTTCTTCCTGAAAAGGGCCCCTGAGCTTTCACTGAGATCAAGAACTGTCAGCAAGTGCAGCTAAAGACAGGCTCATCATACAGTGGGAAGCAAGATATCCTCCCTTCACTTCTTGAAGTGTGTCCACCCTCAAACATCACACCACAGACTCTCTCAAGCATTATTCATCTCACGTTATCATAGCTGCCAACATCTCCAAGCACAGCCTGCAGTCAGCTTTGTAAAGCTAAAAAAACAAATGACTGTCTATGCAAGCAGGCCTTGAGCCCACTTTTTTCAGGACATCACAAAGACGCACGAGCCTCTTAGCTATGCACAGCCCAACTCCCTACCGATGACAACGTTTGTATAAACTCTGCTTGCTCTGCAGATTACCCAGCCCCAACAGGCTACAGCAAGACATCCATGCCCAGCTCCCTCATTAGCACTTGTGCAAGGCTCACAATGCATCACAAAACCCAGCCCTGATACATACAAGTAAGATGGGATGTCCTGCAGCGTGCTCTAGCCACTGTCACATCTTGTCACAACTACACACACGCTTTGGGCTGTACAACCCAGTCCTGAGCATTCCACACCTTAGTTCAGAGCAATGTAAATACTTCTAGTTTGTTACTCTGCAGCCACACAAGTGGAAAATTCTTCTCTAATTATGGCAGAACTTTTGCTGTGGGTAGGTAGGCTCTTTGTGCTAAAGAGGACTCTGTAATTAACACCTGGCAAATGCGGTTGGAGGGGCGGGGAGGAAGGCAACATTGCTGTTTTGTGATTCTGCAGGAATATTTTCTCTTCCCAGCTTCAGCATTTTCTACATTGACTCACAAAGTGCTTCAGAAAGGCTGCTGCCACTAGCATGGCTGTAGGCTCAGTCCCAGAGGACTTCCAGCTGCCTCAAGCACAACCCAGATTTAATTTAAAATAATTGCAATATAAAATAGCATCTTCGTATGTGCTGAGGGAGAGGAGAGAAAAATTAAACTGAGAGGGGCAACTCTACAGGAAGGTTCTGAAATCCCCAAACAGCACCAGAAACTCCACAAGCACAACACCCGTGGCACAGCAGCCACCAGGCACTTTCCCCAGTCCCTGCTTCCAGGCAGCCACCGGCACACTCAGGATCCTCTACCAACAAAGAATAGCCACCATTTCATAGCCTCCCCCAGAAGTATCCTGAAGAAGCAACCTGTTCCCATCTCACACACTTTGTGTTGGTAGAGGGATTTAAGTTTTGAGGGGGTTCTTTGCCACAGGGTCCACCTACCACTAACCGCACCGTCTCCTCTATAAACTCTTTTATCAACAGATGAAATTTCATTTTAGAGCAATGAAGCTTTCTGTCTCTGCTGATCCCAGGGGAGGCTGCTGCCAAATGTCATTTTTCTTGTAGTTCAGAATGATCTTTTAAAAGTGATGAAACGCTTTCTGGATGATGTTGAACAGCAAAGCTATTGAAAATGATCAAAAGCTGCTTACTCTCACTGGGGGACACACTGACATGGTCATTAACATGGGGTGGTCTCTGTGTAGCAAAGCCTCTGATTACTGAATTCCTCCCCCCACTGTAGAGCACCCATGCTACAGAGAGCAGACCTGGACGGTGAGGGACTTCAGAGCACTTTCCTATGGTGCTCAAAGCCTGATCCTTTTGTTCTGCAGACCACTGAGTGGTCATTTCCTCACCATGCTGCTTGGGCCTGTGCTCCTGCTGGCATCAGCTCCACTGCTTCATAGGTGAAGCTTCCCGCTGCTCCAGGGGAGCTTTCCATCCCCAGGGAGAAGTCGCTGCTCAGACTTGTGGTGCTGCCTCGGTCTCTCTGCTCTAGAAAAAAGCAAACAGAACTGCCTGAAATCCAGCCTGGTCTCACTTACTCTCCCTCCCCTAAAGCAATACTCTTTCTGTTTGTCCTGAGGGCCTCATGCTTGCAAGGCCCAAAGGAAGCATACCCATTTGTAGTCACCCTGTTGCTGGCATCCCAAGCCCCCAAGTGATCAACCATCACCAGCACCACAGGGCACCGATACTCAGCAGAAGCACTCACTGAGCATGCAGATCTCTTCCAAGGTGAAGCCAGGTGGCAAACTCTTCCTTCTGGGGAAGAAAAGACAGGGTTACCTCAGTGCTGCGTGGAGGCTGGCCATAGCCATAGCCAGATCTCTGCTGCACACGGCAGTGGGACATCAGCTGCACAGGAGCAAAGGAGAGGAGCTGGGACTGGTGTGCAGCACCTCCTAACAGTCCCAGCCCACACACCCTGTGCTTTGACATGCTGGCAACAGGCTGCAGGCAGTCACGTGCTAATTCAGAGCCAACAGACTTCTGCAGGGTACAGTTTGTTTCTTCTTGCCTCTCCCGAACTAGGAAGAGGTTAATGCTTAGCAGCCTGTTAAAACCCAGCCACCCCACTCCTCCCAGCAGTGACAGATGTGCTTGAGACAGTGCCCACATCTCTTAGTCCATCCGTGCTAAAGCAGCCACATAGTCATTAAGCAGAGATCACATTTCAGCATGGGCAGTTTTTCAGAGCACAGTGTGGCACCTCACAAGCCTCGGCCCCGTTTTGCAGCCTTCAGAGTGCTGAATAAATTAAGGAAAACTGGGCCAGGACACCAGGGCTTCCATCTCCCCAAAGGAACAGCATTAACGAGCTCCCTGGCTCTGCAGCCCATGCAGCATCAAGCACAGGCTCCTTACCTCTGTGACTTCAGAGCAGAGAACTCCTCAGAGGTGATGTGCTTCAGAAAATTGAAGCAGAAGAAGAAAATCTGAGCAAAGAGAGAGAGAAGAACAATTCAGGAATGAGCTCAGGCACCATGCAGCCTCTTATCTTGGTGAGGAGATGCTGGCGGGAAGGAAATAGTGAGGAATCTGCAGCTACTAAACTGCCAAGGGGTGCCAACATTCCATCCTGGCCTTCTTGTACATGTGTGCAACCCCAGATACATATCCTAGAACCATCACAAGCAACTCCGTGCATCTGTGATAGCACACATGCCATGTGCAGCACCCAGGCAGGAGGGCAGGCACTCCGGACTAACACACAAGGCTACAAACTTCTAGGAGTCTTAAGACAACCTTCTTGTTGCTGAGCAAGTCCTGGCACCCCTTCACCAAGGGCCTAAGTACTAAATAGCTGAAGTGTGGAACCAGGAGGACTGACACCAACCAAACTGTGGTCCCAAAGATGCATTCCCACAGCTTATGTATCAAGAAGTACAGGGCAAGGCTCAGACCTCGCATCTCCAGCACCTCAAAAGTCTTTTTAGAGCCCATCCAAACCAGACATGTTATCAGGAAGCAGGCAATGAAAACTGCTATCCTAAACAAGTACCCTGAGTACAGAAAGTTCAGGTACTGTCCTAAATGAGACACTCACCTCTTCTCCCTTATTGAGTCGATCGACTAACATGTGCCTGCAAAGAGAACAAAGGAGAGAAGTCACTCATACACCCAGAAACCAGAATCAGCAGAGGAGCACAAGTTTGCTTGTGGATGTAATCCTTAGTGTGCCTACCCAAAGAGAAACCAGTCATAGGCCACCGTCAGGTAGAGAATCTCAGATGGCTCCAGGGATGCATGGATTAGTCCATCCTGCAAAGCAAATGGGAGACAGTCTTCAAGCAGCAATCCTGGAGACTGGGACTTGAGTGTGTGTGATCTACAGGAAACTGTCATGGTGAAACAAGAAGCCCAGCCTGCTCTGCTCTTCCTGCAGCACAAGTCAGAACATCCTCCTGGTTACTGCACACAGGGCTCCAAACCCTGACCATCTTGGCAGTCTTCAGGACAGAGAATCCCCTGAGCAAAGCTGCAAATACCTTGTTCTACATGTCTGTGATACTGAGCCTGATAGCAGGACAGTGTGTTGGGCTCCACATCAAAGCCAGTCCACACACTCTCTGAAGCCATGATGGCTAAAAGGAACCTTAACTGCTCCCACCAGCTTTTTCTGGTGACACTGTCACTCACCCTCCAAACAATCAGGCCTACAAGCAGTGCAGATCAGCTGGGTACTCACAGCCCATAAGGAGAGACGCAATAAGGAGATGAAGAGAGGAGTTCGATCCCAGCCGGATATACAGTGCACCAGGAGCCCGCTGTCATCTGGTCCAGGTGGGAGCAGAAAGGAGAGGAAAACAAATGCATGTTGTAACAAGAGTAATGACTTTTCTTTACGGCAAATCTGTAGTGACAAGCTACTGCCTGTCCCCACAACCTGAGCTCAAGAACAGAGCTAAGTCACCAAGTCAGAACATTTTGTCTTGAATAGGGCAGACAACAAACTGCACAGAACCTCCTGGGCTGTCAGCAACCTTGGCTGATGGACTGTCCTGTTTCTGACAGCTACTCAGGACATGAAGTCAGCAGGTATGAACATCATTTTGCTGTCCAGAGTATACACTCACCCAGTTCCAACCCACTATCATAATCTATCCTCGTATCAGAGATATTGCTCCAACTGAACACTCTCTCTCAGTCTCATCAGCCTTCCTACTGATACAAACTGAACAGAGGCAAACAAGGGGCACAACTCCACTGCTCTTCAGAGAGTCCCAGCAGTGTGTCCCAGTGCAACCTGCAGGACTGTCTGCAGTGGGCAGGGCAGGCAGAACCAGCCATGGCTCTATCTGACCAACAGTGCTGACTTTATAAAGTCACTATTTGTCCACAGGGAATGGGATATCAACTTATAGCAATACATCCCCTTTAAAAGGCTGGTGTGACTGCAGTGACAAAAAATGAAAGGAACTCCTAAACAGCTGCCTAATGAGACTTCAGACTGGGGAGACAAAACACATCCTGAGATGTGAGGCCCTTAATCCTCTTTTGAAGGGGAAAAGTGAAGCTTTCCATGAAGGGGCTCTTTGGTATTGGGAACCGACCCACAGCTGCACCATCAGTTGATCTTCTGGAGAAAGCAACTGCTCCAGCTGGACTGCTGGGAGAAAGGAGTTTGCCTTACCATCACTGTTGATGATAGAGATCAGCAGCTTCAGGTAGTTCTGCGTCTGTTGTACGAGGTCCCAGCTCTGTGCAGAAAGAAACGTTGAAAATAAGCAGGAGATTGCTCTGTGGTTCATAACTTGCCATACTCTTTTGTTTCTCTACCAGAGAAATAACTCCATTTGCTGGAGTGACAAGTTTCCCCTTGGTCCTCCAACCACTCCCACGCAACCTCTGCAAAGAGCCCTCTGGCCCGTCAGGAATATAAAGAAAGAAAAAAATTAAAAGCTATCGTTACTATCTGCGTGGCTGGCACGTAACCTGTCTGCCTGCAGCCCCAAAGCTCCAAGCAGACCGTGCTCAGAGACTGAAGTGAGCTGGTAAACACCCACAGAGTGCTGACCCAGTTCTGCAGCCCCCCACACACGTGCACTTTACAAACAGTTCAGCAGCCATGTTACAGCTGTGTGTGCAATGCAGGAAGAAAGACAGGGTGAGCAGAACAAGGTCAGCATCCCAGCCCCACAACCTGAGCACGTCACCCCAAACTCTGACAGCTGCAAGCTGCTCTAGGCAGGCACTGGGCTTCTGCAGTAACATCCAAGTGGCAGCAATATCACAGAGGGGCTCTGAACTCAGAGACCTCGAGCACTACAAGAAAAAAAGGTGGAGCACGTCAAAAGATGCTCAAGCATGCCACCTGCAAGCACTGTGATGTGAGAAGATGCCGGGAATTTTAGCAGTCTGAGATCAAAGCTAGGACTCAATCAAGGAAAATGGGATGGCATGAGCAAGAAAAAGACAAGGAGAGGGACAAATGTTTCATTAGGACAGCATTATTGGTGTAAGGGATGTTGACCCCCAGCAACAGAACTCCTTGCTGTGTACAACTACACTTTAACTTCTGCTTGGAAGGACATACTACCCTGCTCTAAACCCTATGCAACAGCAGTAGGGAAATGGGACACACACCAAAACCAGGGCAGGAAACACATTCTTCTGAGGTCTTATCTGCCCAGGTAGACCCAACCTGGTGCTTATGCCAGAAGGAATCATTCCTTCATCCCTTTTTATCTCTATACAAGCCAGAAACCTTCCTTCATTTGCCCCATCCACAGCCTGAAGCTTGTGCTCAGCAGCAGCACTGCTCAACAAACACGTAGTCTGGGGATGGCAGTTCATCACACCTTGAGCACCCTGTTCTGACAGAGATCTTCACAAATAGCATTCAAGGCTGCTCTTCCTCATTTGTATGTCTGATCTCAGATTTTGTATTTTGCTTCCTGTACAGCTTTTCTTCTCTAGATTGAAGGGTGCTTTAGAACTCGTATTTTCTTCCTGTAAATGTACTTATACATTAATCAAGTCAACTCCCCGTCACCCTTGTGATTAGCTGAGCAGACCAAGAACTTCAGCTTTAAGTGAAGCACCTTCTCCAACCCTCAGATCATTTCTGCATCTATTTCTTATGTCCTCTTTAATTATTAATATCCTTTTTAAAATACTGGCTGCTCAGTATTTTATTGAGCAACTTTCTTGTCTTAAACAAGCTGAGGTCCCGTTAGTTCTGCTTCAACACTGCAAGCTATTTCTCTGTGCTTCTGCTGGCACTCATGTATTATTTTCATGCTGACAGACAAACTCTGCCCCAGCACTCGGAGCTCTGCTGGTCCTGTGCTGCTTCCAGCAGCAGAGCACAAGTGCGTGTCACACACCAGCACACGGCTTATTGTCACTAAACAATGTGCAATGGCACACACTGATGGATATAAGGTGATGTTCTCTAGTGGGAACCAGGGCAAACCTCAACGCCTGGGCAAACATAAAAGAGTTCCATTGCCAGCAGTAATGCTGTGGCAGCAATAAGTGATGGAGACACACTATGCTCAGTTACGATTCTCTCCTTTGCTGTAATAGGATAAACACACAGCATACTCGCCTAGAAGGTGCCTAGTTATGTAGCTACTATTCACATAAGGGAAAGTCGACCTTTCTTCAGTCTCTCCATAGCCAAGAAAGTCTGCCTATTGCAGGCACATGCTAAGATTGCTAACAAGCAATACTGCTTTTAATTTCCTGGCACATTCCTCGCCTTATCTCCCTAATGGACTGCTAGCTTACACAAGCTACAGAAACAGATTTGATGTTAACGTTAGCTGCCTTGGGACACGCCAAGCCACAGAGCTTTTGGGGAGAGGATTTCCACTGCCATTCTGAACAATCAAGTCTGCAGCCTCACTCCCACTGGGTGGTATGGAGTAAACCAGATTACTGAGGTGGCAACAAGACAGACTTTAGATCTTTAATGATCCTTCCTGATTAAATCTCTGACCTCCCACAGAGATGCCTACTTTCCTCACCTGGTACTCACTCCAATCAATACTGAGAGATTGGGTCACAGATGCTGGGATACTTAATGGAGCATCTACATAATCCTAGAACAAACAAACAATTAATTAGAGAGGAAAAAAAACACCACAACAGGATTCGAAGGCAATACCTTTCAGGGGGAAATAAAGAACAACCAAGGCTTAAGAGCTCAGTAAAGCCCACAGCTCTCCATTTTGTACCTGTTTCCAGTTAAATATGAGACCTTCAGCTGTATAATCCCGGTCTTTGTACTCCTTAAAGAATTCACAGCCTGCAAGAGAAGAGATAACGAACAACTGTTCAGCTAACTGATATCTAACAACTGGAGGGCCCTGTGGGACTGGAAGTGCTGGCAGCCCTGGGCTCCAGAGCACAGAACCAATCAAAAGTGTTGCCTGTGGGAAGTGAAGAGCAGTAATCAGTACAGTGTGCAGCATGGCCTCCCAGCAGCAACAGCTCAGAGCACTCAGCAGTAAGCACACTCACACAGCAGACAAAGAGCAAACTCCAAAAGCACAGCAAATGTGGGAGTCTGAGGGACTGGTTTATTCTTTCTCAAACAACAGGTTTCATCCAGGACCCACGCTTCCCAAGGTCACTGACTCTTTTACGCAGATCTGAGGCATCAGCCCAGCACCCCAAGTGAGAAGGAATCAGCGAAAGATGTGCTGGCAGAGCCTGGGGAAAGCCAAGTTTCACACAGCATCTGCTGCAGGTAACAAGAAAGGGCTCGCTGTCAGAGGCAGCTGTGGCTTCTGTCACATTTAAGCCTCCCCTTTCAAACACCAGAATTGCTGTATATGAAGGAAGCGCAACAGCACAACCACTTTCAAGCCCTCCCCTCCTGAAGTTTCTGCCCTCTGGCTCCTGTTTTTCCTCAAACAACTATTTGAAGTCGATGCTGCAAACTGCAGTCACTTAGTCACAGCTGAGCAACACTATTAGCACTGCGGATGCCTGCAGGCTACTCAAAACTCCTCTCCTGAGATACTGTGTGTGCCACATTAGCTTCACAGTTCCCACATCACCAAGACAGCCCTGTGTCAGGCACTGCTTGCACAAAAGCAACAATTCCTAGTCTGCAAATCATAAGTAACTTCAGTGGTGAAAAATAGGTATTTGGAAGGACAAGACTAGTTCTAGAGACCACACAACCAGTCAAACTGTCAGTTGAGATTTAACTCCAATTAAACACGGGCTTACAGCAAAGAACAGGGGATTACAGCAGTAAGTGTTGGCATCCAGAAGCGCCAACTACCAGTCAGATGGAAAGGAGGGCTTTTGCACTGGAGAGCACATAAGCTTCCACAGATAACCCATTTTAACCTAAATCTTTCACCCTAACTCACGTTTGCACACTTGTTCATTCATCTGTGATAAGAGAATCTCACAATCTCAGAGATAAACTCTTCCAATACAAGCCTGGAGAAATTAGCAAGAACAGACCACCGCATTTTGCCAGGCATCAGAGGGGTTGCTGATCTGTAGATGTCTATGACTCAGATTTAACAAAATGGCAGTACTGTCCTCTGGAACAGCACTGCTAAAATCAGGCAACACCAGCAGAGAGTTTCCAGTTCGATAAGGTTTATCCCTAGTGCAGCACTGAAGAGCCACTAAGAGACAGCAGCTGTCCCAGAAGAGTCCACTAAGCAGATCCTCACACAGTAAAAACTCTACAGCTTATCTTCATAGAATCACTGCCTCCTCTTCCTTTACAAATGCAAACAATCAGTGGTCAGTCTCTCCCATCATCTACATTTAGCAAGACAAATGGCAGCGATATTTACCTATGGCACGGGCTACAGAAATCAGAAATACTTATTTCTGTACGCCTCTGCAATCTGTAAGGAAACTTCAGTAGAAATCTTGAGGCAGCTTCTCTGAATTGTCACTGACTTCTACATTAAAAATACGCCTCCCTCCACGTACTCCACCCTCTGGGTATTTAAGAGCAACAACAAGTCATAAAAAAAAAGTCTGGGTTTGGATCATGCATAACCACTTTACTTCTTTCGTCCCCCTTCTCCTTCTTTGTGTGCAAGGGAGAAAAATTCTATCTCACAGACAGACTTCAAAGACAGCAGCCTCGCATCCAATCACATTACTGAGCCTGACGGCAGCAGCTGGCAATACTCAGTTCATCTTTAAGAGTGCAGCAAGTGACCCAGCAGTGGTTGCCAGGCACAGGGACTGATCTAACCAGGGAGAAGGACTGGAGTGGTTCGCATCCCAGTCATATACTACAGGCTCAGGTTAACAGCTCTGCCTAGCACTGAGAATATATTACAGAGGCTCTGTGGAAGCACTAGAAGTAGGAAATGTTCCTAAGAATTGTAGTTTTTATACATAGCTTGCTTTGTGCCATGTTTTGCATCAAGTAGTACGTTGGAGTCAAAGGCCACCTTAACCTAAGCTCTACCACTCAGACTTTTTCCCCTGTGCTTGAATTCATTAGAAACACTGAGAAATTCTTCTGCTGCCTCAGAGCATCCAATGCAGATTCACACTTCACATCATCCAGATTCAGCGTACCACTCTGTTTAAAAGAGCTTCTCTCCAGAGTGAGCAAAGGAAACATTAAGCAAGCCACAATCATTCCGCCACACACACTAGTTCCCAGTCCCCAGAAGCAGATTGTCACCTGTCCCTTGGGAGTCCCTCTGGACATCAGTCCTGTACCTGGATATGGGATGGAGAGAAGCGTGAAATCAGCGTAACGTTGAGCTTTGTCCACCTTCTCAGAAGACGTCACACTGCACAGGACAAGAGGAAAACAGCAGACATTTGTACTGTATTTTCCAAGGAGATGCAGCATCCAAAAGCTACCTGTTGCACTACCCCACATTATGACTCAACTCAGGAGCCGGCACAGACAAGACTTGTGCAACACATTCAGATCAACAGGTGTAGCCCCAAAACTTTACAACTTCCTTTCAAGTGAAACACCAGGAGAAACATCTCTACCTACTCTTACACACCAGCAGAGAGCTCCTTTAATTCTCCCCTTTGTGAGAAGGGGTTGTAAAATTACCTCAGGCTCTACAGAGAAAGCCTACTCAGACTGCAGAGGATGGGTGAAAGTAGTTAATTTGCTCACTGACAGAGCCTTCCCTGGCATAAAACCTTGGGCTTCTCTCTACAGCACTGACCAACAGATCCTTCTGCACTGCCCTTCTGGTGACTGCTCCCAGGATGCCGAGTACGTGCCCCGTAACAGTTCCCCAGTAAGGACTGCTAGATCCAACTCAAAGCCTGTAGAAAGAAACAAGTGAATCCAGACTCACTTCAAGCCAAACTTCACCTTCTTGTTTTCCACCATCAGGTCACAGATGTATCGAACAGAGAGGTACCGAAGCAGCTTGATGTCGTGCCCTCTGACCTTGTCAAACAGCTGAGAGTCTGCATTTCTGTGAACAGAACAAGGCAGTGAGTACAACAAGGAAGACTGACCACTGCCTGCATGATACTGCCATAGTTCTTCCTTGAACTGCTTCTAGCCAAAAGGCCCACAGGAAAAGCCTCGTCTCCTCAGGTAGGAGTCCAATTTTGTACTGAGCTGATACTGCAAAGTTAGTGCTTAGGGTCTCCTTATATTTTGTTTTGTTCTGCAACAAGCAAGTAAGATGCAGGTTATTTTTTTCCCCCACCTTGGAGATCTAATTTTTATCGTGGAGTAAAAATTTCTGTGTAATTCAAGCTTCTCTTAAATGTCCCTATATCCTCCTGTCTCTGACTCTTCCCTCTGGCAGTAGGTAAGCAAGCACCAGTTATATTGGGTTCAGCCAGCCACTGGCATTCAGGGTTTTTTCAAAAGCAAGGAATGAACTCATGTCAGTGATGCATACAGACCTCAGTGCAGAATCTTCCTCTGAAATGTCCTCTGCATCTGCCCAAGCATCGTCAGAACCCCCTGAAAAGGAGGCATTAAGAAACTTGTGTAAAGCAACACAATCTCCAATTCTACAGACATTCATGTGCCTGAATATGTTATGGATTGGCAGCCTTCCTCCATGTTCCTCTCAGTAATTCTCCACATTTCCTCCTCCTGAAGGGCACGTTCTGTAAAGTAGCCCATCCTTCCCTTATCCTCACAAAAGACCTAAGCAGGTCAAACACGTGAGTGACAGCTAGAAGGACACTCATATTGGTGCTGCACAGTTCTTTGCCAAACCAAGCTCCAGAGCCCATATTACAGACACCCAAGGCTCTCCTGAGGAATTCTCCCATACACCCAGTACCCTGAATCCTTTGGGCTGCCTTACTTGCCTACTGTGCTACTATTCCTGTAATTCACTCTTCAGCTTCAAGTTCTTCTGCGACTTCCTCTTGCTTTATGCGTACAGCACTCTGCCCTGTGATATGGCGGTTGGAAACACACACCAGATTTCAGAGTTTGCCCTATCACGACAGGCCTGCCACAAGCAGGTCCATGACAGAGTTCTGTGCCTGCTCTTCCAACCAGGCTGGTCTCATGCCCTGTTTCCCAGCACCGAGAAGCCTAATCAGGCAGCCAGTGACACACGGCTTCTCACTTACCTGAGAAGATGTAGTTGTAACCAGTGCGCCCATAGAGCTCTCCCCAGCCAGCCAGCGTTGCTGATCTGCAAATATGCTGGAGGAAGATTTCATTGTTAATCACGTGCACTCCAAGAGCTTCCCCCACACCCAGTCTTTGGTCCACGTGCTGTCACATCCCACTGCCATCGCTGGTACCCACAGATCTGCCTCTCAGCAGTCTCCTCTGCAGCCCTGACCCAGATCAAATTCCCCATACACACAACACTCCCAAGTTTCTTTATCTGTAGCTTGGTTCTCTACCATCATTTCCATCTCCACTTTTCAGTGAACTAACACAGACAATTCCTGCTAAAATGAGCAACATCTATGCTCTGTTAACACACTCCTTGAACTTTACCTTCCACACTCCTGTTGGTAAGATTGCAGCTGGTCCCACTACCACCCCAGGCAGTTCGCTCCTGCTGGAAAAGGTCAGCAGGTTCAGCCCACGATGGCTTCAGCAAAGCCAGATTAATGTTGTCACAGGTATGACTTAGCTATTCATACAGAGTTCCTAAATTTAACTAAGAAAACTGAATTAAACTGCTTACATTCTAAACAAGGCTACTCCTACAGGGCTTCAGAACACTTTAAATAATCCACATAAAAACAAATCTGATTTCACTTCCTTACAGATCCCCTTGCAGGCAAGCCCACACATTCATAAGACCGTTTATGCAATCTTGCCTCCCCAGGGAACATAAAAGAGGAACTTCTCTTCAGGGATAAAAGTTATTCAATGGCAGCTCGCTGCTGGAAAGAGGAAGGGGCAGGAAGAGACAACAGCTGTCTTTCCCCTCTCAAAGGCCAAATAACTTTGGTCCTTCGGAAGGAACACACATAGAAAAAACATCAGATCCCTGGTGCAGTGCTCATGGCAGGGTGGGGTATGACAGCCTCAAGTCCCCACATATGATTTATGCAGCCTAGACAGCAAATACTGCTTACCGCTAGAGACTGCCTGCCTGTAGCTAAGATTAGATTTTTACAGCGTTAGGAAAGGTGACAACCGGCTGAAGATGTGGCTGCACAGTTCAAACGGCAAGGAGAAAGGTCATTTTCTAAGTTAAGACAGGTAACCCACGAAGCTTTACCTTTCCCTTGTACAGAATGACCGGGCAGACAAATCGTCCTCTACACCTCGCCATCTTACTTCGGTTGATGAGGTCCTGCAGTTTGCCAACCTGCACGGTGCTCTCAAACCTATCAGACAGAGATGCAGATCAGTACACAGAGGTCCTCCCATTTATTCACCGATGAAGCAGCTGCAGACCCCCCTGGGCAGTGATCCCCATCCCTTTGACTTAAAAGGCAGCTCTGAACTTAGCAAGCAAGAGGTGGTTTCTCTAAGAACGGTCTGCCCCGCTGGGCAACACAACTGAATTTTGCAAGCAAAAAATAAACAAAAGGGAGAATCAGAGTCTGAACACTCAGTGAACTGCAGTAGTTGTGGTCACCTGAGCACGTGCACTGCAGGGTGATTAGACAGCGGGCTATAAACCAGCCAGCGGGTTGCGCAGGGCAGTTGGGTTAACGTCAGCTGCAACTGAACCACTAGATTCTATTTGTTTTTTTTTCCTGGTTAAAGTAAAACAGAAACGTGTTCTGAGTTGGAGACATATTTTGGAAGCAAGTTTAAATTGTGATCATTTTTTCCAAGTATCGGTTTAAATTTGATAGGAATTCAAGCTGCCCTTTGAGTGACGCAGACCTTGCGGAGGTACGGTCAATGCAGGGGGAACTAGAGTTTCCACAAGGAATTGGAGAAGCATCCAGACTGACATTACAGAAACCAGATGAAGTCCGGTGACACAGAACTGTGTGATCGTGCACTTGGAGAAGAGGAACAAGAATTTCCAGTTAGCCCTGCACAGCAGCAGAGCTCAGCAGATGAACTCACTGACCTGCGGTTGCCTTTAAGTTATCAATACAGCAAGCCTTACCAAAGGGACAACAACCACTGTGGGAAACTCGCCATGGGATAGAGAAGAATCAGCACTGCTGTGCAGAGCAGATGTTGGGTGAGATAAGCACCTGATTCCAGCCATCTGCAGCCACGAGGTGCACATGTGTGCAGTGAGGCACAGCAAACTCACAGGGATGGCCAGGGACAGTGTTGCAACAGAACTGCTGTGCACCGAGTGACTGAGCAAATGGAGGTGAAAAGAGGGCACAACAGTATGCACATTTGGGTGAGTAAAAGAACTCAGCAATGGAGAAGAACCCAAAGGTGACTCACTCAAATAAATAAGAAATTAAAATGAAGTTTCTAGGCTTTAGAACCAGCATGAGTGTAAAGCAATCTACCTGCAGCAGGCATTCGGGCAAGGATTAGAAAAAATGAACTACTGGTAACATGGAAATCGATCCATTCATAGGAGACAACATAAAATACTGCTGGGGGAAGCAAGGAGGCAGCAAGCAAAACCTTGCAGCCCTACAATTTTATAAGAACTTAACTCCCAGAATTCACAGTAGAGGCTTAGGATTTCTCACATGTTTCCCTACATATAAAGGCTTCTTCCAGCTCCAACAAGTGCTAACATTTTCTGGAACGTAAAGAGTATGAAGCCAAACTCATCTTTAAACAGCACGGACGGGAGAGTGCTAAATGCCAGCGCAGCACACTGTACAGTGTGAGCTCGTGTGCAGGCAACAGGAGCACGTGCCCACTCAGCACAGCTGAACTGCTTGCTGCTGGCACTGCAGGCAGACAGGAGCTGCTTCCCTCCTAGCACGCCCTCCTCAGAGAGCACGGAGTAACACAGCGCAGGAACAGCCGGTGCGCAGCTGGAGGTGGCTTCACGTGTCATTCACAATCCCTACCTATTTGGAACCTTGGAGAGGTTCTGATGTACAGATCTGCTTTTTTGGGGTTGTATTTAAGTGAATGAACACAATATCTTGTGTTCTGCTCCGGCTGTCTTTGTTTCCTTGGTAAAAGGAATACAGAGGGAAAACAGAACTTCATTACGGTGTTAACAACTCGATAGAAGCTCTTCTAAATCTAAATAAAAATGGGATTCAGCAAAAATCCAATGCTTGGAGCTCAGACCAGCCAAGAGGCTTCAGCTCCCTGCACACTAACTGCATCTGCCGGGAGAGGCAGAGCAGCAGCAAGGAGTGCCAGCAGGACAGGGACAGAGGGACAGCAGGTGGGACACTGCAGGGAGGGGAAAGATCTGTCCTGAAGAACAGCTGCAATGCTCCTACAGGGCCAAGGGAAAAGCTGCACAGGTAGGAGTAGTATCAACTTTGGAAATGTTGGCTGACTTCAACAGCCATGTTGAAGAACATCACTACGGCTTCCTGGGGCTACATGAAGAAAAAGGTGGAAGGAATGTAATGAATCTGAACTCACAACTCCTGGGATTTTCAGGTATTGCTGCCTCAGAAGGTGGTTTTCTAGAGGATACCAGTGGGCAACCTCGTCTCTGTGTTACCTCTGTGGTAATTCTCACCCTCCAAATCAGACCTTCAAGCTTGTGTTTCTTTTTTAAATGCAAAGGAAACATTTACCATGAGCAAGCAACTGTTTTGGTAACAGTGTATCTATACAAGGCCGAAGCAGAGCTGTTTCTCAATGGCTAGCCACAGGAGTACTGGAACTTCAGTGTTTCTTCACAGTGTTAGAGCCATTGTTTGGAGTGAAGACAAACATGTGAACTGGCAGGGAAGCCAAAGATGCGGCCTGTGCCTGATCTCTGGAAGTTGTCAGTAAGCACAGGCACAAAGAACAGCACAGGAAGCAAAAAACTGAGCACATCTCAATGCTTTCCAAGCCTTTGCAGTGCCTGTCCACTCCTGCTGGGGGGGGGGGGAATTAAAGATCCCCGAGCACAGAGCAGGTGCTTCTGGCTGTTAGACGCCCTCTGCTACTTCCTACAGCTGACTGAGCAGCACTGCACCAGAGGGCATTACCGCTATGGTGGTTGGTAGCAAAACAATACAAGCCATATTCCTCCGATGCTTTCACTACCTCCTCCACCAGCCCAGATCTCAGCTCGGTTAGCCAAGCAAGACCCTTTCAACCCCCAGCTGCCTGAACAGAATCAGAAACCGGCCTGGGTTTAAAACAGCCCTTTTCTGCCAGGTCAGTTCCCCACGTGGCTTCATAAACAGCTGCACCAGCACAACTCGTGGGGCAGCAGAGTTTGCACAGCCTAGAATTGCTTCCAAAAAATGTGGCTTTCTCAGAGGTGTGAAGTGTCTCGCACACTTCAAGGAGATCTTACCAGCTGAACAAGAACATTACAAAGGTGAAAGGCAGCCCCAGACACTAGGTCCTAGAGGGATTGTTCCATTCACTGGAAGAGGTTTCTTGCGTTCTGTAACACAAGAAGTGCAACGTTCTCTATATTGCTAACATTTGTTCGGTATTTCATCATTGCTGCGTAGAATATCATGATGCAACTAAAAACTGCGTTTGTGGAAGTTATTTAGCAGCTCTTACAGAGGTTATTGCCCAGAGACCAGAAGGAAAGGCATGATGAAGGGCAGTCTATTCCCGTGACTTCTTGGAAAAATAAGTCTAGGCTTGAAAGTAATCAGTACTTTAAGTGTTAGTGGCCACTCCCAGCTTGCAAAGCCACAGAAGAAAACAGGAGAACACTTTTGTTTTGTAAAACTGACAGAAAAATTAAATCTCCTTCATCCTTGCACGGACAGAAAAAAAAAACAGAAGCAGCTGCTTTCTCTCCCCTAACGATGCTGCTAATTGCACCTATAACTTCAGATTTCAGTTTCCCCTCTTCTCTGCAGCCTACAACAAGGGGTTTAACCTTTTCCAATCCAGTCCAACCTCTAAACAGAAACTCCCAGCTGACATCAGCAGTGGCTGCTCCTGAGCCCCCCTCCAGCACCTACTGGTTTTGTTCAGCAGCCAGCACAGCTCAAAGCACATCACTACCACTGTACATTGAACACATCTTGTCATGATTGGAGTTAAAACTGCAAAACTGTGTTTTGCGGGAAGAGATTAAAACATAAACCAAGAGGCTGTTGTTACAGCCACAGGGAGCAGATATTGGTCAGCCTGCAATAGAAGCAGTTCTGAGCCGGTGGGTCAAAGTCCAGAAACGCGCCGGCTAACTTAACTTGGACTGTGCCAAGCTGCCATCAGGCGTCTCCCATCAGGTCAGTGAACAAGAGCGCCCTCGGATCCGTGCTGTGAGCACCCACCTGCCGAGACAGCCTCGCTCTGCTCAGCCCCTATGGGGGTTTCTCAGCCGAGCTGCTTTTCAGACTACGAGTCCTCCAACTCCAGCCCTCCGAGACGCAACACGCTGCCGGCTCCTTACACGGCTGGGAACAGCGAAACACCACCCCGCCAGGAGCGAGCGGAGCGCCCAGAGCCGCGGGGCTAAAGGCAGCGAGCACGGAGAGCGGCGAAGCACGCGAAGCGACCGACGGGGCGGCTATAATTAGCCACGGCCCCGAAGAGTCCGGGAGGCGGCCCCGGGAGCTCGTCGGGGCGCACGGCGGAGCGGGGCGGGGGTCGGGGCCTTACGGGTCGCGGCCGGCGGCGTTGTCGCGCTCCAGCAGGACGATGTGGCGCGGGTAGTGCGCGCAGACCTCGCCGTGTGCGTTGGAGATGACGCTGTAGCGGTAGTCGCGGCCGAAGAGCTCCAGGCAGCGTCGCTCGATCCGCTCCACCTGCGCGCAGCCACCGCTCAGCGCCCGCCGCTCAGGCACCGGGCGCCGAGTTCCCCCCCCGCCCCCCGTCGCCCCTCACCTTGGCGGCAGCGGCACCCCCGCCATCCTTGGCGCGGTACTGGGCGCGGGAGAACTCCAGCAGCAGCTCGGCCAGGCCGCGGTCCCCGGAGCCCGCCGGGGGGCAGCCGCGGGCCGCCGCCATCCCCGCGCCGCTCACCGCCGCCGCCCCATGGCGCCCCTTCCGCCCGCCGCCACTTCCGCCCGCCCCGCGGCGCTTGCCCGCCAATCAGCGCGGGGCGCGCGACACGCCTCTTCCGGCGCGGCGCCGTCCGTCATCACCGTGCGACGCGGGCGCGGGTCCGGTCCGCCACGGTGCGGGTACGGCCCGTCGGCAACGGGAAGCTGCCGGATAAGCGCGGGCGTGGCGAGCCCCGGGCGGCTCCGAACCCGCTGCTCGGCCCCGCGGCCACCCGCTCCCCCCCGTTGTCCCGGTCAGGCACAAGCACATCAGCACACGAGCTGGGCGCCGCCCCTCGCAGTTCGGTCCCCCTCCCCTCGGCGGGCGGTCAGCGCGGCCGCTCCTGTCCCCCGCGGCCGATCCGTTCCGAAGCTTCCCGAACCGCTCCGAACGGTTCCGAGGCGCGCGGGGCGGGGCGGGGCGGGGCCGAGCGCCCTTCCGAGCGCGGCCGAAGCCGGGCCGGGCGGAGCCGAAGCTCGTCTCGGAGTCCCGCTGCCGGGGGCGCGCGGCGGGTCGGGCTGGGCCGGGCTCCGCAGTGGCGGGGCGCGCGCGCGCGGCGGCGTCGGGGGCGCGCGCGCGCGCGGGGCGCAGAGGCGGCAGCCAAGATGGCGGCGCGGGTGGCGCAGGGGCCGGCAGCCCTCGGGCTCCTTTAGGCCGCGGGGTGGTGGCCGGCGCCGGGCGGGGCGGCCCGATCCGGCAGGATGCTGCCGTCGCAGGAGGCCTCCAAGCTGTACCATGACAACTACGTGCGGAACTCGCGGGCCATCGGCGTGCTGTGGGCCATCTTCACCATCTGCTTCGCCATCATCAACGTGGTGGTGTTCATCCAGCCCTACTGGGTGGGAGACAGCGTCAACACGCCCAAACCCGGCTACTTCGGGCTGTTCCACTACTGCGTGGGCAGCGGGCTGGCGGGCCGCGAGCTGGCGTGCCGCGGCTCCTTCACCGACTTCAGCACCATCCCGTCGGGCGCCTTCCAGGCGGCGGCCTTCTTCGTGCTGCTGTCCATGGTGCTGACGCTGGGCTGCATCACCTGCTTCGCGCTCTTCTTCTTCTGCAACACCGCCACCGTCTACAAGATCTGCGCCTGGATGCAGCTGCTGGCAGGTGGGGGGCGGGGGGGTCTGGGGGGCGGGGAGGTGTCGGGACGCCGGCAGCAGAGCTAGGGGGGCAACTAGATGCCGGGTGCTGGCGTAGGGGTTGTCAGGGTGCTGGCAGCGGAGCTAAGGGGTCCTCCAGGCACCGGTGCCAGAGATTGAATGAGGCACTGGGCACTGGTGTAGGGGTTGGCACTAGAGTTAGGGGTTCTCCTAGACGCTGGGTGCTGGTGCTTGTGCTTCGTGGGATAGTGGGTGCTGGTGGTGGGGCTTACCAATGCGCTGCCCCGTACGCACACTGGTGCTGGGGATTCTTTGGATACAGATTGCTGGGGTTTGGAGTGCTTCGGATACTGGGTGCTGGAGGTTCTTCAGGTGATGGGTGATGGGACTGGGGACATGGTATCAGGGCATTGACACCTGTGTTAGAGGCTTCCCCGTGCACTGGGTGCTGGCATGAGGGGTGACCAAGGCACTGGCATCAAAGCTAGGGGGTCTCCTGGGCACTGGTGTTGGGGTTTCTTTGGATACTGAGTGCCTGGACTTCTGCAGGCACTGAGTGTTGGGAATGCTTTGGATACTAGATGTTGGTGTTGAGGGCCATCAGTGTACTGACACACCAATGCTGGGGGCTTCCCTAAGTGTTAGGGAATGGCTTTCGAGACCATCCTGTGCAGTGAATGCCTGTGCCAGGACTTCTTTGGATTCTAGGAGCTGGGGCTGGGGTTCTCCATGCATTGAGTGCTGGTGTTTGGAGTGCTTTGGGTACTTGGTGCTAGATGCTAGGGCTTCCCTGGGCACTGGGTGCTGATGTTTGGGGTTATCACGGTGCTGACACCACAGGTAGCTTGTCCTCCAGGCACTGGGTGCTGGCATTGAGGGTTATTAATACACTACACCAGCGCTGGATACTGCCCCAAATGCTAGGGGCTGGCACTGTGCATTGCCTCATGTGGTGCATGCTAGTGCCAGAGCTGCTTTAGGTACTGGGGCTTCTGCACGCACTGGGTATTTGTGTTTGGAGTATTTTGGATACTGGGTGCTAGCTGCTGGCAGTAGGATCTCTACCAGACAGTGGAGCTAGGGACTGACTTGTCTGCTGGGGGCTGCCCTAGATGCTCGTACCTTCAGGGCTCCCTGGAACACTGGGCAGCAGCAGACGGGGCTTCTCAGAACCCCAGCACTGTGCATGGGATGCAGACAGTGGCACAGGTGCTGGGCTGTGGCTGTGGGTATGCAGGGCTGCATACCCAGCACAAGGGGTGGGAGAGAAGGTGTTGAAAAAGATGCTGTCCTGTCCCTTGCCTCAGCATCATGAAGTAGTTGGAAACGCTGACTTTTCCCTTTCCATAAAGAGACTTTGAGTACGGCTCTGCCCACAGAGGGATATTGCATTTACCTCGATTTGGATTGGATGTAAGGAAAAGTTTTTTACAGTGTGGTGAGGCTCTGGCATGGGCTGCCCAGAGAGTTGTGGGTGCCCCGTTCCTAGAGACAGCCAAGGTCAGGCTGGATGGGCTCCGAGCACCTGATGGAGCTGTGGGTATCCCTGTGCATTGCAGGGGGGTTGGACCAGATGGCCTTTAAGGGTACCTTCCATCTCAAAGGATTCTAAGGTTCCCCCTAAAAGCGGCCCTGTTCATAGGTCCTCCTTAGCTCCTTCCACACAAAAGGAACTCCATAAATGAAGCTCAATACCACCCCATGCACAGAACCCAAACTTTTCCCAGAAGGGTCAGGACATTGACAAGGACCCCCTGAGCTCTCCTGGAGTCTCACTCCTTTTAGGACAGACCGCAAGAAGTGATGCTGAGCTCCCCCAGGGATGGAACCCTGCACCTCTTCTTCCTCTCTCCACTTTTCCCACATCTGGAACACCATTACCATACTGCCTGCTGCACACTAAGTGAGCATGTCCAGACCCAGGGCTTGCACCAGCAGAACCCGGTGCTGTCTGCCTTTCCAATAGAAGACCCCCAGTGTGACCCCCTCTAGGAGAGGGCCCTGTGGAGTCTGTCCTCATGCTGGGAGCTCACAGCTGGCCCAGCTTGTGGAGCTCCTGACCTCTCCTCCCCCAGTGCTACTTGGCCTGGAGCTGCCTTGGCTTACCGGGAAATTCCTTCATCTTTAATTTTCTCTGTCCCGAAGATTTACTGGTTTAAGTCAAGCTCAGAGCCCAAATCCTGCCGATCATCAGCAGCTTAATCAAGGGGCTCTGCATGCCCGGCTGCTGTGAGGCAATGGGCACGACCCTGAAGGCAGCCTGGGATGTGGGCAGGGGGATGCAGAAGCAGCAGCGAGGCCCCTGGTTTCACAACAGATGTGTAAATGGAGGGGATGGGATGGCCAAGTGCAGGCACAGGGCTGGTGCGGGAGTGTGTGTCTCCTCTGAGATGGGACAGCAGGGATGGGGGGCTGGAGTTCAGCATCTCGTCCAGAGAAAAAAAGTGTTTAAATCTTCAGTGTCCAATTAGTGGACAGCAATCAGGGGAAGGTTTAATTAGAGCCTCAAAGAAAGCCCCAGCTCAAAAGCCGCTGCCCCCCTAGGAGTAAACCGAATCTAATTAAGAGGAAAGACTGCTTTAGCGCAAATAGAAACGCAGCCATCTGCCCTGCTCAAAATCCCAGCAACGCAAAACTGGAGATTTTACTAAATCCTTCTGTTACAAAACCCAGAACGTGCCTTCAACGTGGGGACGTCACCGGCGTCCTGGTGGGACGGGCACACAAGGAGCACCGTGCCCACTGTGTCCCCACGTGCCACACACTTGGGTGCCAGGGGAGGGCACAGAGCTGTCAGCCACAGCAGGGTATGGGACTGAGAAGCCTTTGCCCCCCAATTGCTTCCCCAGAGGCTTCCCCTCTCTCTTCTCCCCCAGCCCATCCGGCAGCAGGGATAGCACAGAGATGGCACAGCCTTCATCAGGGCTCCAAAACCTTCCCCCACAGAAGCTGCTCCATGGGCAGTGCTGAGCACGTGGGCACCTCTCGCTCCCCGCAGCCCTGTGCTGTGCCCCCAGACAAAGCAGCTGTCAGCTCCGCTTCGTGCCGATGTGTAGCCCTATTCTCGAGCCCGCTGCTCTGTGGCTCAGCCCGCGGAGCGCAGCGCCGTGAGGCACTCCTGCCTGTGCCACCACTCGCTTCCATTGATTGCCGTGGGATTGCTATTTTTAGGACAGCGCTGTGCACTCGCTCTCCTTCTGCTATCCATCCCTGGCAAGAAGCAGCCACCTCAGCCCCCAGCGTCCCCACTGTCCATGCTGGGGCTCCCCAGTGTGGCGGTGAGGCCAGGCAGAGCCACTGGGGCTGTTGTGGGAGGTGGTGCCGTGGCTGCCGTGTGCCGGAGGCGGTGTTATTTATGGCTGCAGGGAGTCCCCGGGTGTGGGTGCATGTGACGGGCAGCGGATGAACCTGGGGTGGTGCAGAGCCCAGCCTGGGTTTAAGGAGCCCCCTGGGGCGCAGCCCGTTGCTGTTTCTCCCACCATTACCTCACACCTTCCGCTCCTCGGTCTCTTGGTGCTCATCCCTGAACCAAAGCGGGGGAGTCCTCTGCTTTGTGCCGACTCTGGGGACAGCCCCGCGATGTCCAAACATGCTGAGGGTGCCTCCCGCGGTGTCCTCCTGCCCACGGCCATTCTGTGCCTGCAGCCTGAGTCACAGAGCTGAATTCCCCTCAGTTCATTCATTTTGCTGAGATATCAAAGCCCATTGAGTTTGACAGGATCCTGATAACGGAGCACAGTGGAGCACAAAACCACGCTGTAGCTGCAAAGAAGGCTGAGCATCACCAATTCCCCTGGTTCAGAGCATCCCCTGAGCACACATGCCCTGCAGACAGCTGGGGTTGGCGGGGAGAGGGGGAACAAGAGGCAATGAGAATTACCTGTAGGTCTCTGAGCACCTGTGCGCGCAGGGCGGGCAGCAGAACCCCCTCCTCATCCCCCTCTGTTTGCGTTTCCCAGCACATTGCTGCCGGCGTTTGGGAAAGGTTGGGCTCACAGCGCGTGCAAAGGTTCTTCAGGGACACAGGGTGGGCTGGGGACGAGCGGGGAGAGGGAATCGCTTGTGACAGGGGATGCGTTGTGCTGCTGGGAGCACACAAGATGGTTGCTGCGTCCCTGCCTTTACCCAGCGAGCTCTCAGCACAGCGGGATGCCGGACGTGCCCCGCTTCCCACAGCGTCTCTTGCTGACTTTGCGAGGTCCTGGGACGCAGAGCCCCGTCTCGCTGCTCCCTCACCCTCCGCTCTCTCCTTCCCAGCTCTCTGCCTGGTGCTGGGCTGCATGATCTTCCCCGACGGCTGGGATGCGGAGACCATCCGGGACATGTGCGGGGAGAAGACGGGGAAGTACTCCCTGGGCGACTGCTCCGTGCGCTGGGCTTACATCCTGGCCATCATCGGCATCCTCAACGCCCTCATCCTCTCCTTCCTGGCCTTCGTCCTCGGCAACCGGCAGAACGACCTGCTGCACGAGGAGCTCAAGACAGAGAGCAAAGGTGGGCGCCGCTCTACCGGGTGGGAACACCGCGGGGTGGTGGTGGGAACCTCGTGCTGCACTATGGATAGGAGGGTCCCACCGAGCCTCTGGGGCCGTCAAAACTTGAGGCAAACCCAGGCGGCGACCGGGCTGGGGCAGGAGGGTGCGGGCAGCCGAGCCCCTGAGCAGCGGCACCGCAGCGCTGACGTTTTCTCGTTGTGTTTTGACAGATTTTGTCGGCACCGCGGTAAGTCCTGGCTTTCAGCATCCCGTCCCTTACTCCTGCGTGGCGTGTCTGGGTGCGACCGTGCTGGGTGGCCCCACGTGGATGGGGAGTAAGCGGGGGCGGCAGGTTTGAGGCATGCACGTGCATGGCACAAATGACCGCAGCCACCCGATCCCACCCCCCGGGCGCCCGTACCCAACGCGCTGTGCTCTCCCCGCAGAGGATATAAGGCCGAGCACCCGCAGCAGGACCTCATCCCGCGGCCGGCAGCCTGGGCTCTTCAGCTCCCTCCCTGTCCTGCCTTTCGTCTGCTGCCGGCGGCCACGCAGCGCTCCGGTCCCCACCTCCCGCACCGGGGCCGTGCCGGCCGCCCGCCGCGCCCACGTCCACACCGACACCGCCATCCCACGCACCTCACCGGTCCCGCACCTCCGCCGCCGTCGAGGGAGGACGCCCCAAAGCCGCTTCATCCGGGAACGGCAGTTTTGTTTCAAGGAAAAAAAAAAAAAAGAAAAACAAGTTTTTAAACAGATTTCTACATCCCCAGGACTCCGGACCCGCCACCTCCCACCTCCCAGCGCTCCCCGTGACGCCCTGCGCTGGCTGCTCCGGGCCCCAGCACCCTCCCCGTTCCCATTTTGTACAGCTTCGTGATCCTGTCTCCATGGCCGGGGAGCCCTGTGGCTGGGAAGGGGCCCGCCCGTACTTTTACGTGTAAATTAATATTCTCTAAACAGGGTAAAGTGACTCGAGCCCTCTCGCCCCTCCTCCCTTCCCCTCATTCCCCCCCACGCCCGGCAGCGCAGCCCCAGGACCGCGTGCTTTCCAGTGCTGCCGGAGCCGCAGGCTGCCGCTCGCTCCATCCTGAGAGTGGGGACCGCAAAGGCCTCGCTGCCGCCGGCTGCCGCTCCGCCCGACTCCCAGCACCGCTGAATGTAAGCCCCGGTAAGTGGGAGCAGCTGGAAATAACAACAAATCCCGGGCGGGTGCAGGAGGAAACCCCTTCGTCCGGCCCCAGCCGCCGCCAAACCTCCCCATCCCCATACGGTGCTTTATCTCCACTGGTGACAGCGAGGCAAGGCTCTCCCCGCCACGCGGTCGCCCACCCGTGGCTCGGCCCGCGCCGCTGTCCCAGCCCAGACACGTGCCCGGCTGCGCCTCACCGGCACGCGGCCGCGCGGAGCCGAGGACTCGGTCCCAGGCACAGGCAGCCGAAGCCCGGCCGCGGCTCTGCTGGCCAGACCGGCGCGTGGGCTTCCCCAGGTGCCCGCCGCAGCCCTCACGATGCAATAAAGTCCTCAGCACCGGCCGCGTCTCAGTGCCAGTAGCCGGGGGCTGTTGGCAGGGGGACCCGGCTGCGGGGTGGGGGGGGGAGGTGGTGTCTGGGGTGGCTCTGGGAGGGGCGAGGACGAGAACGGGAGAGGAGCCGCCGGAGGGAACGCGGAGCTGGGCCATCACCGCGGGGATGAGGCGATGAAGGGCCGTGCGGGACCCGCTGCCGGGGCTGGCGGAGCCGGTAAGTCGCGCCCTGAGGCCCCGCGGGGCGGCAGCGAGGGACGGAGCCCAGCCGGGACACCGAGCGGCAGCACGGGGAGCCCAGGACGTCGCCGGGATCGGCGCTTACCCCGCCAACAGCTGCCGTCCGCCGTCGCCCCGCGGCCCATCAGCGAGCGCCGCCGCTGGGTGAATTGGAAAATCAACCAAGCAAATCAGTGGAGAAAGGAATCCAGTAGCTGTAATATATCTGTATTTTAGTACAAAGTTTGATACGGTGTTTCACAAAACCTTATTGAAAAATATAATTCAAACCAGACGAGCTCTGAGCCCCGTGCTGTGCTGGGGAGCGGGACGGGCAACGGCTGCGACACCGGGCGGGGGTCGGGGTCAGCCGCCGGGTGTAAAGCAGGACTTGCTGCTGCCTGGGGGGCGCAGACACCGACTCGGCTGAAGGACCTGCCCCGATGGCTGCAGAGCCGCCACAAACGCTGGAGGCACCTCACGCTTCCCAGTCAAAGTGTGGCTGCACTCCAGGCCCAGCTCGGGATCCCTAAGGAAAAGGGAAGCGATGGTAAAACGGGGCACCAGCACAACATGGATAACGGCACGCTGCTCTAAAGCACCAAACGCGGCCCTAGAACGGGCCCTGAAGGAGGTCATGCTGGGAGCATCCTCCACCAGCAGCTTCCTCCCCAAAAGTGGGAGGCAGGAACCTCTGGGAGCTGCCCTTACCTCAATGGCTGGGGCTCCCCAGCGCAGCACCTGAGTGCTTGAAATACAGGCAGATCATAAGGCTGGGAAGGAGCAGAGCCGCATCGTACAGCCGCTCCTGCAGCAGGGCAGGCGGGGGGGGGACAGCACGGCGCAGCCATTCAGGGCGGTGGGATTCCAGAAACACTGCTTTTCGAGTTAAGTATTTTTATTATCAAAATTATTACATCTCTTGTGAAAGTTCAAATGTTACAGCACGGTGTAAAAACTCCACTAGAGTAAGAAGCTACAGCCCCCCACCTTTCCAAGAGCTTTCCAGGGTCCCTCCCTCCTGCCCCGCTATTGACCAGAGGTGCTGGTGTCCGGGCACGGAGCTCCCCCGGCCCCATCCTGCCGCCCTGCAGGGCAGAGCCCGCCTGCCCCGTGCTGCTCCTCATGTGGAAGGGGAGGCTGCACACCCAGGGCTAAGCCGAGCGAAGTTTACACCTAATTTTATACAGTATACAGACACCCGACTGCAGGGTGACAAGTTCCATCCCGACATGCTCACAGCCAGACAGTGTGAGAAAAGTGAACTCTTTGATTCCGTAGTTTCAAAGTCTTTTCCTCCCCCCCCCCTTCCCCCGGGTTGAACGAACGCCTGATTTCGGTTGTGAATTAAGAGAGACCTGTAACAGTCCTAAAAAATAGAGAGGAAGGAAGCAGACTGTGCATCTGAAAAGACAGGGGAGACAGACTCACAGCATCATGTTATCCGAGAGAAAGGAGAAGCTCCACTGCAGCACCAGGGATGACACCTGTCGTATATTAGCTAACCTACTATGGTTATAACTGAATATAAAATTAGATAAATAAAAACACGCCCGATATTACAGTAAACAAGTGAGAAAGAAGCTGGCAATCTTATGGAATTGAGCAGACAGCACAACTGTGCTCGGGCTGGCTCTGCCCCGCTCGGCAGACAGGTGGGAGGGACACCCCACGTGCCATCCCCACACGCGGGTCCCCCTGGCACATCACAGCCCCGACCCAGCACCGTGACCCTCCCGGCAGCTGCTCAGCCCTCTGCCAGCCCCCAGCACACCACAGCACCGCCACTGCGTGGCTCCGTGGGGTCCCTGACCCCAGCACGTCTGCCCTGCAGGTCAGACTCTCCCCCCCCCCCCCACTGCTCCCCGCTCACAGACCTGCTCCCCACGCGGTGATCGCACCGTGGGACGGCACATCCAGCTCCCCTGCAGCAATGGGCACACGAGGTCCCACACGAGGTCCCACTCCCTGCCGCTCGTTCACATTGGTGGAGACTCGTCTTGGAAATGCTCTGACTGCGGCAGCCGCGGCCCGGCCCGAGGCAGCAGTGTGCACTCATCTGCTTGTGACTGGAATGATCGTAACGGATTAAAGCCCTCCCCAGAACGCGCTGAGAACCTGACCTATAAAGAGAGCTTTGGGATCGGAGTTAAACTTCCCCAATGATTTCTTTAAACTGCATTTTGTATCAAAAAAAGATGTCCGTGCTGCATGAGTGACCACGGGCACGGACAAGAGACAGAGGCTGCACCACAGTCATTGCACTTGAACCACTTGCTTTTTTTTTTTTCTATTTTTTTTTTTCCTTTTGCAATGTACTCACACATCAGGGAACAGCTTTGCTACAGTCTCTGCCTCAGAGAAATCTGCTTTCTTCTGCAAGGCCAGAGGCCAATACTGCTCACAAATCTCACCCGTGCATTCAGACCTCAGCCTCTGACCACCCCCCCCGGCACCCAGCATCGAGTGCGACCTCCCAACACCGGCCCAGGAGCCACTTCCAGAGGTAACTGGAAGGAGCTGAGGGCAGTTTTGTTCCTCCTGGAGTCCGAGCAGCCCTAGGAAAGTCCCGTTTGAGTCTTTACTCCAGAACCTTGAAGCTGCTGCAGTCTGTACTGATGGACGCTGCTGCCCCCTCGGTGCGGGTAGTGTTGTGCACTGGAAATCACCGCCCCTCGGGAGCCCTGGTAGAGAACTGACTGCCCAGAGCTCGGTAAGCTGATAGTCCGCAAGTCTGACTGTAGTGACCTGGAGCTTTGGGGAGCTGAGGTGGAGCTGGACGCTCCTGTGCAGGGCTGAGAGCCAGACTCTGAGGAAAGAGAGTCCACAGCCATTTGCTGTGCTGGGCTGGCAGCAGCTGGGCAGCTCTTCTTCAGGAGGCTGCTGCTGGCACTGCCAGAGTGCTGCTGGCTGCTGTAATACCCCGAATTCCCTGCAAACAGGGCAGAGGAGTCTGTGGAGACCAAGTGGGCAGGGCTGGAGTACGAGGAAGAGGAGAGGGATGTTTCCGAGGAACCGTGGGAGAGGCTGTGTCCTGTCCTCTGTGCTGCCGCTCGGTAGCTGTAGCCAGGAGAAGGAGTTAGGTGTCCTCGGTAGGGGGAGGAGCTCTGCTGGAGGAGGGTCTGTGACTCTGCCTGGGGACTGTCAGACTGCAGGAGCTGAATGTGTCGGTAGGAAAAAAAAGACATCAGACACAATTCCCTATTTCCTACTTCATCATACTCTTGTTGCTTAGTACATCAGGACTGGGAATAACTAACAGCTCGACACAGTTTCCTTCCCGCTAATGCCGTCTAAAGCTTTACTTCTAACGGGCAGATAACCAATGGCAGAATTTACCTGGTAGCTGTATCGAGAAGGACTGTAAACTGCTGGTCCTTTGTGGGCTTCTGGAGTGTCTCCTCCTGCTGTATCTGCAAGGCACAGCACAGGCAACGTGTTACATTTCACCCCTGGACTGAGGTCACCACAGTTCCCTCTCAAGTGACACCTGCATGCTGCAGCTGTCTTGTTCTGCCTCCATCTACAGCTGAGACGAGAGTGGCTCCTCCAGTCATTGGCCTTTTGGAAGCTGAAGAATCCTAACAGAAGGCAGTTGTAAACATTCATGTGACTCACAACAGCCACACACATTATGAACTGCTGTTTCCCTTATACCAACTCTGGTTTAGTGCAAAGCTCACTTGCCTTGGCCCAGCCTATCTGAATGGCTGCACCAGTGACAGCACGCAGACAGCATATGCTCCTGGGGTTTCCAGAAGGACACAAGAGGCAGAAGCCGGTTTCTAAGGACTCAGCAGTTCCCCACTCAGTTTTGGCCATAGGAATTCTCACTGGCTTCGGTTACAACTGGGGAAATAAAGCTACTCCTTCCTAGATGGGCTGTCAGCAGGCTCCTGCTGCTGGTTCTTCTCAAAGGCAGATCCAGGTGCTGACCAAGACTGAAGTCTCACACTGCCAAGGCTGACTGTACCTCTGCTGCCATGCTGGGGAACATGCTTTACAAGTCAGTGTGCTGCTCCAAGCCAGCTTACTCTTAGATCTCAGCAAATGCTGACCAAGATGGTGAAAAGGTGCACCTGCTGAGGGGGTAACAGCAGCACAGTACACACTGATACCTCATAGCTATGGGAGAGAGAAAACTGAAAAAGGTTTTTTTTAGCAGAGCAAGCCCTTCCAATGCCATGATCTTAGACGGCAGGTGAGTTTTTTGTCCCAGCAAATAACCGAACCTCAACTGAGATAAGGCAAGAAGTACGTTCAAGCAAGTGACCCAGTCACTGTGACATGCGTGTTCTTCTGTAGCCACTGCTACAACCACGGGATTAAGCAAGTGATCGTGCTTTGTTTAGGAGAGAGAGAAACCGGTGGGACTGGAAGATTTCACATCAGATTTATGATGTTGCAGTCTGATGAGATGGAGCTGTTTATCCGCAGCATCTCAGGGACTCTCAGCAGCAGCGTTTGAAACGCCGTGGTGAAATAGTGTCGGTATTAGTTTCAAATTTACATGACAGATGTCTCTCAGTCCTGAGACAGGACACGCTGCATTACCCTGCTCTGTATGTCTGCCAGGCAGGTCTGGCTTTGTACCAGATGCCCTGGCATGAGCATCAGTGCCAGCAGTGCCCATGGCTTTGTTGCGGTTGTTGTCCTGTGCTACATCATGGTTGCTGGCATAGCCGAACAGGAACCTGGATGGAATTGTCCTCTCTGCTGCTGAGGCTCAGACATCTTTCCTCTGGGCACAAGACCTGCACAGAGGCTGATACAAGAAGCTTCCACCATGTATCCTGTGCCACCTTCCATTTCCTGAAAGCACATCCAAAGCACTGAGTAGCTGTTTGCTGCGGGTGACATTCTGAGTACCGCACTGCAGAAAGGCAAAGATTGCAGTCAAGGCATGTTTTGTTAAGCAGTCTTGCACAGAAGAGACTAACTATTCAAGCCAGGAGATCAGAAATTGAATCAGAAGAATTCTAAAGATTTCAAGAAGAAACTGTTTCTTAAAAGGCCAGTTACACAAACGGTGCTGCAGATATTAGGCACAGTGTTTGCGCACAAAATAATCCTTGGGGAGTGAAGGCTACATGGAGAGTCTAAATTACAAAAGGTGAACAAACTGCAAACTTTCCCGAATCCGCTTTATGCCATCTTAACAACACAAAGGCAGCACTTCCCTCCACGATTTCTCAATACCTGCATGAGGAGGAAGGACACAAAGCAGGAGCGAGAAGTGCTTCTTTTCCACTTCCATTGGAATGAGAAAGACACGAAAGAGAATTACAGTTGGGTCCCATTAAATCAGTGGCATTTTTGACAAGTTCTAAGAGAATCCCTTGAGACTACATAAAGAAAATGCACTGAGGGGAGATGCTCCAGAGAGATCCAGATCCCCACTACAGATCATCAGCAAGCTATAAGTATATCAGTGAGGGAGTCCTTAATAGTTCTCAACTGTGAAGAAGCAGAGATCAATAGCAGCACAGACTAAGTTATTTAAACGTGATAATCCATCATCATAAATCACAAGGGAGAGCAGGGTTCTGTTACATACTGGGCATGTTAGGAAAAACAGCAACCATATTCAACAGGGACTGTAAAATAAATAGAAGACGAATAACTCTGTATCACAGCTAAGAAATCGGGCAGTGACAAAGTGATCTGCCCACCCTACAGGAAGTCACAACTGACCTTTAATCCCAGCTGGATAACAGAGGGATGTAAGCTCAGCTCAAGTCACAAGCACTCACTGACCCTGTGTGCTACTCAGTGAGTGAGAACAGCCCACCAGTCACAGAAGGGAGGAACAGCAAGGCAGAACTGAGTTCATCTCAGTGAATAAGTGTATCTCACAAAACCAACAAGCATCACAACTCAAGGAATCAAGTAACTTCAAAACAGAGATGAGGTAAGGTGTGGAAGCTGTATTATATAGGAAGCTACATGGAATTATTTAAGAGCTATATTAGCTCCTACCACTGCCTGAAGCAAATGTGCATTTCAGTGAGTGATACATTTTTCTGGATGTTCAGCCAACTAGAATTATTAAGGGATACCACCCTCATATTCCCAGAACACAGGTGCAATTGAGGCAATGCCAGTTAACTCATCTATCCAAGGGCAAAGAAGCTGCCACTGCCAGAGACAAAATGCAGCTGGATCTTGAATCCAAACTCTGGACAAAACTGGACAACTTCCAGGTCCAACAGGAGACATTTACAGGCTCAGGCAATATTCTCCAAATAAGGAAGTATGGTTTGCAGAAGGCCTTTATCAGGCATTGATGATGCTAGAGATGAAGGTACAAACGACTTCACTGGCAAGTTTACAAAGCTGAGACCATCATCTCCCCACCAACAAGGAACTCAGAAGCTCTTCCTACCTGCATCCCTCTCAACAGCGCTGTCACGGGTAGGTGAGGATTCATTTCTCTGGGATACCTTTGCACCACTTCGTAGCACCTTCTCAAGTATACCTCGGCCCTCTCGAAGCCTCTCCACCGACGTTGGGACCATCCTGCAACAAAAAAGCCAGTAACAGCTGAGGACTGCTGTTAAGACAGTTGAGATCAATGTGACCAACACACAAGGGGGTCGGGAGGGGTCCTGGCTGTAATTATACGACAAGTTTGTCTTTGAAGTCTCAAAGGTCTCTATTGAAATGCACTGATAAGAAGTTATTGCAGCTTCAAACCTCTACCACAGAATGGAGGGATCAGAGAATACCAGCTCTCTAACACAGATGAGGAATAAAATTAATAAAATTCACTGCTTTTCCAACACAAATAAGTTCCTGTAGGATTTCAGACTGTCCGTCACAGGCTACTATGATAGCACTGCCCCGAGAAAAACAAGATCTTTTATCAGAAGGATGCTATAAACATTCAGCTCAGTAGATCACCTGATTACAGGATGTTTTGTCTCAGAAAGTTGTTTCAAGATTCAACAGCACTTTGAAAATCTGCTGTTGTCTTAAAATTACATTTAGGTGTTTTACATAGATTACTTCTATTCAAACTAAAAAGAAGGAAAACCAGTATCTTATGACAACAGAATGCCAACATAGTAGTGAGATAGCGCACTGTTCCTGCAGCAGAGTTTACCGTGACCATTCGGTCCATTATTGCTACTTTGTGCCATTTAATCTGCAATACAAAAACTCTCAAGATTAGTGCCAGACCTCATTCCATCATTAGTTACGAGCTGGAAAACAGAAGTGAAGTGGCTTTCCTAAAGCCAATCTACAGAAGCAGGGCCACTGACACACCCCAGATCCCTGCCACGCACCTACCATGCACCGGATCATCCAAATCTCTTTAAAGGTATGTGTTTTAACCTGTAAAATAGTAGCACTTCCATCAGGGATTCATGTTGCCTTATCCCAGACACTGAAAAACGTGTGCCCTAAAATTGCCCAAATATCATATAGTTATATTCAAATGTTACATTAAACATACTGCATATCATGCTGATATGCAGTCTAAAATGTATGTCCTGCATTTAACATATATTTTTAAAGATATATTAAAAACCGTGTTTTACATTAGCCTTTAAAAATGCATTTAATAGCCCAGATATTGAAATTCACCCCTCACTGAAGCAGAAGGGAAAAGGGGCCACAGTTCACACCTCATGGAGGTGAATGGGGTGAGGGGGTGAATTCACACCTTCGTTGCTGCTATTGTTTTGCTGGAGACAGTTTTCTGCAAGGCTGGGTTTACTGGGCACAGCAGCACATCTGTTTACATTGTGATGGCTGTATCTTGGCAACTGAAAGAGACAGAAACTTCATTTTTTTTAAATGAAAGCTATTGGCAAATAGTGCAGAATTCAGCAAAGATCCGGACAAATGAAAATTAAGGCACGAAATTTTAGATCCCACCATTTTCTTTTGTCCCTTGTATGGCACTATTGTGAATGTCTGGAGTGTATCAGAAATGTAAGCGCCCAGAGTTAAAGATGAGACTGGTCCGCACGGTGAACTCTGTAATGTGCAGCTTCTAAGATCTGTTTCTTTTTAAAGTGGAAGGGGACCGTAATTATCAGCCTTGCCCATTAAAAGACAGAAGAACAGGGATTAAAAAAAAAGAAATAAGGCAGGAAAGCTGCTTAATCCTATTTCAAAACACATCAGCGTGGCTTCAACTTTTATATTCAGAGTCCTATGACAATACCATATGTAATCCCGCAACTCTTGAAGTCATGTGATAAACTGAAGCCACAGCATCTGCTGAGGAGGAGCAGATGAAGCACACAGAGCAGCCCCACACAGGAGCAAGGTTACTGCAGACACTTCATCTCCAACTAACATTTTGTTCCCGTTTGGATAGATTTTTCTTTCACCTTTTTGCAGGCAGAAAGAAGTGGGAAGGGAGGGAAAGGGCAGGTGATACCCGCACAAAATAATCATGAAGCAATCATCAGCTGCCTGTCCCAGCTGCGGTCAGCCCTGACACCTGGCCAGAAGGTCAGCAGGCAGACAGACTACACAGTAGCACAGACTGCTATCACAAGATAAATTGTATCTTGTAAATTTACACTGGAAGAGTGAGGATACTTGGGGTGGGGAAGGGCTGTGGAAAGGAAGAAAGCACATCTTATTATTCCTGTAAATCCATCCAAACCAATGTCTCTGAGATACTACCAACCTCACATTTCTTGCAGTCCTCAGCACAGCTCAGCCACCTTTCCCTTCCCACCCCCTGTCAGGGCACAAGCAGCGACACAAGTGCACACATACCAAGTGGGTGTTACATGCCTTTACACCTGCACTGTCCACAAACAGAACGTGAATGAAAGGCAGCAAAGCCACTGTACTACATCCCTCCAGCTAGCAGAACATCCTAAATTCCAACCATCACCGTGAATACAGACCACGTGTACAGACTATAGCTCAACACCCTGCATTTCAGCACAGCAGTGCTTCATTTTGGCGATCAGGCAGTACTATGGAGTTTAAAAGTCTCTGAAAACTTGCATTTCCCCATATTAAATCTCTACACACTAACACTATAAGGAGATTTTTTTCACACTTTTAGCAAACCAACTGCAGCCTGGTAACTGCACTTCAAAGCTATTTGTGCAAGGCACAGGAAAGCTGAGGCTGTTCCACCGTCCCTGCTTCTCACATGCAAGGTTGCAGAGGGCTCCATCAGCTTTCCCCTTCTGAAAAGACCAACCCCGTATCACATACGTCAAAAACAGAGTGGAAATTCAACAACAAAAGACCTCTTAACCTACAACTAGATTAAATTCTCATTACAAGTTAAGTCCTTCAAACTTGGGTCCTTAAAAGGAAACTGGTGGAAGAGAGAACTGTTTAACTTCATCTTTCAAGGCAGATTTTTGATATCTAAACTAAGAACTAAAGGGCAAGCCGAGAAGGCTGCTGGTATTCTTCACGGTTCAGCAATTAAGAACAAGAACTATGCCAAGACACTCAACAGAATCCATCCCACTGCAATTACTGTAACAGAAATGCCCTCCTCCCTCCCCCCCCGAGTTTGGTTCATCTCTGCAGAGCAGTCTGAGCCTTGCTTGGAGGGATAACACTCACCACCTGCTGCTGATGTTCTCCTGGGATTTGCAGAGCGATGCTGAGGAACCAGCCCCCCTCGAGTCTGGTGGGCTGATGTCCTCTACGTGAGGCAGGGAAGGATGAGAAGGGGAGAAGCCACTTTGTGGGGAGGATGGAGTTCGTACTATAGAGCCCGGCTGGCTGCTGGCATCTGTGTCAGTCCCAGAACCACTGCTGCCCTGGCGGGTAGGAGTCCCTGCACATCGCACTGAATCGCCTCCCTCCTTGGCTTCTTGCTTCCTCTTGCGGTATTCTAGCAGAGATACCTGCAAGGAAAATACAGCTATGAGTCAGGGAAAGCTAGGGACAAGGTCAGGGAAAAGAACACACCTACACATCATCTTAAACATTATTTCTCTTTGCAGATGAAACCTTAGAAGTTCCATTGGGATTATAAATCTTCCTGAATCTGCAGGCAACCTGGAAAAAGAGCTAAACGGTGCAAATTTGAACCACTTACCCACATTTACAACTGATACTGCAGAAGTGATATGTGGCTAGTTTGCTTCTGAAATTTCACACTGCTTCTGACATTCTTCAGCACTCTGTGGTTTGTGACACAACACAGTGCAGATCAGTACACCTGTACGTCTCACAAACCTCACAATAAGAGCCTTCTTCACACAACTGATTCTCAGAGTCCTGTTCACCACTACCACCACTTCAGCCACACTGAACTGTGTAGGAGACCTGTGACTTGGCAGAGCCTGGCACAGAATTCTAACCCTCTTAGAGCAGGTTCATGCTCTATAAGTAAATTATATTCCTCTGAAAGAGGTGGTATATATTTTGTGCAAATCAGCCTCAGATTTGTCAAAGGCACAGACAAAAACATCCCATGATGCTGCCTTGCAACACAGGACAGCAGGACCAAAACTACACCAGTACTTCCAGCTGAGCGCTTACCTTTCTGCACGCCTCCCCTTATTATGAGGCACAGTCCCTCATGAAGAATTTAACAACTACAGTTCAATGTCTGCATACAAACCTTTACAATGTTCAAGTGCTGAACAAGGTATTTCCAAAAGTAACACAACGTATGAAGTTTTTAAGATAAGCATAACCAAAAAAACAACCAACCAACTACAAGAAAGATCTTCCAACCACTTGGAGACTTGACCCAAGTTGCCAGACTTGCCAACAAAGTCTGAGCACAGGGTAAAGCATGGTAAATATGTGCACAAGCGTGTGTTCATCTGTCCTATCACTACCTGTTTTTATCACAGCAATGCCTGATTATCACTTCTACTCAGTTTTAGCTCCCTGAGGGTTATTGGCTTACTACTAGACACCAGTTCTCGTTTCCTTTCTTTTAAACAATACTCCTGAGCTTCCAGTTTTAAAGTGCTAAGTTTATTCAACAATCTTCACCTACTTTCCCCACCATGTTGCTATTTTCCCATATTAATAAGCCTTTCCAGCAAACAGCCCATATTTTCTTTTGAAATGTTGGGCTCTCCTTCCAAGTAACACTTCCACCAACAAAATAAGCTGCACTTTGTTATTACTCTGGCTCTTCACTCTCTTTAACAGCTGTTCATGAAGGCTACCAGCAGAACACTTCCCTTCCTGTGCTCCCCCGAAGAGATATTTCTGATGTGATTTTGATCCCCCACCCCTAACTCTCACATCGGAATCTCACCTAAATGGCAGCTCCATATCGTTTAACAACTTCACCGATTTGGTCCAGGCTGGACGCCTCCATTACCTGCCAAGTTTATTTCAGTTATATTCCTTTTTTTTAAAGAAAAGCTTCATTTTTACCCACATGTCTTCCCCAAGGTAAAAGAATTTCTGCAGCTTTAGACTCTCTCTTACAAGAATAATTACCTTCTTCCTTTGTGGTGGATTCTGGGGGGTAGATCGGACACCTTCACAAGCCCTCTCACCAGAGGGAGACATGGATCCATGCGCTGTCTCTTTAAGCAGTCCTGACTCATGTCTGCTGAAATATCCTTCAGAAGGAGAGCTGCAGCATCCTGCTTCCGAATTCACTGGTTTCCTTTCTCCCAAACACACAGATCCCCGCAACAAACCATCCACACGTGGCATAGCGTTCAATGGAGAAAAGGCATACATTAAATTAAACTCTGTCCGAAAAGCCTGATCAGAGCTTCGTAGCAGCATCTGTGCTTCCCCACTTTTTCCTGGGAAGTTTGTCTCTGAAGTAGAGTTTATGGAAGGTTGTGGAGCCAGATCAGAGGATCCAAAGCTGAGCAGCGACGGTCGTTCTGGGCAGGTGTTTGCACTGGAATCCACGTCAGATCGGAGGCAGAGCTACAAAATCCAGGAAGGCCATAGGATGGGGTGGGAAGTCAGGAAAAGGACCAGGATCAGGCAGGGATGGGGAGAGAAACTTAAGTCAGAAAACGTTCTGACAATGCAGTACAATGCAGACTTCTTGCTTTCCACTTGCTTTTTGTTTTTAGTCACCCTTTTGACACTGTACTGCACTGTTCTGTTTGTTCTAGAAGGGAATGACAAGGGCTAAATAATAATTAAGTTTAGCTGTCTATTACAAGATGCCCTTTCCCCATTTAAGGGTCTTACTGCAACAGAGGCCAAGACTCAGCATTATCCCTGTCCAGGCAATGAAGGGGGAAAAAAAAAAAGCATCTCTGAATACCCCGAATGTCCCAAAGCTGACATTAGCAGTTCATGCTAGCTAGGTTCACTATCAGGAGAAAACAGAAGAGATTTGCTGCCCATTTGCTGTTTTACTGGCCAACTTCTTGAATGCCCCCAGTCAACCACTACTGACTCCCTAACAATATGATGCCCAGAATCCGCAAGCCATTTGTTTTCACATCTCATTTTCAGTGAACTCTAACAATAGTCCATTCATTTAATTTATAGGGCATTTCTACATTTTACATTGTCTAACAAAGGCGTAACGGCATCATCTTTGCGCTGTCACAGTTTCTGAACACTAGGCACTGATACAATGGGATATCCATTTTTCTAACTTTAAGTGCCAAAAAACCTCCCAGGCAAAGGAATAAACGATGCTCTCCTTCACTGTGTTGTCAAGATTTCAGACAATGAACATAACTGACACGACTTCATGCTCTTTGCAGGACTACAGTGCTTAGGGAAATCAGCAGCACCAGGCACCAGATCCTCCCTACTGCAGCTGCTGAAATGATTCCCACTGTTGTATTACAGCCCCAGTAATCTGCCACATTAGAGATGAATGTGTATTTTCCACTGTGAAATTTCACCTCATGTTTCACAACAGGCCAGCAGCGAAATAAAGTACTACTATCTTGTGTCTCCTCAACGCTTTAAGACTGCAAGTGAACAAGATGTAAATCAAGGCTGAAAAGGGCAGGTCAGGTGCCCCTACCATGCCTCCAATAAGCTAGTCTAAATTACTAGCAAACACTGGTAAATCAGCAAAAACCAGCAAAATTTCTTCCCTCGTTACCATTTTGCTGCTACTTAGTAAGTATTGCACACCACGTGTTTCCTGGGCTAGGGCTGATGCTTACTGTGCTACTTTCAGCAACCCCAACCTCCTGCCTGCACTTCAGTATACCAGGTCTTTACATCACCTGTTTTCCACAAATGCAAACAAACAAATAATAAGTTCCAGTCTTCGATTAATTTCATTTTGCTTTGTTTTCTCTCTCGTGATAATCCCAAAACACCTCCTCAGTCTTATTGCAACAGAAGCTCCACCCTCATTCCCAACAACCCACAAACTTCTTATCCCTCCCATCTCACTGAAGCCTCAAATAAACACACATGCTCTTCATCCCAAATGCAACTGAGGTAGTGATACCCACCTCAGGTGACATGGACTCAGGTCTATGCGCAGGGGAACTCTCAGGGGAGGATACGTTCTGAAGGGGGGAAAGCATCTTGTTATTCATATAGCCAAACAGTCAAGAAGCAAAATGAAGTCAATAAAAACAAGCAAAGAGGTTAGCAGTGGCCACTCTAAGCAAAGGCTATCCCAGGAACTGGCCCATACTTAATGCTAACTCTGTCAAGTCCAGTGATTTCTAAAGCTTCCTAGAAGCTTTACAAGATACATTCCCCAGCAAGCCAGCAGTAGATTATCACCTGCTCACTCGAGGAAGCTTGTAGATCAAGAAAAGAATCACTATTGTTTTCTTCCCACAATGTTGTATGGCCACAGGACCATCATATAACTCATATAAAGTACAAACCTTCATATGAGTTTATTTTGTGAGAGATGTTCTCTCAAGCTAGAATGGAAAACTAAATGAAACAGACATGACATTAAAATAGACTTGTTACAAATGAGCTGCGTTTGGAGAAATGCAGAAATGTGAACAAAGCTGCCTATAATCTATCAAGATATTAAGACTTTTCCTAGAGAAGGGAAAAAAGGTAAATGGGGCAAGCATATAGAAACATAGAGAAATACAGGCTTCTAATGTTGCAACCAACATGCTAAGGTGAGACTGGAAAATCAATGACTAGACTGAGGAGGTGCACAGCAACACTGCTCTGATCTGCTACCTCAACCACAGCAGAAGTAAGGACAATTTACAATCAAGCTCTGTGCCTGAAACAGCCTTTCATCTCTTTCCTCAGTGCTCCACAACCTTCCCTGCTGACCTCCACAGATACGCCTTTCAGACACCTTTCAGAAAAAGGGTTCTCAAAGAAAATAATCAAAAGCACACTAAGCTAAAAATACCACAAAGGACTGTTTGCTCTGCTGCAAAGTAGATGAGGGAGCAAAACAGTCTCCGGTATAGAGCATTCTGTCACTGCACAGAATTAATTTTAATTAGCTTTTAATGGCAGAGTCTGAGCAGCAGACTCTTTTTATTCTATTTTTTTTCAATTTCTTAAATGAAAATATGCAACACTGTAAACTAAAAATAAACTACAAACAGCACAATTCCTATTTGCATAAAGAAATGCAACACAAAATGGAAGTGGAAAGTCCTAGCTGGATAGATGCAGATAACTTTCACTCAGACTTTAGAGCAAGGAAATCCACCTAGACAGCCTGCTCAGTACTTTTACATGTAAGGAAGCTGTCGTGAAATCAAAGGCACAAAGTATTGTCTTGCTACACCAGCAAGAAAAAGGAGAAATGAAGAACACAGTGGAAAGCGATGTAAAATATTTCTACCATATTTTGGATGACTGAAATCTGTTGAGGGAAAAAGAAGATGAGGACGTGTCAGACAGCCTATGGAAACTGGAACAACATAACACTCTTTGGAAGAGACATGAAGGACTGGGAACCATATGGGCAATGAGAGATGAAGGAGAGAAGATGAGTAAAGAAGACTAAAGAGCCTGCAAAATATGGGAGCTGTAGAAATGGAGAAAAGAACTAATCTAATGTTTTTGATAACTGTGACATGAGGGGAGGCTGGGCTGCTGCAAGGTTTGATATTTAATGGAGAAAGGAATTTGTTACAGACAGAAGTGGAGTAGAGGAAAAAGGCAGCAGTACTCGAGTCTGCCACCACCATGCTGCTCAGGAATACAGCTGCATATTCAAATAGGAAGATAGGTCTAGTGCTACCCCAGTGGCATATATTCCAGTTCCTCTCTTTGGCATTTCAAGCCTCCAGCTGGATTTACCTCAAACTGTAGTGGAGTATTGCAGCGACTAGCAGCCAGAGAAGGAATTGGTGAGAACATCACACCATAACCATTGCGACTTTCCTCCTCTCCTGGCACAGATGAGCAGGGTGTAGCCAGCTGTGGGCTCACTGAGCCAGGAACTGAAGGGATGGGAGGTGGAGGGGTGACAGGAGACAGAGGCCTCAGCAGCTTCTTAACGTTCTGCTCCATCAAGTAGCGAGACTTCCATTTCTTTAGGGGACTCAGCAAGTCTGAAAAGTAAAGTGAACTGAGGATAAGGCTGCACCATTAACAGCTGCAAATTACATACCATCTCCTTTCCCCTGCTCCCAACCCAAACAAAGCCCACGAATATCCAACACTGCTATGAATTAAAATATTTCAACTAGTAGAAAAGAAGCACAAGAGGGAGCTAGGGGCACAGGAGCCAGGAAGGTATATAGTATAGGGGAGGGTCACAAGGAAATGTCACTATCATTGCTATGAACAAACCAGAAAGAGCAGTTTTCATTTCTTGAACCCAGTAGTTTCCTATGTGCAACATCAGTACAGTTCCAACACATTTTATTCCCACAAAAGATTAATCCCTTTCTGTAATATCTTTTTAAACGTGTTGTTTAAAAAATCCCAACAATTAAGTAAATCCTGCAGCTTAGTTGTCTGCTTCTTCAGGTATTGCTCAGGGATGTGCTTCTAATGGTTCTGGCACTCTGTTCATGTCTCACTTTCTTATCATCTTCATATTGTCTAGCTTTCTGCCTGTCATTCTTGGAAAACCTATCACTGATCAGGTGGATCTTCTCAACTTCTTTCTCTGTGGAAAGATTCAGACAAAATACTTAACCGTCCTGCTACTTTACTCACATATTCGAGCTCCTCCATCTTTGAGATTGATTTGCTCGTTACATACATGCCTCTCAGACTTTGCTACATCTTTCTATAGTCAGCAGATATTTTGTCCATCTAACAGCATCCTGCTGAAAAGAGATGAAATTGTACTTCCCCTCCCACCACTGGACAAATGCTTACATGACACTGGGGTCAATGATGCAAGATAAAGTGACTGTCTTTTCATAGGAAAATACTGAGAAATTTAACACATGATGCTCAAAGCTAGAACGAGTCTACAGAAATTTGAATGAAAGGCAAGCTAACTTTCTCACCCGTCACAAAGATGTGCCATGAAGCAGCAGTACACATTAAGATGTCAACCTGCATAACTGCCCTTGTTATTCAGCAGCTTCCCCAGCTTCACTCAAGTGCCCTCATGGTGCTCATTACTCACCTGTGTCATCTTTGCAGATGCTGGAAGAACTGCTGTTCTCGTTACTTTGGTATAGACATTGGGTCCTGTTCTCTTGTGGAGCTGGTGAGGTCTGAGTCATCCCCTCTTCCAGGGCTTGTTTGATCCAGCGCTGAAACAGAACGAGACTACATAAACGTGCAACCCCTCCAGTACTTTCTGTGCAACCTTGCAGGATGTACTAGAACTCCTACACTACTGTGCAGTGGGGCAGACTGCTCAGAACACTGAGATTACCTTCTTCACATGTACTAACAGCTACTGTGATGGATTTGACTATGTGCACATGATGAAATGTATACTAGAGGCAAGTCTTCAACAATAACAGAAGTAAAAAATAAAAGCAAATTATAAATAAAATAAAAAAATCTGGTAGCCAAGAACTACTTCATTGATAAGCTTCATTAATAAAGATGAGCTGTCTGATAAGCTGCCTTAAAACATTTTTGGAAAGAAGTCTTTTCCTGCTACGGAGCACGAGCACACTGCCTCACTAAGGCACATTAGAGCCTTACATAGATTCTTCTCTAACAATTCCTCTGAGAAATGGCCAAGCTTAGTCACATAGTTCTTCCAGGACTGTGCTTGCTTCCAGGCAGAGAAAAAGAACAAAAAATCTGATAAAACACAAGCAGCCGTTTTCAAGGGGTTTAAAACAAAAAAGGAAAAAAAAAAAAAAAAAAAAAGAGGAATTTTTTCTTCAGCTACAAACAAAAGAGAGAAAAAAATCACAGTGGTCTTTAGAACATGGATATGAACTTGAATTGCAGACTCATCAAATGAGCTGTTGCAGTGGCTGCGCTAAGCTCTACTCCTTGATCCAAACTAACTCCTGACGACAGGCAGGAAACCTTTGGTTACTTTATAAATACGAAATGGAAAACACAAAGGTAATTCAGCCAAATGACAGGAAAACTGCTATAAAAATACAACAATTTGTGTAGTTTACCCGAGGGATTCACTTCACAAGTCTTTTATTCTCCAAGAAAGGTTTAAGACCATAGCTTTGCCTTTCAGTAATCCAGTTAGTTCTTCTGCACATCAGCAATGAGTGCCCTATCAGAGGTACATATATGTAATGTATGATTCCTCAAGCTATCATGGAAGCGTGTCGGAAACTCAGTGGTCACAGTTCTCGAAGTGAAACAACTTTAATGCAGAGGTGAAGAGCAGGTGACAGGACCTACTGTGATAGCCTTCAATAGTGTACAACAGACACCTTCTTTGTTCAAATCTATCTCAGTGGATTACACTGCAGCCACTACAAAGAGCATGGAGTGCCAGCCAGCCAGTGTGGAGCACTGCTATCTCAAATGTGGCATCTGATCTGGCAGCCAAGTCACTGAACGTGTGATGAATGTGAACACGTTATACAGTTCAGTTTCCCTGTAAGGTACAGACATTGGCATGCTTTGGATGCAAGCTGAGATCAGCTTCGTTCTTTGGCACAGTTCTCAGCAGATTAAAGAAGCCTGCAGACAACCCAAGAAAATACATGTAACCGATTTGAGCAATCTTTATAAATCATCATTCCTGACCGAATAATCAAGAAGCAGATACAACAAAGATCAGATCATGGGAGAGTAATATTATCAAGTTCTGGACCATTTCTAGACCTTAGCTAGCTGAAAAGGAGATCTTGTGAGAGCTTTCTGAACATTCCTGACTTTTTCCTGCATCTCCAGGATGTCAGCAGAAATGATAGAAGCTCCAAATGCTAGCAAGTAATCTTTTGCATGGAAAAACTGGGGAACTCCTATAAAGTAGATGAAAATTCTTATTAGGATTTTATATATAAATTATTATAAATTATTATAAATTATTATAAATTATTTATAAATTATTTTATTTCAAAAAAGTAGAGATCTACTAAAAAATGTGCAACGTAAGTTCTGGACACCAAATCCATCACTAATTATTTAAGTACTGGAACAAACAGTGTGGTTAAGTTTTCAGACGATGCCAGCCTAGGAGGAACAAGAACATGCTAGAAGACAGCATTCAACATTTTCTTAGTAATCTGGGAAACGGATGGGAGAAAAAAGGACACAGCTCAATACAGACTAGAACAAAATACCACACAAAGCCAGAAACAATCACTTCTAAAATTATGGCCCTGAAAACAAATAGATTTTTTCTAACAAACACGGTAAATCACAGACTGAACAGGTCTAAATCAACCTGTCAAAAGAAAATTCAGTTGTCATACTGGGAAGCACAAATAGGTATAGGCTACATGACACACAGTAGCTTTCTGCTTTATTCAGCACCAAGAATCCCTGAGCTGCAAAACAACGTTCACTGACTTCAAAAAGACATGGACCAAATGAAAGAAGTCCATAGTGAGACTATTCCATTCTCTCTCAAGCAGTCACAATTACTGTATGACTAGAAAATAGCCAAAGGTAACAAAAGAAACATGGGAAGATTGCCCATGGAAGCAAACAGGACTTTGTTCCCATGAGTATATATGAACCATCAGAGCTATATCTACGATGGAAATAATGAGGAGAGACCTTTTTTTTCCGAAGCGTGTGTTAGTGTAAGGCAACAAATTGGCTGGAGGTGAGAATAGCAAAGTCCAAAACTTCTCTTTGGACTAACTTCCTCAAAAGAGGGCAAAGAAACTAGGACATGGTGCCTGACTTTGAGAGCTACCAAGACTGTGAGATCAGAAAGGATTTCCATAAAGCTGCTCTCAGGTAATTAATTATACAGGAACTGGAAAAGCCTCTGAGCAAAGCTGACAGGTGACAGGCAAGACAGATTCAGATAGAAATGTGACTGAACTTCTGTTTCCCTGTGGATGGGTAAATGCTAGCTTTTGCTGGCCACATACCATCTCTGGAGAGTGTACTCAGCTTGGGCTTCCTACAGGGCCGCAAATAGACAGCTATTTTGTGACCCCAAAAAGAGCTGTGGGCTTGCTCTGCTAAATAACACAGGCTCTCCAAAGAGATCAGAACCTGACTGAGGCACTGTATTCCTAAAGTGTTTTGGAACACTGTCCTATCCCCACAAAGCCAATCATCTTCTGACTGTGAAAGTAGTGAGGAAATGCATTTTAAGGGCAACAATTAAACCCCTCAAATCTCATATGCTAGATAATAAACAGCCACTAGAGATGCAAAAATAAATGTTTCAAAGGGAATCACAGAACAGTTCTACTACAGTAAAAAGCAAGGATGTAGACTTGAACCCTGGGTAGAAGAGGGTTAGCAGTCACCACCTGCAAACTGCCTCAAGACACCAGACAAGGCCAGCTCAGCAGGAATACATGGAAACAGGCTCAAATAGAACAGGACAGATTTACAGTTGTGCCTGTAACAGCATGATGAGTATACAGCCCCCAAAGGTAAGACATGAGCAAACATACCTTTTTACAAGAGCTGTAAATTCCATCCAACAGGAAGGGCCTTCGACGCCTCTCGGGGTTGAAAGGTGATCCAAAACGAATGTAGTGTTTAGGTGTGGTACAAATTAGCGGGGAGTGGATGAGACCTGGCAACATATTTAGAGTTGTTGCCAAAACTGTTGGGTCCGTAGTAATGCGCAGAGGGCATTCAATAGGGCACTCCTGCTTTTCTGCCTTGTCATTCAGCCATTCCGTAACAAGATACTGAAGAAGAAAACACATGTCAATGCAACTAGCACAGAGGAAGAAGAAAGGTAATACGGCACAAAGGCACACAGGAAAGCAATGCGCAGGGTCAGCTTGTATGCTAAACCTCCTTATATTCCTCAACAGGAAAGAACAGAACCACAACTTTGCTGCATCAGTTCCAATTCTCAACTACTGTAGGCACAGCATCAGTTAATCCTGTTTTATAGAAGTAGCTCAATTTTACCTTCATTAATAGTATTAGAAGGTTTGCCTAGAATTTGACTGCATTGTTCTAAGCCAGTTTCTAGCTGCAAGCCTAACTGTATTCATAGCTATTTTTTATTCCCAGTACATGCTGGCATTCTATCTTCTGCAATTTCTCATTTCCCTCAGAAACTTCTCACAGCTTGCATATTTTAGTCTGCAGTCACATTTCTCTCTCAGTCTTCAGTTCTGCCAAGCTGAAAGCTAACCCATTCCATTTTGTTCTAAACAAATAACCCCCATCCTGCCATCCCACCTATCTCTAAAAGATGCTGCTACTGATCTCCATACTCAACACACTGCTATGCCATTCTAAACTCATACACCACCTAACCCTTACTATATAATAGCTCAACTTTTCTCTCATCCTCGTGGCAGTATAAACAAGAGACTCTCTATTATTCTTTGCAGGATGCAATAAATAATAGTTAATTCTGGTGGCTTTGTTGGTGTTTTTTGTTTTTTGTTTTTTTTAAAGTCAGTCTCACTTCACCTCTGTGCTGTTTGATTTAATGTAAAATTCTTGGTTGACAGCCTTTTCCTCCATGCTTCCAATACACCAAAAGCATGGAGCAAACTTCTCAAGACTGTATGCATGCAGTTTATGGATTCTTTTCTCTGAGAAGTGCCTAGCACCTCACAAATGACTGGGTAATATCTCAAGCTCAGTGTGCCCACAAAGAGCACACTCTTTTCTTCAGCCTAGCTTTCTTCCTTATCACAGGCATTACTTTTCGCTTTCTCAACCAGGGTTCACCCTCCATCACCCAATTCCTTATAATGACAATCCCCCTTCAACCCTTTTGCCAGGATCCCTCAAGCTGGAAGTGGTTTCCTCCCCACAGAGATAAAGCTGTATGATTTGTCTCTAGGCTCTTTGCTGCACCCCAACAGTGAGACCATTCCTACTGCACCTCCATCAGCCCGCTGTTATCTACGTTCTATGTAGACTAACTGTATTGATCTGCTAATCATTTCTTGGTCTTTGCACAGCATCTGACTCATGATGAGGGCTCTTAGACACTACGAGAGAAAAAATAAAGCCAATATAAAATCAGGTCATTCTGAGTGTTCTGAAGAAGTTTCCCCTGAGCCAACTTTTCCTTAAGGACCACAAAACACCTACTTTTTCCCTGTCCAGTTTGAGCATCTGATCCTATTTACCTTTTTAGTTTTGGGGTACTTCACTGCAGTCCGATTAGACTGAGATCCTGCAGCCAGGATAACAGTTGGGTCAGATCCCATCAACTGTCTGCCTTCTCCTGGACCTTCTACACTGGTGACATCTGTTGTGGTTACCAAGCTGGCAGTGCTTCCCTCCTCTGAGACAGCCTGTACAAGTTCAGCTTGCTGGGAATTGGCTTGTTTCTGTCTTCTCAGTCTTTGTGCTGAACTGGTCCGGTATCGAGAGAATCGGCTTTTTGGTCGGGGCCTGGAGGGTTTTGCTGGAGCAGGCTTAGTAACTGTTTTTTCTGGGACAGCATCCTACAACATAAATTGTCATTAGTCCAAGGATCACTAGGAGCCTTCCGTTTCTCTTCTAAAAGACAGACACACACTACTGTTTTCTTTGCTGTGTTCTTAAGAGGTCAGCTAGAATACTGGTCTTAAGTAAGACAGCAGCACTATGCAACTTACTATTTGTCTTAAGGCAACTATGCTCACTTCTGATCTGAGTTGGCAAGCATCATTCTAGTCAAGTATCTGTGAAAATACCTATGCAAAATATATGCTGTATAATGGGAACACACACAACAAAAGTAGACAGGGGGAAAAAAAAAAAGCAAGCAAAACCCCCCCCCCAAAAAAAACAAACACAAAGAAAAGGGGAAAGACCTCCTAATATATGGTACCCACTGAGTGAAGGAGATGGGCTTAATCCACCCAAAGAAGAGTGCCACCTAAGAAAAGCCTTCCTACATTCAAACTGAGGACACAAGAAAACGCAGGCTCTTTGCAGCAGCACATAGTGGGATGACAAGATAACATACATACATTCAGACTGGATAAAAAGCAAAAGTTTTTTGCCCCAAGAATTGGATGAGGTTTCTCAAAGGATGTGCAATCTCCACCCTTGAAAGTACTAAAGACAAGACAGGGTAAATCACTGGGCTGCATGGTTTGACCTCAAAGCCAGCCCTGTCTGGGTGAGAATAGTCTAGAGACCCTCTGAAGTTTCTCCCAATCCTGATGTGACAAGCTGCTTATGAGTTTGGTATGCAGGATCTTACACATCTTCATCTTACCGCTACTTGTGAAGACCGCCTTGTGTTCACCCCAGTACTGCTGTTACTGTTAGAAACACTGGAAGCAGCAGCAGCAGCAGGAGCAGCAGACAGTGTTGAAGTTGCATCCTCAGTTTCAGGAGTCTCTGTTTTTATTTCCTCCAGCTCAGGAGTCTCAGAATTGATGCTGACTTCAGCATCAGTGCTGCTCCGGTCTGATGGCTGCTCTCGTCTCCTCTTTCTCTTTTCCAAGTTTTCAAACATGTGCATGATGGCTTCTACCTTCCTGTCTTCCCGGGACTAGAACAAAAAAAAGTAAATCGAAGTTAGCACTGCATATCACACACACAGGAGAATGCAAGAACATACATGGGATGCAGAACATCTGGGAGAACAAATGCTGAACTTTTTCCTTCAAGTATTCATGTTTTTTAATACAGCAAATTTCCCAGAATACCGACAATGTAATTATGCATTCATAGAGTAGTAAGAAGAACTAGATTTGGTTCTTAAATAGGACCACTTCGGTACTACTGAATTACATTTATAAAGTAGCCAAAAAGAAACAAGTTTTAAGAACTGAAAACCAAGAGAAAGAACAGAATGAAAAGATGACCTGGAAACAAATGGATCTGCTTGCTAATGAAAAAACATTAGAAGCAAACATAAGCCAGAGGCAACAGAAGTGAATCAGTAATTTTCAGCAAGGACAAAACTACCACACAAATTGTCAGGGGATCACCCAGCTCAAAACAAAAGCTTTTGTCCAAGCAGCTTACTCTGGATAAGAAAAACAGAACATAAAAGAGCAGGGAGGCAAGAAGATATTTATCAGGTAAACAAACAACAGGAACTCTTATCACCTAGCTGTGTCAGAAATATAATTCCATATGTAAAAGACCCAGTACAATAATGCTGCAGAGCCTGGCAGACAAGCCAAGTGAATTTCAAGAAGAATCAGCTGGGATCAGGTGCCTTCTAGGAATTGTCATGGGGGAGGAAGTGCCTTAAAGCACACAGCAATAGTAACACACAGCAACCCTGCCACTGTAGTGTTATGTTGCAAGAACATTCAGTCCACAAAAATAAATTTTTAAGATTGAGAAAACTTCAGGTAAAGGTATTTTACCTGGTGCCAAGTATAGAAAACTGAATATCATCAGAGCTGATTAACTGGTGAAACACGCACAGGAACGGGGCTTACAAGCTCATGGGAACCTAACACTTCACTTGGACTTGAACTATTCTGTCTCAGATCAGTTTCCTTGCATTAAAAATAGAGTCTTCCCTCTAAGCTTATGGTCAGTCTGATGGGAGACTCCTTTCATTCAAACCTGAGCAGAAACTTACAGCTTTATCTTTCCCCTTCTAAAAAAATCCATGAGATAATCCAAGGATACCTCTGTTGGATGGCCCCTGGCTCTGCAATTTACCGTTCTATCTTAATGATTAAAACATTCTCAGGAAATTTCCACATGGAAGATTGACCTCTCTGATTAGAGAAAAGCATGGTGGTCAGGGTATTCAGTGAACACAGCAAACAAGGAACTCCTAACTGATATATTTGTTGCCTGGCAGAAGGACAGAAGTCCCTTTTCTTCACTATTTCTTTGTAAACCAAAAAATAAAAATAAGAACATAAGAAACTTGAAAAGAGACTCAGAACCAAAAGCACTAAGAAATACTTTGATCAAGACAACAATAAGGTGCACAAAAGGATTTCCTAATAAAGAATATAGTGACTTTTGCTGATTTGTGCCAGAAATGCTGTTGGTAGCCTATCCTTCTTGAAAAGGTTTGCCACGTCATCCTACCCCCTTCCCTCACGGCAACATATTTGCACAACAGTTCAGTCAACTCATACATAGAACAGATGCAGGTTAACAAGCCCAACTCATCAAAAAGGGTCAAGGTTGTGGCTCATGATATGGCTCCATAAATTCTTGGGCTGGCAAAATGAGGGGCACTGCAGGAACATAAAAAGGGTGCAATTACCTTTTTTGAACCTAGCACCGTCTTTTTAGAGGTATGAGTTTGACAATAAAACAGCCCTGAAACTAACAGCTAAACCTTTCAACCAGGAAATAAATCTTCCATAATTGCAATGTCTTCACCTAAATCCTGTTGTGTGGAGTTAACTGATGACCACCAAGAGCTGGAATTTGTGTTGTAACAAATGAAATAACCAGCTGGACCTGCTGGTCACTACATGAAGCCAGTTGTAAGGGGAATGATAAACAGAAAGGTACTTGCCCGTCTGCTGTGGACCAAGGTTCCTTGTTCATCTACAGACTCCTCTTTCTCCTCTTCTTGTTTCTCCTCCTTATCTGCAACCTAAAAGAGAAGTCAGGACTTAGCAGAACAAACAAAATCTGGCAGCATTTTAAAGTTCTCAAGATTCTCATAGAAATCTAAGGTTTAAAAAAGGCCTCAGGCAGTTTCTGTTCTGAAGACACAGTATTATCCCTGATGAGATTCCATACCAATAAAACCATTCAACAACAAAGGTATCTGACAAAACGTCAGGAGTTCTACCTCATTGTCACTGACTGCAGCAGGTCCCTCTGGAACTTCTTCTGTTTGTTGACTGATGTTCTCATCCAACACAACGCTCTGCTGTTCCATTTCTAGCTCCTTTCGACGGGCTTTTCGTCGGCGTGTTTCTGCCCCAATCAGTGTGCCTAAAACAGGTGGAGGTAGGTGTTCTGCAGCATTTGGGCTACGTTTCTGCACAGGGCAATTCCGGTTCCCCTTGTGACACGCACAGTCCACTTTATAGTTGCTGCTCCAAAACACAAACATAATTCGTGTCACTCTTCATTTCTCAACCCTTGCACAGAGACATTCAATGCATCTCCTACTAAACATCTCACCACGTGTCAAAGCAAGGACAGCAGGCTACCTTATGGCCTCTACTGTAGAATATGCCAGCAGAACTGGACAGAATAGCCGGAAAATGCAATTCAGTAGAAAACGGAGCAAAATGTAGAATGCGAGGAAAGGGCTGGAGGAAGATGTCCAGTCCAGGAGGGCAGTGGAGAGCTCCTGGGCGAGGTGAAGGACTCACCAGATGTTGTACTCATAGTCAAAGGCGATGGTAACCTCTGTGTCCTTGGCAATGGTGGCAACAGCATAGATACACAGGTGGATCATCCCATCAGCAATCACATGACGAACCTTGTTAAACAAAGCAGAGATAAACTAACATCTCCACAAGTTGCACTTCTTATTTCTGAGAGGGAAGACTCCTTCAGTAAAGTAGTTCTCAAATATTACATGAATAATTATGCTAAAGAGAAAAGCCTGTTTCACCGCTATCCTATGCTTTTCCACTCACACCTGCTTACCCTATAATTCTGCAGCCAGATGAAACCTTAATGGAAACATTTCCCTTCAAGAAAAAACTCACTTTCCCAACCTTCTGCTGATCTCTTATTCCAAATATAAACCATCAAATGAGCAAGAGATGCAGAGAATTCACCCTGTTTACCGCATTCTAAATTTGAATATTCATAAAAAGTAAATGCATCAGACTTATGTAAAATTTATCTGCAGTTTTGGTGATGGGGAAGAGAATTTACCTCTGCATTTGGAGTGCAGGAGCGCCTGATGAACCTGGCATCGTTACCAAAGGTGCGGGCATCAACACACATTTCAACGCCATTGAACTTGGAGTAGAACAGCACAAATGGATATGGCCTGGAGAAGTAACAGAATGTCTCAATCCCCAAATAGTCAATTCCCATGGCATTTAAAACAGAAAGCGGTGTTTCAATCAGTACTGCTGCTCTGGAAGCCTATGCATTTCCATGAGCAAGATCGAACAGATTTACTTCAGTGGGTTCTGGTTCATAAGCAGAGCATCAAGCTGAGGTTATATATTTGATTTCACATTTCTATGGGTGGCACAGATGACAAGGGCCCTGCAAGTGTGCATTAGCCCTCTCTGTGCCACGATGCTCTCAAACTAATCATTTTGTAGTACTCTTACTTTTTGAAGAAATGCCCATTGACCTCGAATTGCTGTCGTAACATAACCTTCCCTCGATACTCAATTATAAGGGTATCTAGTGCCAAGTCTCTTGCTGCCCTCAGGATCTTCCGGTGCTTCTGAACCCGAGTCACCCGTCCCAGCTGCAGCTGTAACAAAAAAGAGTGAAATACAAGTGTTTAAACCAAAGGCCTGCAACTCATGGAGAGAATACAAGAAAAATTAATCCGGCAGAAACATCCAAAAACTGCACATACATCCAGTCAATATATTGTTTATTCTGTTATCCTGTAACAGTTTAGTGATAACCAATGACCTTGATTATACTTATCAAAAACAAAGTACTTATTTCTTTCCTTCAACAGACTCACAGATCTATCAGACAGAGGGTTTTAGTCTTGCAGCTAGGAGGCATAACCAGACCTGTCAGTTGCTTCTAATAGGGAACTGCTCTGCAATTATGGCCACTTTCACAGACAGAATAACTCAAATCTTCCCTAAATTGTGGGTTGTCACACATTCAGAGGAAAAACAGAAGCTTTTCCTTCTGCAGAGGATGGTAATTCTAGCTAACAAGCCAAAGACTTAAGCTGTCAATTTCCATCTCCATCCAGAATCTTCTTCATCTTCCTGATCAACCAGTGCTGAGGATTTTATCACACTTTTTTTTTTTAACATGAAGAAATACATTTTTAAGCAGATGCTGACAGTTCAGTGAATCTCCTTCATGTTCAAGTCTACTTTCTATTACAATGGATTTTCACAACATGCCTTGACAGTATGAAGCCACACTGGTCTTTAAGCACAAACATCCAAAAATGACACGTTTTATGGCACAATGGAAGGATATTATAAACACCGGGACATAGAAAAGACTTCTTTTATTGAAAAACCAAAAAACCTTCCTTTGCTTAGCAGGTTAAATCTCTCTGCACATACAAATTTGGGAAATTTGCAGAGTTCTGTGAAGATGGCTGGCTGCCTCACCACAAGGGAACTGAGCGTGCTCCTTCCTAAGTATGTTATTCATTGTTCATAAGGACCACTTCTTGATACTTCTCCAGACTGAACCGAGACATAAGTGTTCTTGCTTCAGCAACAGTGACATCCATCTATCTAAATTAGAAGTAAACCACATGATGTTGTTGAAGGAAAGCTCCCAACTTCTCCTGATGAAACTCGTTAGAAACAGCTACTGTGCAGTCTGCTCATCTGAATAAAAATCACATTAGCTTAAGAAAGGGCTCAATCTGAAAAACAGCAGAATGATGACATCTAACCTCATGAAAACAGAAGCTAACGCCCTAAGGCAGCACTCAGCACTGGGAAGAAACGAAGCCCTCCATGCTGACCACGTTGAGAGCCATGAATCACAGACTTTACCCTGCAATCTTACATGTGTTTTGAATAAATCTCTTTGGGAAGAAGGAGGCTTTCATTGTTTTAATATGACATTACACTGCAAATCTTGGATCAGCCAGTAAAGAAAGATCTATTAGTCGAATTCTCTCACTCAGGTCTCCAGGACAAAAATAGCTTTATAAAAATATTCATTTGAAACCTATGCAGATGGGAATAATGGCCTTGCTATTCCAGATCTTCTTGTAGAGATATATCCAGTGCTATGTTTACCATGCCTACAGGGCACAACTCTTGCAAACATTTTCATACCAATATATCTGCAGACAATTGGAAAAACCTGAATGCATGGATTAGAGAGACTACGAAAAGCCTTGCAGTGTTGTATCTTGAATCCCAACAGGAGCACACAGATCATTTCCCAAGTCCAGAGAAACCCATTAAACGGCATGAAAGAAATATTTTAGGACCAAGAAGTCCCACTGCTAGCCCCGATTTCTGATCAACAACCCCATAACATGAATAAACTCTAAGATAAGATGCTTTCCTTTACTGAGAACAGTAGTATGCTGTGGTCACAATCACATATTTTCTGTTATGATCAGCTCCTTATTTAAACAGGCTCTGTATGCAGGAGGGAAGGACCAACTGAGCTTCTTGTTTCCTTCCAACCTTAATTATTTCACAGTTCTATAGTTTTCTTTGTATCTTTTAGAAATGTGAATTATTATCTGGTGGCCTTCACTGCTGCCTTCGGTCCATGACTGCTTTGCATTACTGTTCACCTCATTTTGGAGAACAGCTTGTGGAACACCAGTAGGATGAAGTGAGATGGTGAAAGGAAAAGAAAACCCATGGAGGAGAGAGAATCAGTGCATCTGTAAAGCCTCACAATGATCTCAGTTTGGTACAACAGGAATGATCTCAGCATTTCTGTAAGATCCTAGCTCAGCTTGTTTTTCGTACTCTGAATTTAGAAATATGAAGAGGATTAGCTGCCATGCTTTCATGTGTGAAAAGAACAAATGATTTTACGCACGTCATAGGCCAGGGATTGCTGACTGGTAATCAGACAAAACCGTTCTGATATTTTTGCAGAGCAACATCTGCATAATACTCGGTGGCTTTATTTTATAAAAGCTCTTCACTTTAGCATGGGAAATCAATCAGGGGTTTGAGCTCAAGTCAGCAATTATCAGAGGCAACAAAGGGCAAATAATGACCCTGGGTTTGCTCTGGCAATAGAAGGCAGAAAAGCGCTTCATCGCTTTCAAACTGACAGGCATCTGGCCACCTAGTTGTTTTTATTCCTGGTACCAAGCAGCTTTAGGTTTCAGAAGCTTTCCTTTGCATCATTTGGATAGTATACAACTAGCTTAGTTAGTCCATCCCAATGATCAAAATCTCATATCCGGGGTGAAACTTCTTAGCCCACCTCTTCCTACTCATCCTAGTTTGGGGAAGCTTTTAGGTCACCATTTCCCTCCCCCACCCTTTATATGCTTTTTTCCCTCGGAAGAATACACAGACTACACTCGCATCACTGTTTACCCAAGCTAATCAACTGTAAGAGCACACAGGACATATATGACATTCTATTTTTATTCCTTTCTGCATGCTTGAGAGTCTTCATGGACAAGCACAGCAGTATTTGCATATTTTTTCCCATTTGGAAGTACCTATTTTCTCATCTTCTAGAAGAGCTATTTTTATGTCCAGTAATGATATCCAGTGAAATGGTAGGTGATGCAAAATGAGAAACCTTCTCAGTTAACCCAACAGAGGTGAGACAAATGAGTCAATAGAAGACATAAAGCACAGGATAAGAGACCTCATATTCCTGGCTGGTCACTCCACACCTGTACCAGCTAGCATCCTCACAATGCTTTGCAGCCATCTGCTGAGCAGGGTAAACAAGGACAGAAGGGCTGACAAGCGGCAGCAGCCCAGGACAACCTTCCTCAGTATCCAAGAGATACCACAGACATCAATTCCCTTTGTACTTTGCCAGCATTTGGAATGAAAGCTACCTACCTACAGCTTGTTTAGAGCAACTGCAACTCACTATAAAGTTCTGCAACTTAAATCTTTTTGTTTCTTTGTGATTCCATTCGGAACCTTCTGATTTGGAATGTCGGTCACTTCTCCCTGTGGGAAAATCTACACCTGTACAGGAGAGGGAAAGTGCAAGAAAGCATGACAAGAACAAGCACTCTTACGTATGGTGCTCTTTTATAACCATCTGTCCTGCTATATGCTGTGAAGGTGACAAAAAGAAAATAGCGTATGTTTTACTGTTTATTCCAGGTCCTCTTCTAAAATTAATATGAAGGAGTTTGAAAACTACGTGTAAGACTCAGAAAATATTACATCTTCAAGAAAAGCAGAACATTTCCCCCCGTGTACTCCAGGGGAACTGTATTCACGGTTCCTCCATTTAGAAAGGCCATTCAGTCAGATGTATAGAAAGGTTATTCCCTCCTCCTCCTATGTTTTATTACTGTAGATCTAGAGGCAAGAGTGGAAGGAAGGAGTCTAAAGTCCCTGTTTTGCACTCTCTCTTACTGGCATTATCTATGATCTGCCTGGTGTGCTTCACCTACATGAAAACAGAGGGAAAGTTGGGAGGGAACTCATGAACTTCACAGAGAGGTGAGTCACCTGATATAAACAAGAATGATTCAAGCACAAACATATACCTGATATTCAGGTTTCTGACTGTGCTGCCATTCTGAAGGAGAGATGCCCCACATCTGTTTTTGGAGCCTACCCTTTTCAGTTCCACCTATCTTCAGTTCCTCTAAACAAGGAAACCCCACAACACCTGAAATGAGTGGGAATGCTCCTCTCCAAACAACTCATGAACCGCATGAAGCATCAACTCAGAACAGCAAAGGAGAGGATAAACACAACTCAAGCATCCTTTGACTGTTTCTCCTTTTCTACATGCATGCCATAAAGCTGGCAAAACATTGACCTCCTCTGCATATCTCAGAAGGGACAGAATTAGGTACAGTTCCCTAAAATCAACTGTAATCATGCAGTATTTGAAAATTATCAGAGTCCAAGTAATAGTAATGTTGAAAGGCTTCTTTAAAATAGTTTCACACATAATATGAACCATAATGAAAAAAAAAAACACACAAGATATGAAGTCTCAGCTACAAGGCAGGAAGCTTCCTATTTCCAGGAAAGGAGAGATCTGGCTCTGCCAAACTCGGTCATTCAGTCACCAGAATTACTTACAGTAAAGCACCAGTGAATCTTACTGCAGAAGTGTACAAAAGGCCCCAACTTTATAACGCTGATGTAACTGAATACAAGTGTTCCTGAATCTATACTCAAAGAAGGCCCCACATCCTTCCTGAGACCTGCTACGTTACTGCTCCCCCGTAGCCACAACACATGCCCAGCAGCTAGAGCACCTCACCCATCCCACTTCTTTTGTCACATTAGCTCTTACCTGCATCTGGGACCCAATAACGGTATTATTGCAGGCCAACTCTGTTTTGTTGATTGTGTCTAGCATAGCAGTTTTGCCCACATATTCTTTATTAGAGTTCAGATGACGCTCCAACAGGTTTTGTACATCAGCGCTGTACTGGTTAGTAAAGGCTTCTTCATACTGATCTGTCCAGAGTCGTATTCGATTCTCCCACCCTTCAGCTGTGTTTTCATCCAAGGCATGTGCTTCAGAAGGGGAATTCTGCACAAAGAGCAAAGGGTGAATGACTAGCACACAATGGGCAAAACCTATACGTAGTGCTCTGAGCCTATCAACAGACTACAAAAGAGGTGTATGTACTGAAAGTCAAGAAAGCACTGGTTATGATGACACCTTTTTCAGAATCTCCATCCTTCAAAAATACTGTACAACAGAGCACTCGGGAATCTATAAATCTGTGTGTCAGACTAAGACCTCTTGAAAATGGGTATTTGGCACTGTTACATACAAGACAATGTAGTCAGCACTTGGCCAAAAGAAGAGCTTTTTAAGTCACTCTGGAAAAAAATATTTATGCAGATTAAAAAAGCAAAGGAACAGAACACACAAATGCAAGTAAATCTCATACAAGCTTGTCTTACAGTCAACCCACTCACAGCCAACATAATGCTAGATGATGCTGATTGTACCTCAGTCTTTGCAGGGACTGATCCCAAAATACTCCTAAAAAAACCTTCTGGCTAAATGGTCACCAAGGCTTCAAGAAACTGAATGTACTGCACAAGCTAATACCTAGAAGGTTAAAACTGCAAGTCCTAAGCAGTATAAAGAAGAGAGGGTAAAATCAGGTAATCCATTTATATCATCTTGTAAGGGAGGAGATGAAAAGAGGCTGGTAGGATAAAAAATAAGCTTCACTCTTTCCTTGACAATAAGTGAAATAATCAATGAATAATATTCCAGAGGTAAAAAACTTAACTGGCTTTCAGGACCAAGATGTATGACACACTGAAGTATCAGTAACCAGAACCATTGAAAAATGATCATTTTCAATATACATATTAAAAGCATACAAATTGCACATATGTTTAGCCTCTCTAGGCACTCAAGTACTATGGAGACATGCATGCACCCAGACAGACACACCACAGAATCTCCCCATTTCCTCTGAGTCAACCGCTTGGAGTCACCTCCATTTACAGGACTGGGTCAGATGGAATTTGAGGGAACTTCAAGGTAACTTGCTCCCTCCCCTTAGCTTTTATTTTATTTTTTTGTCAAATAAGCTTCATATTGTATAACCAAACCAATTAGTATTGAGAAAAAAAAGAAAAAAGAGATAAATATACCATTCTATCCACCCCAAGTAAGAGGATGTGGAAAGAAAAGAGGCAACACTGCTAGGGACACCAACATTTAATTTGATGCAGTCAAATGATAAGTGACCTCACAAGAGAGCAGCCACAACCAGTTCTGCATCTTAAACGCCTCACTCTAAGGTGTCATGAATCAGTCTTATCTCTTGGAACAGGATGATACTAACTTACAGAAAGTGATGAGCCATCTGAAGCAAAAGCAAGGTTCAAGGGGTGATTCATGGGATACCCTTTAAAGCAGGCCAGCTTGTAGTGTGTGGAAAGGCTTGGGATTATTTTGACAGACACCACAGTGAGAAATTCCCCAGACAAACAATGAGAGGCACAAAATTAGAGGGTAAAAAACCCAACCAAACAACAACAACAACATAGTGTTATCACAGATGCTTCTCAGTTCCACTCACCTTCATTCTCAGAGACTTCCGTGAGCCCTCTCGAAAAGCCTGTCCCCGGTACAAGGAGAGAGAAGAAAAAAAACAATTTTATAACCTTTCCTCAAAATTAGCGCTTCAGAATGTGAGATCTTACAGAACAGATCAACTGTTAATAACAGATGGCAAGAAATACAGAAAGACCTACAGAAGAAGCAATGGACATTCGTAAAGAGATTCAGCAATGTAAATCCAGAGGAAGTTTTGTCAGCTAAGACTTTGTGTCCTGCTTTGTGTTTAGTATAAAAATCTCAAGATCAAAAGCCATGCTGTCCTGAATGAACCCACTCACCCTGACAGAAGAAAGGGTCAACAACAGAATCAAGCCAGTTTACAACATACTCTAACACTTCCCATGATTCCTGCTCCCATTCTTTTACTTAATCAGTGCTTATCAGAACAACTTCAAGGGAACCCTAAACTCGAGGAAAATCAGGTAATGCCAATAGATGATCAGAAAGAACACATACTTCCATTCCAATACAAGCAATTTAAAATTATTTGTCACCAAACCCTCACAAATGACAGTGAAGTCATCCCTCAGCAAATCTTTGTTGCTACCTACAAAGCTCTCCACACATACACCATCTCTGTCTCTGAAGAACAGTGCCAAGAAGCACTGCAGCCCAGTGTAACGTAATCTGCTAAAAATGGCCACGTTCACTTCATTTTTCATTCCATTCACAGACTGCTCTTTTGGCATAAGCAGACAAACTCCAAGAGCTACTTCCCCAAATCCAAATAGAGCAGAAGGAAAAATATGAGAGTTCAAACCTCTGAACATGAATGGACAGTGTTGGGAAATAAGGGTGGAGCTGGAATAAGGTAATTCTAAACTAACAGCCACATACTCTAGGAGGTCACAAATAAAAGGAGTCATATTATTACAACAGAAAGAGTAACTCCTCAGAGGACAAAAGCTTGTCTGTTGACAAGCTCACAATCTACTCTCAAAAGTATTCCACGTAGCATTTGATAGGAACTATCAAAGAGCAAGGTTGTCTCATTCCACATACCTTGATCTTTTTGGCCTTTGGAGCAGTGCGAGCTTTTTCTGTACTCCTCTTCCTTTTCTTCGGTTTGGTTCTGCGGACGCGGTTGACAGTCAGCGTGATGCTTGTAGGGGTGTGCTGCGTAGCTGTGTACAGCACTGTAGAGGGAGATAGTTCTTCATCCCAGCTCTCAGTTGCACTGCTGTCCCCACCTACAGAAAGGAGTGCTTCATTAGCAACCTTATAATTCATTCCGCAGAGAGCAGCTCAACCTTACTACTACTTTCATCAAGATAATTCGATAGCTCTACACAGTTCTTCCCCAAGTAAACTAAACCGTTTCAGTTTTCCCTCTCAAGCTGAGAACAGGTTCCCCAGATTTCTGATACAGAATAGCACTGATGAACACACATTTTTGTTCATAAAATAATCTGACTGCCCCAAGAACTAACTGAGGCGAGGTAGTAGTGAAGAAAATCCCAGTGGTTGGTAGGAAAAGAACGTTAGCAGGTGCTGATCACAATTAGATGATTACATCAGCCAAAAGACAAAGGTCTTGCAGAAAGAAAGCAAAAGTCACTATTATCAGAATTGCAAACTCACTTACCTGACACGTTGTCCTGCTTCCGGCGGCGGAGTCTGATCACCTTCCCCCTGCTCATTCCTCTGCCAAACGAGAATGCACAATTGAAGCTGGTTTGTAGGAGTAAAGTCACTTGAAATTCAACAGGATGTCACAAGATGCGTGCCCTCAGTGGGGCCCAGGATGATAAGAACATCGATTTAACATCCTCATCTCCACTCCTGGTGCCACCAACACTTGTCAGGCTGACAACGTAAAGGAGGAGGGTCAATACTAGGTAAAGCACTGGAAAGAACGCTCCAGTTAGCAAAAGGAAGTCCGACCCATAGCCCAAACATGAAAAGAGTCTGGCTTGAGAAGTCAGCACAAAGAGCAGTCAAGATCTGCACTGCACCAAAGCTCACCTGCACTTCTCACACTTGAGGAGGAAACCATCTTGAGAAACACTGCAGTGGCACCAAGTGGGAATTGATTCTCCTTCTGAGGAGCTCTCACTGTCCCCGGAGTTCTCCTCATCAGGTGAGTGCAAGCCGTTCAGTTCTGCGCGAGGTATAATGGTCTGGACAGGAGGAGAGGCTGGTGGCGTTGGAGGAGGAGGGGCTCCATAATTATGATCCTGAAAATGAGTATTGGCAGTACTACTTTTAATGTGAAGATATGATGTCTGGAAACTTCCCAGGTTATTACTGTTTTACACCGGTTGTTAAGTAATCTGAATTCCTCAATCTACCAAGGAGGTAAAGCTCTGAAAGAGGTGAATGGTTTTCTTCATGAATTACATTCATCAATGAATAAAAGTTCTTTAAAAGCAACTAAGCTATTTCATCATTAACTGTCCATCTGTGATGACACCTGTGGTCAAACACCAGAACGTGCTGCCCAGAGATGTCATGAAGTCTGTTAGTTGAGACATTCAAAACTCTACTGGACTCCGTTCTGGGCGATGTGCTCCAGCTGACTCTGCCTGAGCGGAGGGTGGGGGTAGGCTACATGATCTCAAAAGATCCCTTTCAACCTCAAGGATGTTATGACATCCTGCTCAATACATGTTCAAGCCATGTTTCCACTCTTTCTTACTGCTCCTTATTTTTCATAAATTATCAATATGAAAATCTGTGTAGTTTAAACAAGCACAAATAATGTACAATGAACCAAAGAGGGCACAGAATTACTGCCAGGAAAATACTTCATATTCATATACAGTCACACTTCATTCAGTTAAAAAAAAAAATCTTGTCACCTAGAATGCTAATAAAACTTGCTATAACGTACGCAAGTCTTCACAAACAATAAACACACAAATGCAAAATGTATGGTACAACTCAGCTGTAACTCAAGTGTTCCCTCACAAGGTAAGCCAAACCTTCTAAGGCTGAACAGGCAAAAGCTATGCAACAAGGAAAAAAGAGCGAAGCAGACAGTAAAGAGCTGGTTCACTGCAGAGAGAGTACTCACTGCGTAAGGCAGCCCGCGATAGCTGTGTTTCTGGGTGGCCCCATAGCCGTGGCTGGAGTACACATTCTTCTCACTGACAGCTGGACTAGCTTCCACAGACTCTGGGCTGCAGAAAGGGCCAGAAGTAAAACCCATCAATAGAACATCATTTTGAGCGCCAGTTATTCACAGCTCTTTTCTATTCACCACATGAATGAAGAAACTTCATGAAATCAAGGTGTATTATGCGCTTCACCAGGCACTGTGCGTGCCGAAGTTGTACAGGATGAACCTGCTTTCAACAGAGGGAAGCAGCTGAGTAAGGGCCACCCTGGATAACTCCTCTTACATAAAACCTGCCTCAGTCTGAGAAGTTACAAAAAAATAGTAACAATTAAGAAACACGTAAGAAGCTCTATTTCCTTATAGTTGAGGAAGTTGGGTATAGTTCAGCATTCTGAACTTGGCCAGTTTAATCTCAAAGGCACTGAATAGTATTGCCATGTTATCTCCAGAACAGCTTACTTCAAACGGCAGCTAAGCAGCTTTCCTGCATCTGCACTTGTTTCTCTCAGATATTAATCGTTAGCAGAGTCCAATGTCCCACAATGATGTCTGCATGAAACCCGCAGCTGTCCTGACTGCATCCACTGGGAGCTGAAGATACCTGCTACAAAGGGGCAACAGAATGCATGACCTGGACAGACAGCAGCCACACTCTGATCAGATACTCCCTGTTCATTCCATACAGCAAAACGGTGTGCAATGTGCTGAATAAGAAATTTGCTGCTGAGGTACAATGCACTGTTCCACCACACGGTGGTGAAAAAAACTGCTCAAAACGAAAGGTATATCCTTTGCAGAAAGCTGCAGAAGCCCTGCTAAGAGAAGGGACAGCTGCAATTCAATGCAGGGAATATTAGATAATGAGGCTATGGACAGAATACCAGCAAGGCAATGCACTACGTCTTAGGAGCTTCCTCCAAGTAGGAGATGGATATCAGCTAACCTCTGCACAGATCAGAAGCAGCAGAATACAGCAGCATATTACCAAATCATATCTGCAGCTGAAATCCTCTTAAAAAATACGGCAGGGAGCTGAGCAAGCAGGAAAGAAAAATGCAGGAAAGGAAAACTTTACCTTGGACTTCTGCCGCTCTGGTGAGATCTTGCAGGATTCTCAGCGGGTCTTATGCTGTCAGTGTGAATCAGGCAGTGCTCAGACACTAATGGCCACTGGCCACGCGTGGGGGAGCGTTTAGGCACCACCCAAGAACACTAACCCCTGTGCCCTTTGGACTTCCTATTAGCTCTTGAAATCTCTGCAGTACCGAGTCCGCCCCACCCTGCCACCACAGCCGGTACACGCTCTAACGCACTGACTTCCCGGGCTGCTGGCTTATTCTGGAGTCAGGTGGATCTGTCTTTTCAGTAGTAAGGAACAGTGATTTATTGAACTGCAGAAACGAGAAGGCCTTTAGCCTATGTAAACCCTGCTTCCGCAGCTCTGGATTTAGATGCATGACACCATAAAGTGGGTTGGTTTTTAACACAGCTACTCTCAGCTACATAGTCAAAAGCTGAAGATACAGGTTGCGATATCCCCAAGGAGAGACAGCTCTTAATAAAAGGCAGCACATAGGACTTAGCACATCATCAAGCCTTGCTGCATCTTCACAACCAGGGTCAAGATCTCTAGACTGTTATGGATTTAAAATCATTCACGACTTCATCACACTTTCAGCTGAAATACTCGAAGGAAAAGAGTCCAAGCAGCAGGTCTGCACTCTGCCCAAGTCACTCATACTGCTAACTGCAGCCAGCCTGGAATACCAGCGGCGCTGCCACAGTCATTAGCAATAAAACTTCATGGCTGTTGGTGCAACCGTGTCCAGGGGCAACAACGCTGAGGCCCTTGTTCCCTCATCAGCAATCCACTAAAGAGCTTCAACAATTTCCAATATGCAGAAGTACTCCACAGCCTTACCCTCTGAGATCACCCAACACAAACATCTTTCAGCACTTTCACCTCCCCTCTGCATCAGAGGCTAGAGGGGGATGCTAAACCTCAGCCTTAAGAGAGGACCAGCTTATTTTCCTTTTGCCTTCCCATTTACTTCACAGTGCACATCTGAGAAACTCCGTGTAAGAGACAAGAAGCTCAAGTAGCACAGATATTATGCATTGAATTTGTAGAATTTCAAAAGAGAAGCAGAAGACGGCCTTAGCTTTGAGCAGACTCAGCAAGGGACACTTCAGCAGTAAAGCAGCAACGAATGCAGAGCCAGGAGAATAAAGTCCTGACATCACCAGTTTTCAGAAAACAGAGAAAGCAGTCAACTCAGAAATCTTCAAAAGCCTTTTTCAGAGCACTCCAGCCCAGCCTCAAGTTGGACCTGCAAATTCTTTACAACCAGTGGGAAAGACGTCTTGCAGAAGGTTTACAGACAGTCTTTTTGATATTTAAATATTACAAGGGACACACATAGGTATGCCCCACTCAGTTCTGAAAGCAAACACATAGCACACCAGTGAAATATTTAGCACTCTCTCCTACTTTAAAATGCCTAGATGTTGAGTCTTTAAACTGGTGTGGGAGATGCACGGTGACAAGCAGCACTGAATATTAAGTCTTGAAAAGTGAAGGATTAGATATCAGCTCTAGACGAACAACTTAATACATGCTCGACTCCTCATCTGGAACAGTCTGCAAAAATACAGACTCTATGGTGGAATGCAGGATCACAAAGAATGCCTACAAATGGGGCCAGTGCCAAGATACATGAGAAAGAGCATTAGCAGTCTCACAGTGAGTGCAACTGTGTACTCAGACTCCACGTAGTTAAAACAGGACAGGATAGAAGGGCAAAATAATTATTCATACCCTAGTCCACTGCTCTTACAGCTCAAAATTAATAGAAACAGGAGCACTCTGTTCTACAGTGATCAATCTGACATGCAGGTATTTGCACAGCAGGTACCTGTAATTAATACACGGGAGAAACAGATCTTCAAAAAGCCTTTAAAAAATGCCACAGAAAAATAGATGCTACAGTCCATACTTCAAAGAAAGATGCAGGAAAACAGGAGGCAGAAGCACACAGAAATAACATGGGCCCTTCCTCTTGTCCCCAACAAAAACAGTGCTCATGTGAATTGACACCATTCTATGACAAGGACTTTAAGAAACAATCACAGTAAAGTATTTTCAGGATTTGAAACGTCCCTGACTCCTATAAAGGCAGAATCCTGTAATGGGGACCCTCAAGGACTATCCACTAAGCTGCACTTCTTGGAATGAGCTCAGTGATAGAAACAGCACACAGGAAGGTGTCCACCCAGGCTGATGCTGCTACACATCTCCAGTCAAGCTCCATGCTGCTACAGAAACCAGTCATGTAAGCACTGGTGCTGCACATGAGCTAGAAGAGAAGCTCAACATACTGACCTCTCATAAAACAGCTTTTGAAAAGGAGCTGGCCTATACATTGCCAACATCAAGTATGGGTACAGCAAATGCACTACAGCCTGTACTTGCATGTAGACTAGCAGAGCAGATACAAAAAGCAGGGGCGAGTGCCTCATGCTCTCAGAACCCTCCTTATGCTCATGCCATGGGGCAAATGCACCAACTTCCACAGTACCACCTGTGTCACACATTTAGAGTCCATCCCGGCATTCACCTCTCACGCAGCCCGCAGTCACCCTCCCCTGCTCCTCGCGGGTAACACTCACTCCGATCCTGCAGCCATGTCGGAGTAGGACGTATCTGGTGTGGTGACTCCCAGAGGGATTGCAATGCTCATGACGCCCGTCGGGGATCACGGAGTCCAGAGGGCAGCGACTGGCCGCTCCGAGGGCGGAGAGGAGCCGCAGAGCCTCGGCCAACACGTCACGGACATGGGGAAACCTAGTGGGGAGAAACAAAGCATTGCACCTCCATTACAGGCACCAGGTCACCCCGCAGGAAGAGATGCCGCGCATTCTATTGCCTTTCACTTCTGTCTTCAAAGGCAGCCCACTTCTCTCATCACTGGGTTACATTTTCCTTTTTCACACACATTCCTAGGAGAAATCTCTTCCTGATATCATGGCAGGCATGCAGTGAGCTTCAGACACGGCGTGTAACAATATCTAAGCGGCAATTCCCTGTTATGCCCCAAAGCAATGATCTCCCACAGAGGTGAGGAGATGAACAAACAGAGCAGGACAAGCTCAGAGGCAGCTCAAACCTGGGACAGACGGGCGTCCTTGAGTCTTGAGGAAAGAAAGGACAAAAAGGCCCTTTCAGGAGTGCCTCATCCTTTCTTGTGCTCGTGACACAACTGTGATTTCTGCACTGACACCAGAGAAGAAGCTGCTGCTGAAATGCCCAACTCTTGCTTCAATCCAGGGTCACACAAAACTGACTAAACGTTAAGAAAAAGCTCCGGGTTTCACAGTGTTCTTCCCTTTGACAGGACACAGAACCTCTTTTTAAAATCTTTTCAATACTCGCACAGGTTTCTTTACCCTGTTGATCCCACAACCTTTGCCGTGACCATCCCCAGCTGGCAGCAGCCCAAGATGCAACCAGGACAAATTCCAGCCCCTGCCTACTTGTGACTCAGCAGGACCAAAGGGTTTCAGGTGCAGCCTCTGGACTCAAGATTCACAGGACGCTGTGCCACTCTAGAGGTAAGTGGGATGAGTTCTGGGTCATGTTGCATTGGAAACCCTCCCTCCAACAAACAACATGCAGTTTCTGTGCAACAGTAACTCCCACTTTTGGGAAAGAGAGGATTGGAGAAACACAAAATACCAAACAAAAAGGTTAGACGAGGCGAATTCCAGTTCAATTGCTTTTGTGTTGACCCAGCAGTGCTTGCCCAACAATCACCAGCACTCAGATCTTGCTGTTTGCTGCTGTTGCTTTCTGTGTACTTTCAACTCTGACAATATAACATTCAAAATGAACTGCTGAGACAAATCTCAAGTGCTGTCCAAGACCACACCACCTTCAGGCTAGATTACAGTGTGGTCTTCATGAAACTTGCTCTGGTAACACCCAAAACATCAGTCTGCACAGAAAACAGGCTGAGATCAAAACATTCACCCACCACACTGGTTGGTTTCCTGTACATGCATCATCAAACTCCTCCCGACCACGCTACCCTAAAACACACACACACAGAAAGCAGTATGTTATTCCCAGCACCTAAAGTTTTCCTAAAGTTCCACATATCTTAATGTAAATGTGGTGAACTTCAGATAACAGCACAAACCTATCTCCTGTGTGATACAACGCTTCTCAAAATCAAATGAAAACAGCAATTTTGATGGCTTAATAGGTATATAACACTTAACTGGTTTAGAAAACACATTAAAGACATATTTTTCCCATGCTACAGTCCTACCTCCTTAACAAGTCATACCAGCATGAGCACACCTGGTCCTCCCCAACGTCATCACAACAGCATTCACCTGCATTGCTGCCACAGCTCTGCGGTCCCAGATTCCCACCTGGCAGAGGTCACACTCCAAAGGACTCACCATCTTCGTGCCAAAATCACAAACAACTGCCTTGGCTAAATGTAAATCTATGCTATTCCATTATTTCAGGTAACATTCTGTATCGACAGAAAGGGCTGCAATAAATCTGAGCCGGCCAAGCGAAGGTTAGGTAACACCTGCTTTAACAGTAAATTTAATTTTCCAAACTGTTTAGGATGCAGCAGCAGCATTGCATTGGCTCACTTCCACAAGCACTGCCCTCCATGTTACAAATCAAACAGACACAGAAAATTTACTGCTGGAAACTTTTCTCATTAGTGGTGCTGCTGAAAGCCTGTTGTTGAAAAATCTATGGTCGCCTAACGTGAACGTTAAGTGATTCAGTTACCATGTTAAGGAGGTCTTCTTTCCAAACATGGCGTCACCCAGTGACACCCAAGCAGGAAAGCAGTCTGCCTGAATCCCAGCAGGCACCGCCTGTTCTTCCCAGCACGCTGACAAACCTCATGTCAAGGGCAGATAGTCACAGAAGGGCAAACACCTTCAGTGCAAGCAGAACCAGATCAAGGCTTTTTGCCAGTTTAAGACATTTAGCTCAAAAAAAAACCACATCAAGTTCCCAGAAGTTCAGACATGCTGTTCCATAGACACCTACACAGAGGCAGAACAGATAGAACTGTACGTCATTTAACTCATTTGTTCTGCTTTACCTGAATTGTGCCTCAGTCTACCAAAGCAAAAGCTTAGCTCTGCTCTGAAAACTAGCTGGATTCACTGAGCAGGGAGGGAAAATGATGCCTCAAAAAAGCAAAAGCAAAAGCAGTGACAGGAGCATTTACCATTATTGGAGTACCATGCATCACCTGAGCGCTGCCTGACAGGGGGAGGCCGCAACCCATCCATCCTGCAAGGTCTGACTGGACTCAGTCCTTGCATGTAATGATCAAAGTAAGGGGAAGCACAAGTGTTCATGACTAGTTATGTGAATATACACCAGGATAACCAGATCACCAGGAAATTCGGCACAACGGTTACAGATTTATCATCATTTTCTTAAGACTCTCTTCTCTTACATTTTGCTATCAATATGCCAAAAGAAATGCTCCAATGCTTAAGTTTGTTTCAGACTTCAGCCTATTCTTTGGGATCCAGAGAACCACGATAAAGCACCAACAAGCACCAAATACTTAAGAATTGTTAGATATGTCAAAATGCAATAACCCAGGGAGGCTGGAGCCCGCTTGCCGTGCTGCAGAAGACCAGGAGTCAAGGGGAAAGGTGAGACTTCAGCTCACAGGTGACTCCCAACAGCATTTAGAATCCACAGGCTAACACATCAGTCAGGCTGTTCCACAGAAGATAAGAAATCATACTGAGAATTCCCATCACACTTAAAGCAGCTTCCAATGCTTCCGTCAGCCATCTCAACATGTATCTACAAATACATCTACTTAGCTAAAGTCAGTGTGATAAAGCAGTTCAGCTCAGGCCACGTCAGCCACGTTTAAAACTGAGGTACGAGCAAGCTAAACTGATTTTGATAAAACTCAATAAGAAGCTGGAAACTAAAAATATTTTTACTTAAATCATTTAAACCAGGTTTAAGATAATGTATGGCAATTCTCACCCATCCATGGGATTCCATCAGTTTATCTCACTCAGAAAACATTGGTTTTAGTTAACCTCATCTGCAAACTACACCCCAAGGGACTGCTGATGATGACAGTGAGCAACTGAAAGGAATTAAACCATCAAAGAAATGATGAAATGCACGGTCAAGTGCTCCCAGCAGCTGACCTGGGAGCAGGGAGATTCCTCAGGAAAGCAGAAGGAATAACCTCAAAACCTTGTTGCTGAAGCAGCAGTCCAGAAGTTGTGCAAAACTTCTTTGTTCTGCAGACAAAGAAAAAATAGTTTGTGCTTTTTGTTTGGAATCATTGATGGCTTCGAGTTATAAGAAATAGAAGAAAAATGTAATAAGAGAGAAAGGGACAGTAAGCAAGACTTCGCTTCCAGAAACACCTTCTGCACAACAAGCCAACCACATTCCTTACAGACTGGGTTTGGGTTTTCATAGAACACCTCCCTGCCATCATGAAACCTTACTGGGAAGTTTAATTTCTATTGATTTGAAAGTAGTCAAAGAGTCACACAGGAGGATAATTCTATTAACAAATGTGTACCAAATTAGAAAGGGGGAAGCAAATTACAGAGTAGGAGCAAACTGCGGTAGACCACACAACGTAAAGGGGGATTTACACAACGAGATGGCAGGCAGACACCAGGCACCTGCCTGAGCCCCACACTGATGGGCACAGACATGGCTGCCTTTGCACAGAGGTGATGTTCTAAAAGAGTAACAACCTCAAGACAGAGGAAAAAGGGCCATCACAGCAGGGAACTTGATAGCAAAGTCCTCCTGACTTTAAGGGCTGTAAAATGAGTGTCTTAAGGAAACTTCACCAGACAATGTGTTGGAAATCTAGCAGCCTCCATGAAACGCTCGAACCTCCAATATGTTATCATCAAAATAAAGCTGAAAGAATATTAAGTGCGTGGTAACAGCAGACAAGTTTACAAAAACCTCAAGAGGCAGCAGGAATATTTCACTGCCTATTCCTGTGATTAAAACAGCGGATAACATTGCCTGTACCCCACGATATACCAAGTCATCACTGAAGAGGACAAACTCTTCAAATCCCAAAGTGTTTAAGATGGTATTTTCAAAAACAAATTCAAGACAAACCCCTGAAAATACTTTTATGTTCTATTCTTTCCTTAAAGATAACAGCAACACATGATGAAAGGTGAGTTATACATAAAACCCTCACAGATATTATACGAAAAACGGGGGGAAAAAAAAGTCTCTTTCAGTTCCACAAGTATCTGATTTGGGCCAGCATCAGGGGAAGAACACCACGGCAAGAGGAACACGGCCTAATTGCTGTGCTGGTTTTGCAGTCTGAGGTTGTGCTCACTCTTCCCACAGGGTAAAGCAGAACAGGAGAACGTCTGTATGTCACAAAAACATAACAAAACGCAAACAGAACGGATCAGAACTGATATTTTGCATGTAAGGCCTTGACAAGTAACCTCCAGTGAATCCAGCTGTGGCAGTGACTACTGTGACTGCATCCTCTAAGCCTTTGCCAAAACGGCTGGCAGGAAGGAAATGCTGCCATGTCTCATTGAGCACCACTGGCGCCAAGAACTCCCCCAAGGGGAGTAAGAGCAGAAGCAGGTAAAATATGGTGATAAGGGCAATAAATTCCTGCAACAGGGCAGCGCAGGCAACTAGGAATGGTGATACTGGAAAGCCCCACAGCTGCCTGCCACACCTTGTCCATACAAGTCCTACACTTTAAGAGTGAACTTTCAAGGCCGGCCTATGACAGAAAAAGGCTATGGCTAAAATAAGGTTAATTTAAATAACGTAAGTGACTCCGGTTTAACTGTAGCAGGCCAGAAGGTTTCTTTGTTTCAGATTTTGTTGCTTGAGAATGTAATAGCAAGCACGTGAATGATTCAGTGGGGTAAGCAGACAAACTTTCCTAAGCAGCCCTAAATTAAAAAGGCTGTTGGACCCCAGTGCAGATAAAGAGCTGCAGACCTTGAAATTGTGTTATGAAGGGATTTGAGAGAAAATCTTATACCACACGCAAGGTCAGAGGGAAAGAGAGCAATAAAGGGCAATAACTAGGATCGAGTCCAAGCTGAGGGAATTACAGTTCCCACGAGAATCCGGCCGGTCCCCGCAGCCACGGGAAGTCGCTGAATATAGGAGGAGGATCAGCAGAATTTACTGGCAGGCAGCAGAGGCCAGAAGCTGCAACCAGTGGTGGGCTGACCACAAACGAGTTGCCAAGGAGTAGGATTGCAGCCTCCCGTCCTAGAATTGGAAAAGATTCCCCCATAATCCCACTAAATGCTCTCTGCTTCACGAGTCTGGCTGTACGTCCTTTATACATCTATTTAAGGCCGCCACGTGATGCCGGCTGCCTGCCTGGCCACTCCCTGCCAGGCTGAACAAAACGGCTCCAGAGCAGCCCGCAGCCGGGCTCGGCGCAGACGTTGCATCAGCCAGGTGTGCAGGAAGCTGGGGGATAAAGCGACAATTTACTGTGGGGTTCCCAGAGCCAGGCAGCTTCAGGAATGCCGTGGAAAGGACGACAGGAAGGAGCGCGGCGCTTCGCACACAGAACAAGCTTCATCGCCTTCAGAAAGCCTTTGTGCTGGGGCTCCGGGCCTGGCCTTTCTCCCAGAGATGATGCAACACTGAGGAACAGGGGCTGCGCCAGAGCAAACTATTCACAGCAAAGCAGATGGCAGCGCGGTCTGAGGATCCCAGCGCTGAGCCTCGGCCTGCCTGCAGTCCCCGGGAATCCTCCATTTCGCAGCGTCACCTCTCACTCCTGTTGTGGTTTCAGGCAGGAAATAGGACACTACGATATCCAGAAAGGTGTAAAAGGGTGTCTTAAGGACCTGCAAAATCAGTTTGTTCTACAAACTGGAGGAAGAGGCAAGGGAGAAGCTGAACTCCCAGACTCAGCAGACAGGCACCGCACAGCACCATGGCTGCAGCACACAGACCCCAAGGAGCCCCTGCACAGTCCTGGTTAACTCCACTCTCCATTACAAGTCCAAATCTGAGCCTCCTCCCTCCCAATCCCATCACCTCTCCATAATCAGGGAGTTTCATTCAGTCATAGAACAGTTTCACTGGAGGGGATCTTATAGCTCCAACCCCTGCCGTGGGCTGGCTGCCCCTCCAGCTCAGGCTGCCCAGAGCCATATCCATGGCCTTGAGCACCCCCAGCGACGGGCACCCACAGCTCTGGGCAGCCGTGCCACTGCCTCACCGCCCTCTGAGTGCAGGATTTCTTCCTAACATCTAACCTAAACCTCCCCTTTTAGTTCAAAGCCATTCCTCCTTGTCCTGTCCCTCCGTGTCCCTGTAAGAAGCCGGTTCCCCTCCCTCCTGTATGCTCCTTTCGGGTGCTGGAAGGCCACAATGAGGTCTCCCCGCGGCCTTCTGCTCTCCCAGCTGCAGAAGCCCAGCTCCCTCAGCCTGCCTTCAGAGCAGAGGAGCTCCAGCCCTCTGAGCAGCTCCATGGCCCTCCTCCGGACCTGCAGCATTGCACCTGGCCCTGAGATCATGCAAATATGTTTTTCCCCCAAACTGGAAGGAAGTTATTCGAGGCTTATGTAACGCTCGTTTGCCGCGCTCTAACAAACAGCAATTTGTCTAACGTGCTTTGAGTGGGAAACTTGGCCATGGGAAGATTGGCAGCCTGTGCTACACACAGAGAGACGGTCAAATCCAGTTGGTAATTAAGCTACGTAATCACTGAGACACACTAAAACCCAGTGAATTTCACACAGTAAGGAGCTCAGGAGAGATTTCCACAATCTTCCAGCGCTGGGGCCCACATCATGCCTCTGTCAGGGAGGTCTCAGTAGGAAACCTGGCTGCTGTCCTTCCAAGCCTGGAACCCAGAGGCACTCCAGGATCAGCCAGGAGCTTTTGCTTCCCCCCCTCCCCCCTCCAATGTAAATCTCACACATTTCTTGCAGGACAACTTTAAACAGCCCCGGACATATTGGTGAGCAGACAGAGCCAGTCATAGAATCATAGAAATATTATGGTTAGAAAAGACTACTGAGACAATCCAGTCCATGAGCCCTAAATCACACCCCTCAGTGCCACATCTCCACATTTCTTGAACACCTCCAGGAACGGTCACCATCCCCCCCCCACCCCAGGCAGCTGTGCCAGTGCCTCACCACTCTCATTAAGAACAATTTTTTTCTTAACATCCAAGCTGAACCTGCTCAGAACTGCAGAGATGAAGAGTGTGATTGTTATTTAGAAAGCTCCCAACACCTCTTCCAAAGTGCCAGCTAGAAATGCAAAGCTCAGCAGTAGCATGCCTCCAGCCTCGGTCACTTCTTCAATTTGCTTAGGTTTTGTTAATGGGATGAGAAGTAGATAATCGAGTTGAATGCATCTTCAAGCTAAACGTACATGTCCAGAAATCAGCAGACACGACCTGCAACTTGTGACTAAATAAAGAGCTACTCAGAACAGTTTCAGTTTTGCTGGCTTGCTGAAAAATTAGTAATTTCTTCCTCTGAAAAGAGCTTCTGAGCACACAGCACTGCAAGCCACCACATGAAGTACAGGTGGGTGGTAACGCAGGAGGGCTCAAAACAAGCAGCTGCCAAAGTGCTACTTTGTAGGGCTCGTGCGGAAGCGACGCTGAGGAAATGGTTCTGTAACACATCCATAATGAAATTCTACCTGCCACCACGACCACTGGATTTTTGAATGCTGGATTATGAGAAGTATAACGAGAACATCTTAACGACTTATGCAATTACAACTGCACAGAAGTATGTGCAGCCACGTGGTGAAACATGAGAGTTGCTCACACCGGAGGAGAGGCCCAGAGCCCTCCTGCAGGCAAAGGGACTCAGTGCCTCCATCGGCCTCCCAGTGACAGGGAAAAGGGCCGATGACACAGCAGGAAGTTGGGGAAGGGCAGATTTCTTCCCTGCCAATCCTTTACAATCTCCTTTGTGCAGGGCACTTTCTGCAAGAAGCTTCAGCAGGTTGGGACAGACAGGGCTGTCTGGACAAGGTAAGCAGCAAGGGCTGCTGTGCTGGATTGCGGAGCTGGAGGCCTTTGCTTTGCACTGCGCAGTGCCCCAACACGTTCCTGCAGTTTGCTATCTCTTTAGCCTTAAGCAAGAGAACTCGCAGTTGCTAGACAACCTCCTTCCCAGCTACAAAACAGCTCCATTTCTATGACAAATCGATAGGCTCAACGTGCAAGAAGCTACAGGGTTTTGAGCTGCCTTCTTCCCCAGGACACAGGAGTGCTTCCTGCTCTGAGTGCACAGCAGCAGAGAGGAAGCAGGCTGAGCAGCTCCTGGGCAGGACCTGAAGCAGAGGAGAGGCAGGAATGCAGCCATGCCAGAGAGGAGAGAGCCCTGCACCGCCTCTGCACGTCAAGCTGGCTGGGAGAGCTCAGCATGCATCACACAGCAGGTTTGGAGAGCTGGGAAGGACCTGCAAGGGAATTTTAGAGCCCTACACATCTGCAAAGGCACCCAGGGCAAGGTAATCTATGAAAACATAGAAACTCAGCCGTCAAGGGAGTGGCAGAATGGACAAACACATAAAAAGCACAAGTGTGATGCAGAGCCATCACCCAACTGAGTCACCCATTTCCCAGGTGAATGTACAAAGTGAGGGAGGCGCAGGACTGCTGAAGGAATCTCATTTGAATAGCACGAAAAAACAGCAAACAAGTGCCATTAGAACACTGCTTTTGATGGCTATTTAATACCGTTTCAAACACTAATAAACCGCCCGACTACATCACGCTAACCTGAGACAGAGAATATCCTCCATTAAGAACGAACCTACCACGACAGCCTGCTCGCTGTGCCTCTCAGAGGAGCTGTAATCATGTTATCGTTGTGCCATTTATTTTTTATTTTTTCAAACGTTGCTTCTAAAAAAGGATGAAAAAGATTTAGACTTCTGCTGTGGTCAACTGGAATTCAGAAACGTTCATCTGAACACTGTGAGTGCACACAGTTACATCAGTGCTTCTCTGTAGAGGATTTCAGAAAGCCTTAATCATATCTTAAACATCTGAAGCAACGCAGTATGGGAAAGAACTGAGTTCCAAAGATGCAAGCCACAAAGCATTAAGTTTCAGAGCTCCCTTCACATGTTGTGTGTCTTATGCAAGGCAGTGTGCTAGCACCAGGTTAACTATTTCTCCTCTAAATTAATCTTTACTTCATGACCTTGCTGCTGACTGAACAACTGAACTTGCTCCAACTTTAAAGACCTTAAATACCATTGTGAAGAAAGGACTGTTAAAGTTTTTTAGACTTTTTTTTTTAGCACACAATATATTTCTTCCAGAGAGAGACAAGCTGGACCTATTTTAAAAGGCTAAAATGAATGCTTGCTCCCTTCACTCCCCCCGTGAACTGTGCCAATGTTTAATTATTGTCATCGCTGAGAAACTGTATTTCAAGACTGAATTTGTCCAATCTCTGTTGATATTGCTAGGCCTTTGTCAGCAAATCTCACAAGTCCTTTTAGAGAACGATCAAGTCCTCTCCCAATTGTCTTTTCAATGAGCTGAGTAAGTTGAGCTCCTTTAAGCCTCACATCATGAGGCTTATTTTCCAGTCCCTGGATCGTTTCTGCAGCTGTCCTTTGAATTCTCTCCAAATACACTGGCATTCTTCTTGAAGCATGGAAACCAAAATTCAGTTCTATCGGTATCAGCCTAAACGTTACTGTTTGTAAGATTACTTATTTGTTTTTCCTTGACATTCCTCTCTCCGTTGTTTTTCTATTTCTTCTCATTTTTATTTTTTTTTTTAATGTGCCTGAGAATCACATTAACCCTTCCAACAAAACACTGACCCAAGCAGCACACAGAGGCAGTTAGCTGAGGTGACCTTAAGGCCCCTTGAAGCTACTGCTTTCCAAAACACCATTTCACAATGCATGGCTGGGTTTCCAGTTTTGCTAACAAACGCACCACCTTGTAACTGGGTGGGATCAGGCATTTCGTTGAAAGGTGGCAAAAACAATTCAGAGCTCCTAATGATACTTCATTAACCTCCTCGTGTGTCTTACGCAAGCTTTATCAAATATTTTATGCTATCCAGATAAAAAGATACTAAAGAGCAGTAAATTAAAAGCTGATTTCATCTCCCAGCCTTCTCTCCAGCTAGGTGTGTCCTCTCAAAGTTACAATCCCAGATATTTTAGATCTCTACTGTTATGCAGTTTCTCCAGCACAACCACATCTAGTCGCAGCGCATCCCCCCCTCACAGCAGCCATGTCCCCGCTGTCACACCTGCTCTGGCTTCTCCCCCCCTGCCACACATCACACTGGTTGGAAGGGACCACTGGAAGTGAGCAGCCTGAAACCCCCTTCTCTCCCAAAAGCAGAGCCAATTTGGATCAAGTTGCTCAGACCTTTGCCCATTTCTTCTCCAGGGCCACTAGTGTTTGTGCAACTATGCATTTTAAGGCCAAAAATAACCTTCCGATGATCTGACTTTCCACCTAACAAAGACTGGAAAATCTCACCTAGTCGCTTTTATTCTTGGCGTCACAGCTTACAAATGAACTGTGTTTGTCGAACAGGGCCTGAAAAACAGCACACGGATTTACCACAATTCTTTGGGGGAAGTTTAAAACCATGCAACAGACTGCATGCAGCCTACAGATCCCAAGGCAGCATCAGCCCAAGTCATTAAGTCTTCACAGCATGCAGAGTACATGTGTAGCTTTTTCAGGGGGAGGGGGAGGGGGGAAAAGTGTAAAGCCTTTTTTAAACTAAAACTACACTGAACACATTCTCAGAAGCCTTTGGAGAATGCTTCAAACAACCCCAAGCAGCTCCAGCTCTAACTACTCCTCTGAAGGAGCCTGCTTCTGCCCAGCATAAAGAGATGTTGGCTGAAGGTGTTAGCTTTCCCACAGCTTCATAAAACATGTATTAACAGCCAATGCACTGACGTAATTTTGATTGTTCTCTTTCACATTCACAGTGCTGAGACTTATCAGCACCTATCTTTATCGGTACTTTTATTTGCCAACACACAGCATCTGTTTTCTTGAGTGCTCAGACCAGGATGTCCATCAGCCCTTCACCAGCACAGAACACCTTCCAGCCCCAACAGGGCAGTTAACACAGAGCTCACCCATTCCTGCCTCTGTCACTAACAAGAACCTACATTTCCTTTCCCCTCAAAAAAAACCACAGTTACATACAAAGGATTAATGCAGACATACACTTATCCATATGAAAAAACAACACATCAAGCAAAAAATAAGTCACAATGGTCAAGCTGTACCCCTTTCCTTAAAGAACAGCAATATGAAATCAAAGCAACTACAGTCAGAGCTGTGTTTAATATTACAGCATGAACTACCACACTGAAATTAGAGATCTTAGCCAAGATCCTGCAGTCTTCTCACCTTACATTCTTCCCTAAGCACCAATTTTTGGCCCTGACCAAGAGGAACAAAACCTCATGTCTGACTCAGGAGTCGCTCTTGTTCTTGCATTACGTTCTCTGCTCTCACTCCTGTCTGGGATTCTCAGTGCTGTACTCTCTGCCAACAGTAAGGAACCTCTTTAAACCTGGAAAAAAATCCCATCACGTGAGTAAATGAGGCTTGACAGAATGATGGATGCTGCAGGTTCACGAGTATGAAGGCGCTCCTAAGATGGGTTGCGCCTCTTACAGCTTCACAGAAGCGTAAAAGATGCTGGTTTGCCGCATTCAGGAGGGAGATGCTCAGCTATTTAGATTGGATGCATTCTGTACAGGATTGAAGATGAGTAACTCGCAGCTGGACAAATTCTGTTCTAGAAGAAAGCTGTGTTCTCTTCCCTGTACCTTCAACACCAGCATCTCCTGCATCTTTTCTCTGCTCCTTTTCAAGCACAATTGAAAAAAAAAAAAAAAAACACAAAAACAACACACAAAAAACCAACAGCCAGAGAATTCAGGCCAACAAGCTGTAACCAAGAGGAATTTCACATGCAGCAGTCACCTTAGGGCTAATTTAATTTGTCATTATGGAAAAACACAACTGTCAAGACCTCAGCAGGGTAACGGTTGGATAGGAGAATGAGCTCAGCAAAGGAGGAACACAGCACAAAGTTATCTGCCCAAATAACGCAGAAGCATCCACAAACAGCCAAAGATGCTCTGAAGGCCCCTTCACATCGTTTATCAATCCTGACAGCTACAAATCATTACCAACATTGCTCTCGAGTTGAACTATCTTGTAGCATTACCATGCTGGTGAAAGCAAGCAGGAAAAACACCATGGCTCATATTACAAGGCTTCCCCAGCAACAATTCAGACGATTTTCTCACCTGTGTCCACTACACAATGCACTCCCACCACAGCTATTAACATCAGTGCTGCTCTGCTGCACTGCTGAAAGACATGAAAGGGACGTGCGGAACCTGCAGAGCACCAACATGGAGGTGTTGGAGGCCAGGCTGCATGGGGCCCAGGGCAGCCTGAGCTCCTGGCTGGCAGCCCTGCCCACAGCACAGGGTTGGAGCTTCATGATCTTTAAGGTCCCTCCCAGAAGCTAAGCTGGTCTATGATTCTGTGAACCTGGCATGGGTGAGACGACTGCCCCACTGCCTGCCACAGCCACATCACTTGTTTGCTCTCAGCCCTCACAGGCTGATGAACATCCAGGAGAAGAGGCACCATCCCAACAAGCAGCGATCAGCAGTTTAACTGCAGAGATTTTAACCTAAGCTGAATTATACCTTCTGAACGCTAACACAACTCCAGAGCAATTCCCATTGTTCAAGAGACCAATTTTTACTTTTTAAACCCACAAGCTATTTCAGTAAAAACCATCTTTCCTAACAACCCAGGTAATTTTGTTTTACAGAGCACAGAAAAGTTTCCATCATGTTTCAAATATGTGTCAAGGCCGTTTATTTCCTCCCTCACAACCTTCTCTGCAAGTAAAACTGAAAGCAGCATCAGAATTCCTTCAAAATGTTGCCCCAACACAGTGACTCTCGTGGGAGCAGCCTGCTTTGCTATCACTCACAGAAAGTAGGGAAGCCTTAAACTCTGACACTACAAGCGCAACAAAGAAGCTACAAATTTTGCTCACAACTGTTTGTTCTGAAATCAGCCCCATCCGTCTCCTCTGGGCAATACTACAGAAAAGGGATGTTCAGTCCTTCAAGCAAAAGGATCGCTGTTGTATTTCCACGCAGCTCTGTGAGAACCAGAGGAGCAGTGCCAACACCTGGCCCAGCCATTCTGTTCCTCCTGCTCCTGCCATGCACCCTTCCCCAGCTGCAATTCGCTGCATTTCTGCTGACCGCAGATCCAAGCTAACAGTCCCAACCTCCAACAAGGGAAGAGCGAACTGGTGACAGCAGATTTCAATGCACACTCTTCTCTCAGATTTTCACTAAGGACATTCTGAACCTGCAACGACTGAAGAGACCCTGCCAAATGACAGACTTGTGTCACCGCACGCAAGCTCTCTGCACCCACCTCATAGCCCTCCGACCCAGGCTGCGCTCTGTCTCTTGGCAGCCAAGCCAGACAAGCAGCAGGCACCGTTCTTCTGACAGCACAGACAAAATCGGTGTGCGCAAGGGCTGCTGCCAGCTTGGGATTCCGGCCCAGGAACGTCTCACCGCAGAGCAGCCTCCCTGCACAGAGCCCCACTGGGAGCACAAGGCATCTCCTTCATGTCTGACCTACACCAGGGCTGCTCTGACTTCCGCACAGACCCTCCTGCTGACAAAACTTGACAAACAGGGGCAGGTTTGGGAATGGTGCACCCCCAAACATAACAGTCTGCTGCTTGATCAAACTTCCCACCTTCTTCACTTAATGTATGTTCTTTGATTTGGGGTTATTTGCGCAGGTCTTCATGAAATAAAGGATAACCCTTAACAATAACTCTTGTAACATGAGTTCTTGCTCATGAGACATACTACTCACACCCAACATGAGTTTTTGGACAGCAGTATGTGCTCAAAGGTGCCACGACATGTTAACATTTAAATCACTTTATTCCAATTCAAATGGCCAAGATGCTGCCTTGAGTTCCACTAGTCCCCCCAGTCCCACCATATAAGGACTGAGAAGCCCGGCCTGCAGCTCACACTGGGATGTGCAGCACGCGGCCAATTGCTTTACATCAAGAAGATGGCACTTCAACCAAGTTCTCCATATTAAAGAGATGGCATCGAAGTTCCCACTGCACGCAGCCTTGGCTGAATTCAAACTTTGCTGTGTTCTCCTCATGCACATTTCTACACATTCTTCTCCACACAGCCATATGGAATACTTGATATACATAACTTTTTAAAACAACTGATAACGTACCCTCCCTAATTCATGTTTTGGTTCATGCCTCGATATCTCGCAAGTCAATACAAAATACAGACTCTCAAGTAAGGAGCATGGCGCACTACGTTTATTTACACATATGTTTGCAGTACTTGTATACTAATTGATATTTTGTCATTTTACAAGAAGAAACATCTCTTCAGCTCCCTGCTGTTTATTTTCTACAAAAATACACCTATAGAAGTTTGCTACTAAGCAGCACTATTGGGTTATACCACCACGACTCCAGCCTACACCAGAACTTCTGCCATAACAGCTCCTCAAGAAATGGCAGAGAAGACCAAACTGCCAAATTCCATCCAGGGAACCACTGCTTTATCCCAAGAGCTGCATGCACAGCCACCAAGGGCCCAACCATGCCAGCCCATAGCTCACCTGCCTTGGATAGCAGAGGGAAGCCACTGGAGCTGGTCCTGCTCCCCTCTGTCACTCCCCACTATATCCTCTGTACTTCCACCCAGAGGCTCTCCCCTATTTATTTTGTGAGAGCTCTGGAAGCTTGTCAAACTCATTGTCAGCCAATTCAATTCACTATCTTGGCAAAAGGAGAAAAATCCAGCAGAAAACCAAAACTTGAAAAACCAAAACCAAAAAACTAAAGCAGCTTTCTGCTGGGTGAGCTCAGAAGAGGGACCCGAGGAGCACCAGAGCTTACAGACAAAGGCAGAACTGCAGGAGGAGCAGGCTGGATGTGCTGGGCTGTGTCACGCAGCCTCACCCCGAGTAACCCCGCAGGGCGCAGCGCTGCCATAGTTTGGAGCTGACTTCAGCTGACACAGCGTCAGGCGGTCTCCACATCCCTGCTGCACCGGTGCTGGCCTGGCCCTGCCAGCAAGCAGCTCGGGCAGCAGCCAGCAGGAAGGCACTTCCAGGAGGGAGGTGCTGCCAGGTAGCCTGCCTGTACAGCCTGCTGTGGGACAGGAACATGCCAGAGCTGGAGAGAAACTGTGGAGCTCAGAACCTGACCTTAGCCCACCAGTGTCCTTGTTCCCTGTTAAACAGGCAGCCTTGATCCCCAACATCCTTGATGTTCATGAAGAAGAACAACTCTGAAACTGCACACGGGCCTCCTCTGCAGCCAGGCAGATCCTACTTAAGGAGATCAGCAGTCACCTCCTCTTCACAAGTTCACTGGGGCTGTAGGTGCAGGAAGCTTCCAGATCTCTGCTGTGGCGAAAGTTAATCTACAGCCTCATTACTGAGAACATTCCTGCAGCATGATTGCAAGTTATTTCAACCTGATGCCATTAAAACACAGGAAATCATTTGGTTTAGTGCCTTTAACCGAAAGCTTGAAGTTCAAAACAAATTCAGAGGATATTCTTCAATTCACTTTAACAGACAAGCGCCTATACATTGGCAATGCAAGCCAGGGTGAGATCCACTGACATCTGAAGGCATCCATGTTGAAGTCCCAGCACATTCCAGTTTCCCATGTGTTTATCCAACTTTTCCCAGTGTATTCCACCCTGCCTGTAAACAAGGACACACACTCATTTCCCCATCCCTCCCCAACAAATGAGCTGAGGAGAGCATCCAAGGAGCAGCTTCATTCTAGATCCATCTCAGGCAGAGGCAGAACAGAGAAAGAGGGCCATGCTGAGAAACACCATTCTGCTCCTGTGCTGTGCAGCTGGGCCAGAGCCACACTGGGATGCTGTGTCCCACGTTCCCACCTCCCAAGCAGCACCACTCTGCAGCTCTATTACTCGCTCCCAGGGAAGCTCCTTCCCCTCCTCCAGGCTGAGCACTGCTGGCGTGCATGGCTTCCTTATCCAAATATTTCCATGCAACACAATCCTCCAAAACACCAGCCACTTATTTCCATGACACAAAGTCTATGCACAACCATGAGACTGCATTATCTGACACTGACTAACTGAAACACTGAGCTGCAGCCTGACTTTTTTTTTACTGTCTCAACACCAACGGATATGTTCTGCTACAAAGTCTGATGAAGAGATCTCCTTCCTACTCCTTCCCTATCAAAGACTTGCATTTCAAACTGCTCACTTCCAAGACAAGAGGATTCCCAGTATCAGAACCTCACACTGCCTTCTGTACCAGCAGTGCAGCACGAGAAGCTAAGCCCTGTAAATGAATCAAGCTGCAGAGAAAAGCCCAGCCCCGCACCATGGGCTCCATAAGGATGGCAGAACACGCCTGAGTCAGCAAACAAGTAGCTACCAAAAGAAGACAGTATCTCATTGTCAATGTATATGATTGTAATCGCTCTCTAAATATGAACACATCAAAAGCACCGTGACCTTTCTACTCTAAAATTACTTGGAAATATTCGAGGGCTTAAGCATTGTTTTCAAAACTAACTCACACTGCGTCTCAAAAGACCGCTTACGAGTAGGGAAAAAACCTCATTTAGAATGGGATGAATAAGAAAAAAAAAGTCGACAGTCTTAAAAACTGCACAGATCCGCCTGCTTTGGATACCTCCCCTTTGCTAAACTTAGCCCTTCCATGACCCTCGGGGAGGAATGCAAGACCTGTCTATGTTATCAAGTTTATACGGATTAAACTTTAGCATAAACAACAGTTCCCTTCCACACTTCACTCTAAAAGCCAAATTCCTGACTATTTCTCAATGCCACTGTTCCCAGTCCCTCCCTCTCCATTCCCCCTTTCTTTTAAGGTTGGGTGAGCGTGGGACTATCGGATTCCTGACCACAAAAGAAATCAGTCCCGCTGCTCACCCACAGCTCCCAGTCCAACACGGGACAAGCCCTCCTGTATGCTTTTCCACCTTGAAGCCTGAGCACATCACTACACTTTGCAGATGACTTCCCACGTATCACTGAAGTACATTGTGTGCGTTTGGTAGGAGGAAAACAAAACTCACCGAGAAAGTTTCTCTTTCCCAATTTATTTTATGTTCCAGCGTCTCAACCAGATGTGCCGATCAAAAAGTCACGGAGTTACAATTCAAACAACAATACTGATGCTCCTACAGGGTTTGTCAACAAAACCCGGGTTCAGGCTGGGATCCACCACACGGTTCTTCTAATGGGCTCCAGCTCTTCAAGTTCAGACTCATCAGTTGAAGTGAGGGAAAAATCCCTTTAGCTATTTTTGTTGCAGGAAAATAATACTTCACCACCAGCTTGGGCGGGGGAAGGGGCTGATGAACAAGAACCTCCTGATTTGCTGTGCGGATCATCCTCCAAGACAAAGAGCATCTTTCCTAATTACAGCCAAAAATGAAAGCAGGAGCAGTTGCAGGCAGTGTTTCTGGGTGCACTGAGTGCCATGGGCTGTGCAGCCAGCAGCTCAGCAAGTCCCACCCCCGGCACAGCGTGGGGAGCCCAGGAGCAGCACACGCTCTCCCTGCTCAGCAGGGCCAGGGGCTGCAGGAATACTGGGAAACTGCCATCAAAACAGTCAATCTTGGGGGGAAAAAAGCACCAAGGAGCCCCCAGAAACTTCACTGAGCTCAGAAGTGGAAGAAAAAAGAACCTCAACTCCCAGAATTCCAAGAGGTGGAACTCGTGCTGCGTTACAGTCTGAGGTTCTTTCCACGATCAACATCAGCAAAAGGTTTACGTTAAGCCAGATTTATACCAAACTGTCTCTAATTAAAGAATGGAAGTGCAAACTTGCTGTGCGCTAACCCTTGCCTCAAGCAGTCACGTAAGCCAAAGGCTGCCTGCAATCCCTAACAGCTTTAACACACACGGTTTTGCGGGGTTTTATTTAATTCTGAGTGAAAAATAAACAGCCAAAAGGATGATGCTACGAAATACATCCATTTTTCAATCAAACAGCTTTCGTTTCACGTCACCTGAGATTCAACGTCTCACACGCTGTAGATCCAAGCACGCATCCAACAAAAGTACTGCTGCTACGTCTCGCATAAAAAGCGGCGCCGACTGCAACCTTTATGCAGGCAGCGTAACACGAGATCTTGCTGCTCGGGTCCTCAACTACACACAAAAGCAGCACCAGAGTAAGAACACAAATGTGCGTTTGTAATGCAGCAACACCGCCACGAGAACAATGATCTCTGAGCGTTCAAAACTCTGGGTGCCCATTACATTCGTTTTACTATTTGCCAGAGTAGGTAGAAACATTTTGATCTCATCGCATCATCCAAGGCAAGTTGGAAAAAGCCTGGGAGCCCAGAAGGAAAGGACTGACGTGATGGGCCAGGCAGGGTGATAAAGCACACAGCTGGGCGCTGCGCACTCAGGTCTCTGTTGAATGCTTTGCACCTCAACGTTGTAATTAATGATCTTATTTATATTTAATACCTCACAAAGCATTTAGAAAATGTAAATGAACTGATCTTGTGGGTTCCGTTTCTTGCCCAGAAGCGATGCGCAAGGTTCTGTGGGCTCCAAGATGCTCATTCAATGCCGTTTCTTTGCGATGGGATGTCTCAACTTTGCCCTATTACTTCTCAAAATAAGATCTGGCTGCCACGCAGTACTCCTTCTATAAGGGGATTAAACATACTTGGGATTTCACCACGCCACCATAGGCCGTATAATCTCAGACAACACCAGCAGGAACACTGCTTTCAAGTCACTTGGGATACGACAGTAAAAAGCAGGCCAGGGCCTTGCCAAAGTGGCGTCACTTATTCAACAGGATGCAATGCACCAGATAATTCCCCATTACAATGTACAGGGAGACTGTGAACAAAGGCTAAGGGGCAATGGAGATGGCTCGCTGTGTTTTAGTCAATGAAGGAGATGGTTTTGGTACCGCCAAGTAATCCCAACCTGCTGGGGCTGACCCACTGTGCTCTGCCCCAGTGCCGGGTGGGTTTCGTGGAGTCACAGAACCATGGCTGGAGACCAGCTGGTGCTCTATGTGTGAGGGCTGCTCGGAGCTCCACACCCTCAGCATGGCTGCAGCCAGCCAGGAGCATTTCAGAGCACGTTTCAATCTCTCTCGCATTATTCTGCTCCTGGAATTTTTGCTACCAGAAAACAGCGTTGTGGGTTTGATAAGCGAGGCCAGGAGCTGAGATGGAGCAGGGCTCCCCGTGAGGTGTGGTTCCCAAAGATGGCACTGACGCTAACGTGTTCCCATGTCACATCCTGCATGCCTCAACCAGCAGCTCCACCTTTAACAAATGCACTGGGATATTGAGCTCCATCCCAGCAGCACATCACCACCCAGACAGCACCCAGTGCCAAATGGTAGTTAATGAGATAGGAAAGGTACTCATTCTTCCTTAACCAAAAAGAAAAGAAAAAAAAAAAAGGAAAAAAAAAAAAAAAGGAAAAAAAAAAGGAAGCTATTACATTCAAGCAGACAGTGTGTGGATGGGAGCTGGCAGATTCCACAATACAGTCACGTCAAAAATGGCCTCCTGCAAACTGTTCCCTCACCGAGCACTCGAGCTGAGCAAGGAGAAGGAATCTTTCCATTACCAGAGGACGTCTCACCGCAGCACGGCAGCTTGCTGCACGTTGTGCCACACAGCCCTGCAAGCAGCAGCAGAGAAATGGTGCTCTGCAGGCAGCGGCAGGGGGAAACTCCTCTGCCCGCAGCCTGATCCCAACCCTGAAGTTGAGCCGGGCCATTAGTTTGACTGTTCCCCACTCTGTGAACGGAAAATCCCTTCTCGGCACTCGCAGGCTGGTGTCTGCCGCACACACCCACCGCGCACAGCAGAAATTCCAGTCAATAAGGCGAGTGGGGCCCAGCCGGTGGAAGGGGAGGAAGGAGACACACAAACAATAAGGCAAGCATCTGGCTCTGCGACTGGCTGGAAGGAGGCCGGAGTTCAGAGGCGAGGCGACTGCAGCCCTCAGTTCACTGGAAGATCCTATCAATCCTCACTGCCCTACTTTTCACACAGATCGGAATATCTGCAGAGGGCAACCCAGGGTTCGCAGCCCATATTCTGCAATTTCACCCAACGTGGAGCGACGTCGAAACACACCTCGATGGATTTGGCATTCCTGCTTCTGCTCGCGGCGATGGGGACAGGCCTGAAGAACCCGAGGCCTCCCCTGCCCACAGTGCTGCGCTTATGGGGGACCGGGGGGAGCACCAGCCCTGCCCCAGCTCCCACCCAGTACCTGGAGCGCCGCTGTCACCCCGGAGCCGGGGACTTCCTGGGTCAACCGCAACAGAAAAGAAGAATAAAATCCCAGCGCTTCCTATACGAGCGAAAAGGGAAATCTCCTCTTTCTAAGGAAGGAAAAGGAAACGGGTTCGCTGGGTTCAGGCCTTAAGGCACAGCCGTTCTAAAACGCCTCGCGGCGGGGGGGTGGGGGGGGTGCAGTCTGGAACACGGCGGCCCCGAGCTCCGAGGCCGCATCCCGCACAAAGGCGAGGCTCGGAGCTGCTCCCCGTTACATAATGGCCGGGGGCCGCGGCGGGGCCGGGACGGGGCCCCTCCCGGGGGCACGGATGTGGGAACCCCTCGAGAGGCGGGAAAAGTCCCCCCGGGGGTCGTTCCTCGGAGGGATGCGGTCCCCCCGGCGGCGGCAGAGTGCAGCGGGGCCGCGCAGCCCGCCGACACCCAAGGGCGGCCCAACGGTGACCTTGCCAGCGCCGGGCCCCCCGCGTGGCCGCGGCCCCAGCAGGGCGAGCCCCGGCACCATGAGAAAGCAGAAAACGCCGCACCGCACGAGCGGGCGGCCCCGAGACGACGGACGGTCCCGCCGGCCGCAGAGCGCGGCAGGCCCGGCTCTCGCTACCGCCCACAAAGCCCCGCGGCCCGGCCGGCCGACCCCACGGCACCGGCCCCACAACGCCGCACCGGGCCCGCCGCGACGGCCCGCACCGCCACACCGGGCCTCCCCGACACCGGCTCCGCAGCTCCGCACCGCCACCGAGGCAGGGCGGCGCGCCGGGCAGCGGCCCGCTCCGGGGACCGCCGGTGCCGCACAGCCAGTCCGTACGCTCGCTCGCTCGCTCCCTCCCTCCCTCCCGCCCGCCGCCGGCCCACGCCTACCTGGCCGGCCCGTTCCCCGGGCCCCGCGCGGCACCAGGCCCGGCTGAGCGCCACGGCGTTTCCTGGGCGGCCGGCGGCAGCAAAGCCCGCGGCGGCGGCGCCAGCCCCTCCCCCTGGCAGCGGGACCGCGGCTGCTCCCCAGGCCGGGCGGAAACGGCACTGCGCGCACGGGGATCCCCGGCGCCGGCGCCAGGGGCGCCCCGGCCACGCCCACTCGCGCTCCCCGTTGGCTGCCACGGCGCCGCGCCGCGCCCCGCCGGGCCGCCCGCCGCCGAGATCGCCCCGCCTTCCCTCACTTCCTATTGGCGGGCTCTTGGCCGGGCCCCTCCCGCGCTCTTTCCTCATTGGATGCCGCCCGCCCGCCCCGCCTCTCGCCTCACGGACGCGCCGTCCCGTTGGCTCGCCGACCCCGCCGATCGGCCGAGGGGGGCGGGACGACGCCGGCGCCGACGCGATGCGGCCGGGCGGGCCGCGACGGTGCCCGGCGGTCGGAATGGCGCTACGTGCCGCGGGGCGGTGCCGGCGGAGCGGGGCTCCTCCCTGCGCGAGGCGCCGCGCTCCGCGGGGTGAGTCCCGCGTCGGGACACGTGGCAGAAAGAAGGGGCGGCGCGGGAGGACGGGATTCCTGGGCGGCAGCCGCTCGGCGCTGCGCGTGCGCGGGGTGAGAGCGAGGAGAGCGCGGGGGGGGGAAGGCGGGAGGGCTGCGGCGCGTGCGCGGTGCCCCGGCTGCGGGGCCTGACGCTCGGCACGTCCGCGCCGCGGGAGGAGGGGGCGGGGGGCCGGGCGGGGGCGGTGCGGGGTGGTGTGGGGCAGCCCTCAACAACCCTCGGCGTCGCGGGGCGGTGGGGCCGTTCTCCTCGGGCGGCCGCGTCCCGCTCTCTCCGTGCCTTCCCGCGCTGAGGGGAGGGAGCTCCGCGCCGCACACAAAGGGCGCTGCCCGCGGCGGGAGGAGGGGCGGCCCCGCGGGCTGAGGGAGCGGGCTGTGGGGGGGGGGCTCCTTGTGCAGGCCGAGGGGCGCTGCGGTCACCCGCCGCCTGCCTGAGAACGGAGCGGGTGTAGGAACGATCCCAGGGGGAAAAGAGGAAGGGAGGATCTCGGGACCGCTCGTCCTTTCCGTTTAATGCCCGCCGCGTCTCCGTGTTGGCGGATCTGCAGCCCAGCTCCTACGGAACTTCGTTCGAGCCGCCGTGAGTCCGCCGCCGCCCGGCGCTCCGGGTCGAGTCCCCGTTTCCTCGCGCCGATCCCCGCATCGCCGCCCCCGGGCAGGAAATGGCCGCGGGGGGGGAACCCGCAGCGCCGCCATCTTGTGCGCAGCGCCCGGGGCCGCCACCCCTGCGGCCACCGCAGTGCAGCGGAGAGGGCCCGGGAAGGGCTGGCGGCGGGGAGGCGGCCCCGAGGCCGGGCCGGCGCTGAGTGGTTGTAGGGCGCCGCTCCGGGGGCTCCCACCCGCGGTGACGCGTGGAGCCGATCACGGGGCTCCGAGCCAGGCGTGCTGCAGGCACTGAGCGGCCGTGGCGCGCTGCTCGGGGGCGTAACGCAGCGCCGACAGGAGGAAGCTGGTAAATGGAGGCACCTCGTGTTTTCTCCACTTGAGCCTGTCCGTCAGGATGGCGGGGAGGCTGCGGGGAGTGAGCCTGGAGATCCGCAGAAGAGCACCTGTCAGTGCATAAGCACAGTACATTAATGACACCCTAAAGAGCAGAAGGCCGTTCCTCCTCACCTCACACAACTCATCCAAATTCTGAGCGATCTTCATGTATAAACTTCACCTGCACTTCTAAACTTTGCTCCTCAGTGTTTCAAACATTCCCCATTACAAGTTAGTGAGTGGGGCCTCTCCATTCACGAGCACTTATCACATGTGAACGCATCAAGCACAAACGAAACATCAGTGTAGTAACACCTGAGTCATTGCCCCAGTCCCTCTGCCTGCCTGTGCACAACCCAGCATGCATTGTTGCCACAGACATGAGCCACTCATGTTTAATTCGCTTTGCGCCTGCTCACTCCTTGAGATTAAGGGTGCCATTACTGACCAGGAAGTGAGCCTTGGCCCTCAGTATGTGGTGTAAATGCAGTGATTCAGGTTAGGCATGTGTGGTTAGGCCAGTTTGGTTCTCACGGAGAATGAATATAAAACAAGGACTGTTTTTGACTCATGTTTGGAGCGCCATAGAAGGAATAAATGAACAAAGGAGCTGAATGAGCAGGGAGGTGCTTGTTGATCTACAGCGTAGCATTAGTGTGCAACATGAGAGGAACTGTACCTAGACAGGCTGTGTGGCTGCTTAACATGAATGAGGAGGAGGAGAATGGAATAAATTGCAGAAGGATGGAGTTATGTAATGCCTTGAAGTCAAAGACAGCAAATTCAAGCTTAATGAGTCAAAGGAACTGGGGAGATTAAAACAGAAAAGATATTACAGCTGGGTCAGAAGACTAAAAATAGCAGCCACGGTGGAAGGATGAGAGGATATGAGTGTCCCATTCCTCTTCATCATTGTTCTTTGCTAGTGAATGGGTGAAATCCAGCCAGTTGCACACTCACAGCTTTCCTGCCATGTAGCTGTTTCCTGTCCTTATCTCCATTCTCTCCAGCTCCAAAGGAGGGAGGACAGAAATCCTTTCCCTGTTTGATATTTGCTCTGACCATTTTTGAGGTTTCTGTATTTGCATTTATAGCTGGAATGTTCCTGGATTGTAAAGGTGGCAGGGCGGGAAGTGTTACTGTGCTTTACGAAATCTCCGCCTCTGTTCTGTCCCTGCTTGTAGCCTGCATTGTGTAACATCGGTGGCTTGCAGTAGTAGCCAAGTGGGAGTGTATCAGAGACCCACAGTCATTCTGAGGGTGGTTACCCTAGGCTAATTCTTACCCGGCCTCCTGAAAAACTTTGTTGACTTGTTCCAGGAGAAAGCAATCTGGGGAGGGATTCTTCCCAGGAGTTCAATAATGCGAGCAACGTGATCTGGACAGAGGAAGAGAAAACATGTCTAGATACAGAGATTATATGCTTCTGTCAGTGAAATAAATACAACCGATGCAGTCCTACCGTCATCTCTGGAGAAATATTTCCCAGGTTGAGGATTAAACAGACGCTCCCCCGTTGCCATTTCAAATGCCTAGAAATGGAGTAGCACTGTTAATTCACTCACCAGGAAGGGAAACTGGCACAGGTACTATCACACAAAACTGATACCGAAACATGGACAGATTCATGTTGCTTTGATGCACCATTGTGCAGTATGTGCCTACTTCAGTCAAATATATGAGCTGACACCGTACTTATAATGTGAACTGCCTTAAGCATAAACTAATTACAGTGAATATATCTGCAGCATACTTTCAGTCCAAAGTGAAGGAGTGCAGACAGCCTGCTTTTCCTTCTCTGACTCAGCAATGGCAAGGAAGTTGTGCTCCACATGCAGCGTGCAGATGGGTGCTGAGGACATTCTACCCTGGACCTGCCAGTTTCAGTTGTTTTCCACGCATGCTTAGTGCTGTCTCCAGCCCTACCAGGCAGCCTGTGCTCCAGATGTCTGCAGGAGTGCCATAGTCTAATCCAAGCAGCACTTCTAGGGCACGGTATGGCTGGGTCTGTATCTCCTTAGAAAAAGGCTTATACTGTAACAGAGACAAACACCCTTTGGTTAGCTTCCATAAATGAGTAACAGTGATGCTTGTGGCCACAAGCTGTCCATGCAGTCACGAGGAAGAACTGAATGTGTGTAGTAAAATGCATGCAGGAGACATCAGACCCATTCTCAGCCCCACTGGCACCATGCTAAATTTACCTCCCAACATTTGATTACAGATTTCTGGCTTACAAACCAACTGCAAGCTGAAGAAAGATCCAAAGCTGACGTATCTCGAGTACACTGCCCAGCTCTGAGGCAGTAACGTCTGGAATCAGTTTTACTTTGCACACCCTCCACTGCTCAGCTGTGGAAGGACTGACACCGAAGGTGCAAAGGATGGAAGTGCAAAGCATCTCGCACTGTCACAGGACCAAGACTTGCAGCAGACTCACTGTCCAGCACGCACTGCCCAGATCAGCAATTTTCACTTCTATGCTCATTAAATCAGAATCTTCCAGTTGATTGCCAGCATCACCTCCTAGATGGAAAGGAGGGAGAGAAATCGGCTCTTTCTCCAAACCAGCAAGACCGTCAATAATTTAGCATTGGTCTGTTACCCCAGGGTTTGAGGGACAAAACAGCAACATCATGGGAGAAATGCTTGTGGGAGAAAATACGAAGAGTCTCATTGCTGGGTGATTAAATCCCTTGAGAAACTCCAGCCCTATGGCTTACCATATATTCCCATCATTCTCTGCAAATAAATCACGTCTCAAAAGGTCTCAAAGAGTACATACAAGTCTCCCACAAACCTCAGGAAATAAAAGAGCAGATGTGTCAGAGAGTTTTTTGGTCAAACCAGTCGCTATGTATCCCATTCAGTAGTTGAAAGTATCGGAAGAGGGAACTCTCCTGTACTGAAAGCTGTAAGAATTAGCTCTGAGTTTGAGCTCAGGTTATTGACAAGTGCCTATGATTTCTCACTGTTTTGCCTGCACACCTTTGTGCAAGGCCACTTTTCTGTTGGTGCCCTGAGTAACTTGGAGCCACTCAATGTGGGGTTTGTAGTAACAGAGACAGGAGAGCTCTCAGCAGTGTAAGCTGTCTGTGCTGTGTTGTATCGGTGTCGCAGGAGATGTTAACTTTCCTTAAGCTGTCTGCACCTGCTCTGCTGTTTCACTCCTGGCCATAACCTCTTAAGTCTGTTCTTGCAGTAAAACCCGCAGTGCTCACCTGGTGCCTTTAGCCCCAAATCTGTTCTCTGGCCACAGTCAGCAGCATCCAGCAGAAATCTTGGGAGGTTTTTGTCATGAACATACAGCAGCACATTCTCTGGTTTGATGTCTGCGTGGATAATCCGGCAGCGCCCGTGCAGGAAATGCAGGCCTGCTAGCACCTGTGAGAGCCAAACAGCACTTAGATTAGCACCATGGCAGATACCGTATGCGTGTAGCAGTTGCACCCTGAAGAGCAGTAGAGTTGGCTGAGCGGTCCTGTAGAAGCAGGCACAAGTGGTTTATCCTGAGGACAGCCAGCGCCGTAGAGCCACACATGGCACAGACAGTGACGGGGCACGGAGATCTGGCAAAGGACACAGCATGGAGTGTCCAGGTGCCAGCACAGATGGGCAGGCCTGGAGAGTTGGAGATAGGACGGCAGAGGGCTATGAAGGGGCTCTGCAATCACAAAGCAGAATTTGCTCCTGAAAAGCAGCTTTTGTTCACGTGGATGGCACGTCTTCAGCCCACCGAGCCTATCTGTTAATACAGCATTAGCAATGGAATGGAAGTTGGGAGTCAGTTATGGGGTGTTTGATGTGGCACACGAGGGAGTCCTATCATGCAAGGAAAGAGAAAGAGGTGAATCATAACGCAGACAGGAGGAGGGAGGGATGATGAGTGAGTACATGCAGAGAGGAATTAAGGGTACTGCAAGAGAGCCATGTAGGGAAAGAACAGCTCGTGGTGGAACAGGGAGAGCCTGGCCGTCACAGGGGAGAGATAAACAATGCGTGCAAGAGAAATACTTGCTATCAGAAAACTCACTGGAAAGGCTACTAGGAAGTTAAGTTGCTCTTTTGAAACACTGGTCAGTCATAAAGGCTGGCAAATATTCTCTGTACTATCAAAATCTATTCTGGGATGAACACCAGCCCCAGGGAAATACCAACCTTAAATGGTAACTGTGAAACACAAGGAAAGATTTCAATAGCTAAACTGGAATGAATCAGAAGTAAATGCTGCCCCAATGCTGATCTGAAGGGGGAAAAAAAAACAACACAATTTACACCAATAAGAGATCAAACAAAAGGCTTGGGTGTGAAACAGAGCAGACTGATTAGCACCACTACATTTTCATCTAGCTTATTCAGGTGTTAGTGGAGCTTCTTTTGAGGAAGAAGCAGATATTCCACAAAGAGGATGGAAGATGGTTTTCTTTCTCAGTGTCCCTAGAAGGGCACAGGAATCAAGGTAGCAAATCTTCATTTTGGCAAGTCCACAGACTTCTGATAAATCTTGGCACTAGCAGCAAAATGTAATATTAATTCTTAGACTCAGGTTTCCTATTCCTTCGCTATTCACAGACAGGGCATAAGAAACAGCTTTCACAGTCTGTTTGATCAGCATTCCACATCCTTACAGGAGGTGAAGGAAGTGTTGGCTCTGAGCAGGAAAACCTCAATATGGGTGGAGGACCAGCCAAATGAACCAGCCATTTAAAAGCTCTGGGAAGGAATCAGCTGTGAGGCAGACCTTCAGCAGCCTTGGATGTTATTGGGCAAACAGCTGAAGCCAGCAATGAACCCTGCTGAACTCACTGGGGCAAATGCTGGCAGTCTGGCATTGCTGCCATAGGACACTTCTGATGATAGCAGCAGGACAAAGAAATACATGCACAGGTTTTCTTTTTTCCCAACAAAAAATGAATGTGTGGCAGTCTGTTTGTCTCGTGAGCAGCTGAACTGCTGGAAAATGCAGTAATTTGCTGAGATGTGAACAAGATACAAACATAAATGCCATCTCTGAGTCCCCTGGTGCAGGTCTGCAGGTCCCTGACTCTTCATGTCAGTGGTCCTGACCCCCTTCCAGATCCATTGAGACTAACAGGCATAGGCAGTAACACACACTGCCCCTCTATTACTGTGATTGTGTTAACCTCCCATTTTGTATTCTATTTGACATTTTTTCTCCTCCCACCCCCAAAAAATAGCTTCTGTTTTCCTTAACATTGTATGCCCTTGGCACTGACTCTGTTGTCTCTTTCTTTGCAGATGCAGCCATACAGAATTTCATGGCAAATGACCCCAGGATGAAGACTATGATGCGTTCCCCAGCCAGTACTCCCACAGTGCCCAGATAGAGTTAATTTCTCACCTGCTGTAAAGACTTTTTCACAAAAGGCAAAGGCAGTCCCTGGGCTGCATAGTTACCCATCAGAAATTGCAGGGAAGGACCCAGCGCCTCGAATACCAAGCACATATGTGGGGAAGAGTCATGGATTCACCAACAGAGAGAATATGCTGCTACCAGCTTCTTGCCCCTCACCAGAGCAGACAAACGTTTCATTAGCCAGCCTCCCCTCCTCCAGCCACCTCCATGTTCTCTGCTCTAGCTACTGCCCTGCATGTCCTCCTCATTGGAGCCCAGCAGTTGGATTAATGTTATCCTGTGACTCCCCAACACAACCTTTGCTGATCAAGAGCTGCAGTACTATTAGCAGAAGGATATGGAAGCCATTCTCTCCAATCATTCTGAAGTCATCTAATAAACAGACGACGTTTTCTCCTGCCCGATCCTTCTTCTTCATACTGCACACCTGAAGGGGAGATGCCAAGAAAACTGCAATTAGAGACATATATGTGCACAAGAACATCTTGCACCCATTTTATCCTGTTCTGCAGACTCTCTTCAAGGAGTTGGCATTTTATAACAAGCCTCATGAAAATAATATCAAGCAAACCAGACTCCCAGAACACAAGCAAACTGTGTTACTATGGAGTTCATTTCTGTAGTGCTGTTTTCCTCTAACCATGTGACAGCATCACCTTCATAGCATCTGAGTAACTCAGGCAACTGTGGTTGTCTTCAGTCAACTGAAGGCTGCCTGTTCTTCCAGGGTGCAGAGCAGCTTCTGCATCTGGAGCAATCAAGTGGAAAAGGGTTGGCTTTTGGTGCAGCTGAGATCTCTGATATTGACTGGTGGGGGAAGAAGTGAATACAGATCTTTCATACAAGAACCATATGTCTTTTGCCCATATGGATGTCTGCTGCTGGTCCAGGGTGCCTGGCTAGGCAACACACCACTCTACCCAAGGATGGGTGCTGCTGGCGTCCCCTGCTCTTGTACCACCACTACATATTTTCATAGCAAATTGTACCATGAGTTTGCTCCCACAGAACACTGATTCAGATAAAGCAATGGCTACTGTATCTATATATTTTTTTACATATATATATATTTACATTTACTGTATATGTATTTGTTTTTTTCTTTCTGACTTGGCCGTAACCATGGGTGATTTTGGTTTGCTTTCTGTGCAGCTGCCAGATCTATTCACACCAGCACCAGGAGGTTTGTTCTCACAACAGAAGTGAGCAGCTGTGGAACCAGGGAGGTCCCAGCCGCCTCCTCTGGCAGTGCTGTGTGCACGGACCACTGTGCTGATGGAAATGACCCTGGGAACCAGCTCTATTCTGTTGAATGGAAGGCGTGTCTTTCTGAGAGAATTAGCAATAAATTAAGGGTAAGGCTTGGTCTACATGTAGAATTGTGCTGATGTGTAGAAAAGCACCCTTTGATTACATTTACTTTTTACTTCCTCTTGCATCACTGAGTCTGGCTCATATCCTTTTGGATAGAGCCTGCAGATTTGCAGGTGCGAACCAAGCCTTTCCCAAACCTGTTGGAGAAAGGCCTTGGAGTAATTTGAAAGGCAAAACTGAATGGCTTTTCTTCACACACAGCTGATGTAACTTCACGTTTAGATAAACTCTAAGAATTATAACCATCAGCTTTCTAGAACTAGCAGGTGGAGCCATTTTCAAAAGCAAGTAGCTGAGACTCAGATCCACGTGCCTAATTACCACATCCATTAGCAAAAGCAGAAGGGAGCCTTCTGAGCGGAGGGGTTATATATTATGTCATATATTATCTTTGCTGTGTCCTGCTTTTTTTTATTTTCAAGGATGCTTCCTTTTGCTTCAGTGTTTGTGTTGTGGTAGAGCAATGATCTCTGAGCTAGGAAGTACACAAATATAGTGCAAGCATTCCCAACTGTGGCTAAGAACAAAACTGCCACGTTTTCTTGTTGGTTCTGGTGGTTTTTTCCACCCTGTACTTCTACAAGTTCCTCTTATTTACTGCATTTCAGTCTCAGCTGAAAAAAAATAAGTGGGCTAATAGGACAAGTGAGACACAGCCACCTGTCCTAGCATTACAGGAGGGAGGAGAAAGTGCCTCTTTTAGGGGTCATGGATGAGCAAAGGTGATTTAATTGTATGACATCTTTTTCCATTTCTCAACCCAGCTCCTCAGACAGACCTGCCTAGAAGGAGTAGGGACAATAAAACTGATACCTCTATCTGAACTCAGTGGCCACTTCCACAGAGAAAAGCACAGGGCCTAGGAAGATACCTACACATCGGAGGAGAGAGAGCTCATCCTGGGCAGCCTCAGCAAAGCCTTCCCTGCTCTTCAGGACCTTCACAGCTACATTCTTCTTCTTCCTACAGAAGGAACCACAGCTGTAAGTCAATGTGTGCCAGGTTGGCCTGCAAACAGGGCATGTCCTGCCCAGATTGGCTGTCCTTCACTGCTGCCCCATATGGCATCAGCTCCTCACCTCATGTCCTGGCACAGCCAGACAGTAGCAAAGGCCCCACAGCCCAGCTCATGCAGAGCCTGGTATCGTGCGTTGAACACCTCTCCTTCCCGCACTGAGTAGTGGCCTCCTGTGGGGACCATCACCAAGAAACATTACTGATATCCTGAAAGAAAGATTCCCTCTGGCATGGGAAGAGCCTGGTATGATCTCAGCTCTGGTACGAGGACTGACCTGTGTGCTGCACTTCCAGCGTGTCCTCCTGCACCTGCTCTTCCATGGCAGTGCCTCAGCAGGTCCTGGTGAGAGGGGACAGAAGCAGTGGAGGGCTGTGCTGTGCAGTATGGGCAGTGCAATCTCCAGCATTTTACCCCTTAAAAAAGAGACAAGTACAGAGCAGCTGCACACGCTGATGTGCACAGCTCCCATTTGTTCTTCTAGCTCTGCTCTCCCTCACCCTGTTCCTTTCCATCTGCTTCATCCAAACCTGGAATTGAGCTGTTAGGAACGTTTTTGGCACTTGAGAGATGTAAGGATTATTTTAGGAGTTCATAGGAGGAAAGCTGGCAGGCTGGGCAGGGCTCTTGGCTCTCAGGTGGAAGTCTCAGGTTTCCCTGTGCCTTGGGCAAGCTTCCAATGGCTTCCACTGCAAGGACTCCTCCAGTGGCTGTGACGCTAGGCTGGGCAGAATGCACTCTGTGCCCCAACTTAGGGCTTTCACTGACAGCAGGAGATTCATATCCCAGGTTGGTGCTAAGCAGAGCGTGCAGTTTAGAAGCTATGCTGCACATCTGTCTGCAGCTTGGGGCCAAAGCAGGGATTTGTTATTGACCGTCCCACGATCCCTTACAAAGAGGCCATGAGGGAGGGGAATGGCTGCTCCCCAGCATGTTTCTATGACAGCAAAAGGTACAAACATGGAGGCACTGCAGACAGACGGATACAACTGCTGTTCCCCTTACTCCACAGCACTGTTGTGGAATTGGCTCAAGTACAAGTCACCTGAAACAGAACCCCCAAGCTCCACGTTGCTAATGGAAATAGAGATTTACGCTGCCTCACTTTGGGTATTCCAACCCAGCATTTCATAATTCAGAAATGTCACTTGCTGTACTGGCCAAAGCTTCATATGAACAAGTGTTGCCAGAGCTTGTGACAGGTGATAATAACCCAAGCAGGCTATTAGCATGAGTAGAAATATCAGCCTTTAAATCCTTCACAGTCAGGTTGCCAAAGCTAAGAGCTCATATGTGCTGCAGAACGTTCAGAAACAGCCCTAATGTGCTGGCAGCGCTGGTGTATGTCCTGTCACACAGCAGCAGCCACATGGCTGGTAGCTGCTCTGGGACAGCAACATCTTACAGGTGCTGGAAAAGAAGCACAACTTCCTCAAAAACCTTTTCCTATCCCAGCACAGCAACAGAGCTGTAGTCTGCTTGGGGGCACCAGGTGAACTCTGGATTCTAATTAAGGCTCAGAATGGCCTTGGGGTGGCTGTGTAGTCAGGGATAGCCAAGAACTCCTGGAGCTTACATTTCTCTGTTCACCCTACCCCATGGAGCAGCGTGCAGGGAGCTCAGAATCCCTCTTCCTCCTTTACTCCCCAAACCTCAGCAATTATACACACTCTTTTAGGCTTAAACCTGCAGGGTGCTACATGTCCATATGGCCACTGCCTTTGGCAAATATTTACTGGAGTCCTAGCTATGATACAGAGGTGAAATCAAAACTGTCCTTGCAAGCCCTCACACCGCCAAACAGATACCGTCTTCAGTCACATCTCCTAAGGTTTTGTCACACAATTAGAACAAGGAGTTGATGATCTCTAAAAGCTGGACAAAAGCCCTGAAGGTTTTGTTTCTGATGTCGTTCGCCAGTCACCTACCAAGGGAAAAACGGGAGATGAAAGTTCAACATCTTCCCTAGATGGATTTCTATGGTAATAAGGGTCTTTGATGGGAAAGAACCATCATTGTGATGTGCTGTTTAGGTTCCAAAGTCAGACTCCATCAATGTCAGACACACCCTGGCACCTGGGCTGATGGACTTTTTGAGCTCAGAGCGCCCTGCTGCCCTTCCTTAGGTGTGGGAGAATTTACCTCCTGCCCGCTGCACTCATGCAGACAGTCCAGTAAAGGGTGAAGAGCATTGCTTTGCACCTTGGTATAGAAGGCAGAAACAGACTTTTCTAAGCTTTATGATAAAAAACAAAAGCAAATACCAAAAAACACAACAAAAGAAACCAACAGTGCTTGTAAAAGTACTATGTCAGTTGATATAATAAAGCTTCTTTTTCTTTCATTAAAGGTCTCATCATACACAACCCACTGACTTGCTGCAGGCCTGGACCAGGTCAGAGAACTTCAACCCAAACACGTACTGGTCACTCTGCTGAGATGGTCACTATTAACTCCAGCAGGGAGCAGAGGTGCTTCACCTCACCTGCACAACTCTACCTGCACAGAAGGGTGCGAGGAGCTGCCCCAGTGCTTGCCATGCACCCCAGCACCTGGACCTGTGGAGTATTTAGCAGAGTGATACACGCCTTCATCCAACACAGACCTGCTAAGTCCTGCGTGTAGCATCCCTGCAAGTCACACCACACAGCATAAAAGCAGCCCCAAGGGCACGTGGGGCTCAGCCCCTGTGGCCCTGTGCACTTACCATGCAGCTCAGGAGGCAGGGGATACCACCCCTCTCACCATCTGGCTGGTGCTGGAGCTCCCAAAAGTGAGATACCAGCCGGTCCTGCTCTCCTTTTAGCCTGCGGTGCTCGGGAGGGTTGTCCTTGAGCCAACCAAACTTTTCTGCATTGCCGGGTGGATGTGTTGCGGAGCAGGGTATCGGATCTCAGCACCGTTTCTGGGAACAACCTTGGCTGCAGGGTAGCAGGAGACCCAGGACAGCTGCGATGAGTTTCCTTTAATGCCGTTCACTGCACCTGTCTGCGCAGTCCCCCGCCTCAGCTGCCCTGGCAGCAGGTCCATCACCCTGCTGCATCCCCACGGTCTTCACAGCAACTATTTATAGAGGAAAATTACCACTCTGCTCAGACAGAAATAGGAAAGCCTTCCCCCTCTGCAGTGGCTCCCGCTGCCCCCAGCAGCACGGCAGCAGGTTGTGTGGCCCAGCCTCGTGGCAGTGGCACCACCTCCTGTCTCTACACGGCACAGCGGCCACCAGCCTGCGCTGGGCAGAGGGCATCCGCACCCGAAGCTTCCACGTGCCCACCCTGCCTGTACTCCAGGCACCTCTGCCTCAGGACCCTGAGTCACACTGACCCTCCAGACTCGGGGACAAGGCAGCACAGTTCTGATGTGCTGGCAGCACTTTCACTCAGCTGCTTGCAGGTTTTAGTGCAGGAACAGCCGTGTCCCCCCAACCCAACCCCAGCAGAAGGAATGGGAAAGGGCTGCATCCTCACTGTGAGCTCGGTACCCTTGCACCACTGAGGAGCGAAGGACCACACGCAGTGAAACCGCTCGGTACATTCCCCCAACGCCCACGTGCAGCAGAGCTTGGCAGCCTCAGCCTTCCCCTGGCCGGGGGCCCCGGTGTTGTGCAGCTCAGGTTTCCTTTCAGAGCCTGCAGAGACGCAGCCCTGGAGCAAGGGGTTAATCCTGCCCTGCTGCCAAACCCAGGCCAGGGCCTCACTTCTCCCCCTGCCTGTGCCCCTCTCCTCTCACCTGCCGCCCCCAGCACTAAAAATATCGTGGGGGGGGGCTGTGACAGAGGCAGGAAGGGCAGCAGCAAGGAGAGAGCTCAGCTCCACGGCAGAGCTGTAACCCATAAAAGGCCAGCAAGAACACACACAAAGGTGAAGGCGGGGCTTAAGCACAGTGGTGTTTTAATACGTAGGGACCCCCCCCAACACACACACTGTGGGCCATCACGTTGTTCAACACAAGTGCGAGACGCGGATTGTATATTAAAATTTATTGAATTATTGTGTAAGAATTCTCTTTATTAAAATCATCTGGACTCTAAACTGATTATTTACAGACAAAAAACAAAACAAACCTTTGATATCACCAAAAGATTCCTACATCTCAGAACAGTATCTACAAACAGTTATTACAACTATGTAACAAAATGCAGGGGTTTGTTTTTTGTTTTTCAAGCTTTTTATATTAACTATTAATTCCAATTTGAGACAGACAGTACCTGGGGGCTCTGAGCAGAACTCAAGGTGCGGCAGGGCACAACAGCAGGTCGGATCGGGCTGTAACAGAGACACCAAGTTGCCTGGCTGAGAGAGGGCAGGGAGCCGGACAAGAGCAGGAAGAAAGGGCTGCGGGAACAAAGTGGGTGTTCTGGAAACCAAAACAATCATCCTGACAAGAAAGGCACCAAAAAAAAAGCAGCATCTTGCTGCAAGTGGGGCATACCCTGAAGAAGAAATGGCATCCCACCGAGGCAGCAGGATCTCAAAGCCCTCTTGTTTGCTTTAAAAACAAATGACCCATCTTTTCTACTAAAGAAAAAAAAAAGCTTCCAGGTACAGCCTACGTTTGCCAACAAACAGATGAAGGCAAGAACGCTCTCACCTACATTGTGTGGGTGCCGGCACCTCCGAGCCGTACCCACAGGAGACATTCACTCACTAACGACACTTGTCTTAATAGCAATCAGTTACCAGTGTTTCATGCAGACCATGGTGCAGCTGAATTGATTTCTCTGACCGCAGTACAAAGCAGACCCCAAACCCACCACTGAAGAACACCATCCTTCTGAGGACACGATGAACACGGTGACCTCCCCTCACAGCAGCTGCTGACCACAGAGCCTGCTTGCCTGCAGGAGCATCAGAGGGGCTCCTTCTGTCCCCAGCGTGCCCAACAAGCTGGTCAAGAAACCAGGCAGAGACTGGAAGAAACTTGGATTATAAGAAATAATAAATAAGTCTTCCCTGCAGTCGGGAATTTTATAATAAAAGCTGTTTTGTGCAAATCTCAATGCAACAGAACCCTGTCGTAGGAATGGATTTTGCCACAGGAGTGTGGTGTGGACGGAGAGAAACAGGGTCAAGCCTAAGCACCCAGCAAGGGAGCTGCAGCACACATCCACAGCGAGGAGGATGCTGTTACCTAGAACTCCAAAGACAGGGAGTGGGGAGAGATGGGCATCACTTACTGCCCCTGCACTGGGCAGCACCTCCTGGTCAGCCACGTAGGGCCAAACTCGAGACGTTAAAGAAATCATTTCTGTTTAGCTCTACTCTTACATCTTGATTATTGCTTTGATCGAAGCAGACTTCCACAGATACACGCAGAGAAAAGTAAATCTCCAACACCCAAAAGAGCACTACTGAGAAGTAAAAAGAATGTGGAGCTTGCTTCCCTGGCAGCCTGAGCCAGCCGTGTGGACAGAACTCATCCGAGCACAGCAAGTAACAGCAGAGGAGATGCAACGGGACACAGAGCTGCCAGTGCAGAGCAGGAGACCTGGATCCCTAGGAGAGCTCCTGAGCCTCCCTCCCTTACTCACGTGAGGTGGATCCAGAATCGACTCCTGTGCCACCTTGTTCTGGGAAAGCAGTCCTGCACACAGCTCCTGGCAGGCACTGCCAACTCCTTTCTTCCACCCGGCTTTTTGGGGGCTACATTTTACCAAGTTCTGTTGAGACGGAGGTTTCAGAGAAGCTGAGTTCCCACAAGTTCCATGGGATGGGGTGGTCAGGCAAGAGACAGACCCTAAATGGTGCCCTCTGGGGAAGGAGGCTGGCAGAGACCGAACTCTTGACAGGGCCTGCTCAGCAGCTGCTCTGCACAGCAGGACAGCAGCACTCTGAACACACAGAGTACCTGGGAATGCTGCTGAGAGCTCATGAGAAAGCACTGGCTTTGCAGGAACAGATGCCAACACCAGCTGGTTATATTGCTTAGGAGAAAATCCTGCAACTGCACAGCGCTCACACAAAGCCACACGGCTGATTCACAGGCCTGGAAATGCTGCTGTGAGCAATGTAAAGAGGTAGGGATGTGATCCTGCCCTGATCTAGCTCTAGTCCCTCCAGGCCTGCACAACCACCATCTGAGGGCAGTGACAGAGGAGTCAGTCCTGATCTGCCTCAGGGATGAAGGACATCAGCCTGGACTCAGTGAGGGATAAGACAGTGAAAGATACCTTTTAAAACTGGAATTCACTCACTACAGGCAGAGTGCTGTGAGGCCCCCAGACTGCTCTACAGGAGGGAGCAGAGGAGCTGGGGGCTAATGGCACACCTGCTCTGGCCTTGCTTTCCTTGCACCAGCCACTGCTGTTTGCAGGACACCAGATGCCCTTCAGGAACGCGGTGGTTGTGCTTCACGGCTCCCTTGAGTTCACAGCTCACCAAATCACCCTTCTGTGGGCCACAACAGGAGAGTTTGGGAGGTGAAACTGAGGTTGTAAGGCAAGTCTAACAGAAACACACAGCTAAGCCTCAAACTGAGCTGTGGGGAAAAGGAAGCTACTGTTACGACAATGGAGACATCCACAAGTTATCCCTGCAGACAAAGCAGTGGAGAAAACTTTGCTCCAGTGCTGACAGACGTTTGTCAGTAGAAGTGCACAGAGATGCTTCTCCAAGAAAAGCCCTGTCTCAAAGCCACAAAGTTAAACATTCTCCTTTAGCATTTAAATACATTATCCTTCTGAGGGTATTTACAAGTCCAGTTCAGAGCAGCAGAACAACCAGATACCAGAGGAAGGGAGAAGTGGCACAAGGCATTATTGTGCTTTTCCGAAGAGCAGGACAAGCCCTGAACTTCTGACAGATCCAGAGCTGGGTCGGTGGAGATCAGGATGAGCCAGACAGCCGACTCCTCACATGCTGAGTTTGTCCTAAGGGGAAGGGCGAGGGGGCTGGTCCGTTTACAGTGGGCTCGTGGGCAAGCCTGCATGCTGGTGAATGTATCCCATCCAAGCAGACATTGCACTCAAGCAGTAAGACAAGAACACTGGGCAGCAAGAGACCTTTGCCACTGGTCCCTCTGCTTTTTCCATCCAACATCCAGAACCAGTGAAAACATGGCTGCAAAGAAGCTTCTCAGGTGGAATAGAGCAGGAGCGCTCACTGATCCATCCAGGTGGAGATGGAGGTCAGCGCAGCCGTAGACCAGGGCGAAGCTTCCTGCATCCCCAGTAAAATGAGCAGCCACAGTAGGGGAGCCTCCCAGCACTGGGCAAGGGCACCCACACAAGGCCAAGGACTCCACGGACACGGTGCTTGGTGCTGCCACCTGGCTCTTCAACAGCAGCATTCAGAAGCTTGGCACATTCATTAACATCTGTAGGAAGGAGCTGCGCGGTCCCCTGAGACTGTCAGAGGAGAACTGAAGTTCATTTGTTTTGCTTTTGAAAAGAAGAAAAAAAAACCCAACTTTAAAAAAATATTCTCTGAGATGCAAGGACGCTTCTACTTGGTACTGCCTTGGCCGTCCCCGTTCATGTCACTCGTTGGCTCCTTGGAGAGTCTGGTTCCAATGACAGCAGGACACCCTGCATACAGCTGGGACGAGCACCGTCCCCGTTCAGCCAGGGGAGAACAATCTGTCTGCACCTGTCACAAATCGGTGACTTTATTCTCCACAGCTGCTGCAATCTGTTGTAGCCTGTATCCGAGCTGCATCTTTTGTGCTGTTGGGTCTTCTTCCAAGGCAGTAATGATCTGCAACAAGACACAGAGCTCACTGGCTGCCTTTCTCCAGCACGCAGCACTGCTGGCTGGAGATAAACATCATAATGTTAAACAAATGCACGTGAAATGCTGACAGCCCCCTGCTTAGAGCCAAGTCCCTTGTTTGCATGACGTCCTCCCTCCCTGACAAGAAGTTATGGAAGTTATATACGCCAATGAAACAATACACAGCATTGTAATAATCTGGCTGCTCTTAATAATTAATTTGGGGTCTTAGTGGATGGTAGAAGGAGAAGGTTGTGCTCAGAGCTGTTGGGAACACACTCACCTGGTCGTAGTACTTGTTGATGTACTTGTACAATTCATGCAGAGCCACCAGGGAATTGAGGTCACCTGAGTAATTCTGAATAAGACAGATAGTTAGATACAGCTGTGACACCTAACCGCTGCTCTTACAAATTGTGTCCTCATCGCTAACAAGGAAACGTGCTGGAATGGCTCCCAGCACAAAGCAATGGGAAAGAGAACTCACTGGAAGCCATTTTTCTCCTCAGTGGTACCACGGAACAAAGCGACCACTGGGAACAACCAGCATTCTGGAGCAGAACAGCACACGGATGGGATATGTGATCTGTGCATTACTAAGTTCCTATTAGATGCACAGATGAATGGCTGGCGCGATTTCTGAAATAAAGATGCTGATTTACCCGTGATAGCTCAGCCAGGGCAGAGTTCATCTCCTGGTCACTGGCAGAGATGGTCTGGCGAATGTCTGCATAATACCTGCACAGCGGTACAGAGGCGGTTACCATCATGTCCCTCCTATCCTCCTCCTTAAACTATACACCCCACACCCACTGCTTACCTTTCCACCATCTGTTTGTAGCGAGGAATGTCCCGGGCATAGAGCAGCTTATTGATCGGAGAGTCCTGGAACATCCAAAACCAGAACTGGTTACAAAAAGCTCCTACACCACGCAGTGCACAAAGCTCTAGTGGCACATGGGAGCAAGGAGCAGGCCAGGTGGGATGTACAGGTAGAATTACACAGAGGTGCTGCCCTCTTGAGCCAGCACTGCTCAGACAGCCTGTGCCAGCTGTGTGCTGCTACCTCCATACTTACCCGCCCTAGCTTATGGTCAGCAATGGTACAGGAGTCCATGAAGGTCTGTGCAATGACCAGGAGCACAGCATCTACATTATCTGATGTCTGCACATCAAAAACAAACTGGGGATTCTTGATGATGTTGATCCAAAACCGCAGTGGGAGGCTGCAGTGAAGACAGAAGCATGACAGCTTATCAGCACAGACAGCGGCTGTCATGCTGGAGGATATTCTGCACATACTACTGTTCATATCCCAGATGAGCCCTCACAGCAAAACCATCTTTTCACACTGTGCTTTATTGCCCTGCACTCTCATTACGCTTCTCCTTAGTAGACCGAAGTGGCTGTCTCTTTGCAAGCAGGTAGCTCCACACAGATTAACAGTGCCTCCATCATGGCCCACAGGAAGACCGTACCTGTTTGTCTTCCAGATATGGATGGTCTCAGGGTCTGCAATCCCATAGTGTAATGCTTGCTCATCCAACAGATCAAAGAAGTATTTGACTGCCAGAGGGACAGGGCGGCTGGTACTGAGGATCACCTGGAACAAGTCATCCACAAACTTCTGCAGAGTGCCCTGTGGGGAACCAAGCAGGACTCAGTCATCACGGGTAGAGGAGAATGGAGAGCTGCCATGGCTTTATAACTTTGTTATTGGTATTCCACATTATAACATCATGTAAAGTACGGGTAATTCAAGAGTTAATACTCCAGTTCTAGATAACTCCGTGACAAGAGCCCAGGCTTCACAGTGATGAGAAGTGAAACAAACACCAGTTTGGGGAGTTACTATAGGAGAGAGAGCTTGCAACACTGTGGGTTGGCACTGCAGTGTAGAGACTGACCAGTGGAGGGGGACTGCAGACTGCCAGCTGCTGTGCAGAGCCAGAGAGGAGCAAGGAGAAAGGGTTGGTTTGCTCAGCAGCCAGAAAAACGTTTGTGGGCAGAATAGAGGCAGTGCCTGGCAAAGTGCCTCGGCTGTCCCTCGAGGAATTGTACTTGTGCAAGAAGGATATTGCTAGGGAACGTGGATGCTGAAAGCTGATCCCTTCTCAAGAACAAAACCTAAGGAATAAGTTCCTGGGCCAATTTTTAACAGCGATACTGGAATAAAGCAAAAAGGAGAATGTGAACAGGTGCTGTGCCTGATTTATGATTGCAGATGAATGTGCACGGCTGGTGTGTAGTGAGCATCATCTTGCTGCAGGAAGTGATCAGGTCAGTGCTGCCTTTCGGACCACTGAGGAGGCAGAAGTCAAGCAGACCTAGGAACCCTGTCGACAATGCTACCAAAATCTTTACTGCCAAGCATTAAGCACCCACAGATGGGACCCATAGATGTAGGGTAGACACAGAGATGATAAACACTTTTCATTCTCCTAGAGGCTCTGCAAAACTTAATGCATTAGTAGGAATAAAAGTTTGGTATCGCAATGCTGGGCTCTTATCTTCGTACACATCCCTGCAGTCTGTCAGAGAGATATGAGAGAAGGCAAGATCCTCAGTGCAACACAGTCTGTGCTTCTTCTCACCTTCATAGAGAGCAGGCGTGTCAGATAGATCTCTGGGATTGCCTTGGCTCGCTCCCGATCTCTCAAGCTTCCGCGGCGATGCTTGGGAAGCTCTGGCTCTTCTGTTGGTTTTACCAGGTGCCAAAGTTTTATGCCACCTTCGTCTGCATCCTCCAGCATAGGTGTTTCTAAACAGCCAGTTATTTAAAGACAAATGTCAGCCCTACAGGTTAGGAGCAGTAGAATTCTCTAGTCCTGCATTTTAATGTCCAAGTTGGCTTTCCTCTGCTTATGCATTTTTCTACACTGTTCTCACCTCGTCTGCTCAAAGTTCCAATTTCCTGACAATCTTATAAGGGTTTGAATTGCCCATCAGCCTTCTATAGCAGCATAAAGCTATGGCTATGGCAACCCTCGTCCCACCAACTTGACAGGTACTATGAGATGATTCTATAAGAACAGGACATCAAACTCACTCTCTCCTGGGATGTAATCTTGATTCTCTCTATGGATATGCTTGGTCAGCCGTGGAACCAGAGCTACTGTTGCTCCGTCAGGCACCTGCACACAAGCAAAAGTCAACATTCAAAACAAACAACGTGCTTCCCATCAGCACAACAGGCAAGTGCTTGCAGAGCAAAATAAACTCTGAACACACTGTACTGTTGATAGGAGCGGGGATATTGGGGCATCATCACTGTCTGCCCCAATGGAGGGAGAATCTACTTTGTGCAGATTGAACAACTGACACACAGAGAAAATGGTGGCGCTCAGGGACTGACACCATTCCCATTTAGAACACGTCAAGTATGACGTGCTGGTGCAAAACATGACACACTGGTGCAAGGGAGGTCAAACGTCCTCTTTCCAGTCCTAGAAGCTACATGGCAGACCAATGCGTTATCACCTGCTAACTGATTTGGACCAGAACACTGATGAATCCAGCAGCACTGCCTTCATTGCAGCGCACATCAGGCTTGAACTTACCATCCCCTCCCAAGCTCTAGATCTGTCCACATCTCAAGTGCAGGCGAGGGAGGGGACTATGCTGGATGAAAAACCACAGTTCAGCACACAGTACTGACTTCATTTGAACATGCTGCTGCAAAGAAAGTTCTAGTACTTTCACAGTGATCCATTAGGAGCCAGCATCACAAATGGGGTATAACAGCGTGGAGAAGAGGAGAAGGCAGATGAAGCAATGGTAGAGTCGGTTCTGACCTTGTAGTGCTGAAGAGTGTTCAGGCGTTTCCAAGTTCCTTGAACAACAGATGTCACGTCCTCATCAGACAGTATCAGATGACCTGCCAGCCCTGATCTCCACTCTATAGTCATTAAAACAAAGGAAATGGAAGGAAAAAGAATGGTTAAGCTGTGGCATCTCTGAAAGTCTACTGCACTTCAGCCTGAGCTGGTGGAGCTTCGAGACAGAAAAGAGACAAAATCCTCCCTTATAGACATTATTTGTTACCACTGACTCCACTGGCAGCAAGAGCTGGCTTAGGACTACAGCACCTCTACACTCCAATAGTCTTCCCTTCCCATACACATTCTCTGTCCATCCCGCACCTCCCACATCCTCTTTCTCAAGCCATTGCCATGATCCTGAGCTGGCAAAGAACCCCAAGCACCACAAAATGGAAGGGGGTGGACTTCAGTTGTTTCTTTCCCAACCCTGCCTCTTACACTTATAGCCTTTCCTATGTCATGCCATGCTGGGTCCTGTGAAAGTACGAGGTCAGGAACTCTGCAGGCTCAGCAGAGAGCAACAAACTTCACACAGACGTGGGTGCTGTGCACAGACAACCACTTCTTCATGTCCTCATTAAATTGTGGCACCAAGGAATTCTGCTCACCGAGATCCAGGGTGTCCGGGTCTGGTCGGTGACAGTACGGCATCCCTTTATAAATCTGATCTAGGATTTTCTCCTTCACTTGTGTTATGGTGTCACAGTCCAGCACTTTAGCAGAAATCCCCTGGGACTCCTCTGCTCCTCCTGCAGCAACTCCTGCTTGTGTTAAAGCATTTAAAGTCTGCGGAACAAAAGAAAAGGCCACAGCTATTCTGACACAGCTGACACATTTACACCACTGATGTCTGGCATTAAAGCGAGTTAACCAGAGGGCCCACAAGGAACAGAAGATTTGGTGCTTACCAGAGTGCGGTACTCCAGGTCCTCCCTCAGAAGGCGGTTGTCATTCAGGGTGTATTTGGCTTTCCCTGTCACCCAGTCGACAGGCCCCTTGTCCACCTGGTGTTTGATTCCTCGAAACAGCATGTAAAGCGGCTCCCCTACAGAGTCCTGGTACAGAAAGGATGGAGTTTCACCTGTCAGGAATTCACCTTGTTTTCCCCTTGCAGAACCCAACAGCCCGGAGTCACAGACTTCCAATCATAGAGAGGAGCAGCGGGATGGAGGACACCAGGAGATACAGCAGCTACTGCTGCAGGCAAAGAAAGTCTCTGCCAACAGCTCCCGCTCCAAGCACAGGGAACGTGTAGGGACTAAGGACCAGCTGGACACACAAGACCAAGGCATTGCTCTGTCTCCATGCCACTAATCAGAAAGGCACTCCTTGCCACTCTCTCCCAGGAGAGGAATTTAAATCAGGGGGCATCCTCCCTACACACAGAGCAGCCTATGGTCATCGTGTCTTACACTGCAATGAAACAGGAGCTACACCGAGCTCTCTCCATGATCTAGCAAGGTATCATGAAACATGGAGTGGCATTAATGCATCTGTCTTCCCCAGTGACCTCTGAAACACAGGATGCCACTGTCACTATTTCAGCTAATAGTGAGACACAGAACAACGCTGTGTCTGTCTCTCCTCTCTTGGCCCTTTTACTCCAGAAAGACACAAAGAACTCACCCTCACAAATGCATACAGGCAGATGGACATCCAGTTGGTTAACAGCTTCTCTACCACTGTTTCTGTCCTGAAAGAAAGCATAGGGTTGGTCACACGAATACAGTGCACAGCAAGGATGGAACTGGAGATAAAGATCATCCCTTTCAGGAAAAGAGAATGCTAAACAATGACAGACGATCAAGAAAAGAGGGAGAAAACAAAAATTACTTTAGGGACCAGTCAGGTTAAATCCTTTTGATCCCAGTTCTTATTTGAGGCACTTTTCAGCCTGAAGGAGGCACCAAATGACAGAAGTGAGACAGACGAGGAGGGGACAGAGGACAGCCTCCTCCTCTCAAACAAAATACATTTGTTCAGGTCAGAAGGATGGATGGACAGGAGATTAACAGGGATCTGAACACAGGAGATATTTCAATTTACTTTCCAAATACGGCACGATTGTGAGTCCAGAGCTCTACAAAGCAAGCAGGACCAGCAGACTTGGCAGTCCCAGTTCTTGAACTCAAGAACTAATGTACAGCAGCTGCAAAAGAACAAGAATCTGGGGTGGGCAATGACAGCTTCTTGCATCTTTCTTCCTCCCTGCCAGCTGCTGACTGGGGTGAGGGGTACCATCAATTCTGCTCTCTCCTGTTTGGCACGTGTTGCCTGGACACAACACGTAGATCCTGCAACTGCAGCTCATACCAAAACGTTCTCTTACCCACAGCAGTTTCAAAGTTTGCTATCTGGACAGTAAGGCTGGTAGGCTCACATCTGGCTGGCTCACCTCCGCAACATCAGCTTTGGGTTCTTGGCCACATACTGCTCCACGAGGTCATTCAGGAGTGTTTTGAGGATGTCAGTGAAGTATTCCAACTTCCCATGCAGCGACACAGTAAGCAATGATGCCACATAGGCCCGGTCTCTTGGGGAGAAAGTGCGTTGGATTTCCAGAGTGTGGATGAACTGGTGGGAGGAGAGACAAACCAGTGTGTGAACCCAATGAAAATGAGGCAGTGCCCAATGAAAATGAGGCAGTGGTGCTGCACAAGGGACTGCACAGGAATGAGCTTTACTGAGCACTGCCTGCTTCCTGCCACCAGCTGACAGCAATATGACCCCAACCCTACAGCATGCTGCAGGCAGAGAGAGGCACATTACCTTGGTGAGGAAGAGCTTGCTGTTGAGCAGGTTGGAGAGCTGGACCAAGCCCTGCTCCACAGTTTGTCTGCGGCACTCAGGGATGTCCAGATCCCTTTGCAGTGGTGACTCACGGTGGCCCGGAAAGAAAATACGCTCTGCATAGGACTTGTAGTCCAGGAAGGGGATGCCTGTGCCCACAAGGTCACTGGTGAGGTCCATCATCTCAGTCATCAGGTCTAGGGGAAAGGAAACACCTGTGATGTTGACCCCATTATCATATGGCTGACGGTACAGAGCATGGAGTGAGCCTAGGCAGGAGTTAGGGCCAGTAGGATGAGAGTGCTGGGAAGATGAAGGATGTTTCCTATCAGAAGAGTCACACTAGGGTTCCATTACTAGAACATCTGTCACTAGACTAGGCACTGGGAGAACTGCATTAGGAACCAGAAAGTGAATTTGGTGATTATTCTCTTTTACAGATAGGGGCTGGTTTGCTGTTTTATAAAGAGAAAGCCACAGTTTGGCACTGATTTATGGTTATAGGCATTAACTACATACAAAATACTAGAGATCTCCTGCTCCTCCCTGCCTTCCCACATTAGTTGCAGATTACAGTCTGAGCTGCTTGCACAGTTCTAGAGCTGCAGACGCCCCACAAAAGGGCTCACAGCTGAAAGCAGCTGAAGTTCAAAGTTTGCAAACTCAGGACATGTACGGGGTGTAATTTAACCTGCTCTACACACAGACTGGACCAGCTGCCCTTCAGATCCCTCCAAGTGTGCTTTCCTGACCTTTAGCTCCTCATCTGAGTCTGGAGGATGAACTGGAGAATCATAGGGGTCTTTACAGATCACTGTGCTCTGAATTAAAGAGAAACATTAAATAAGACATTTGGCCACGTTTCCATGCACTGGGATAGGATAAAAGTTGTAACCTTCCCTGAGCTACCCACACAAATATGCAGCTATGAAAAAGCAGTAGGGCTCAGCGTGATTCTTCCAAGTTCCCTGAGCCTGCAGAAACATAAGAGCTCTGTGACTGACCTGTGAATTCCTTTTTGCATCTGTCCCGAACGCTTGTTTCTAGATTTTCCAGCTGGATTTGAACTTTCTTGTAATCCCTCAGAGCCTGTTTACTCTTCCTCCTGTAATAAGCAGCAGAATTGTTCCCAGGGATCTTAGCCAGCCTTACCAGCTGCTGTGTTGCTGCCAAGGACACGAGGGCAACTGGAGCTCCCATACAACACCACAGCCTCTCACCTGTATATGAAGACAATGACCAGAACAATCAGTGCCACAAAGGATGCACCAACACCCAGACCGATCTGTGCCTCCAGTGGGAAGGTGAGCTGGCTCTCAGTGTCGTACTGCACTCTGCCCAGGAGGAAGTTCAGGTTTCCCATCTGCACCTGTGAAGAAAGCGTGCGCTGTGATATAAGCTCAGTGCAGCACTGAAAAGCAAAGAAATGGCTTCTCCATCATGATTACAGGCGGTATAAAGCTCTCCTGTAAGGCTACGTCCCACAGCACAACTTCTGAACTCAGCTGTACCATTTGTTTTCGGGCAGCACTTGGCACTTACAGGTGGAGTTAAGAACAAGAACAGCTCCTTGCCACTAGGGCTTCTGCCTTTCCTCTTCTACCTTTCCCACTGCTTCCACCACCACCTTTCCCACTGCTTCCACCACCACATCTTGCCTGTGTGCCTACTAAAAGCACGCCTTCTTGCTGATTCCCTACCGTGAACTCCGGGAGCAAGTCAGTGCCCTCCCGCTTTGTGCGATGCCGTGGAGCCGGCTGCTCAGAGGGAGGCTCACAGTAGAGATGGTTCCTTGTTAATGTCTTCACCACACAGATTCCTTCCCCAATCATGGCCATAACTTCATCCTTGGAAATGGCCAGATCCAGATTTTCCCCCTGGAACAGAAATAGAACAGAACGTCAGATGGGGCTAAAAACCATCTTCATTATCCATAGTTCAGAGATAATGGAGACAAGCATCACGAGATGAGAGAAGCCCTTTCCCTTTCAGTCCTAAGATGGTACGAAAAGGTTGGCAGCTTTGGGTTTGGCAGATGTAGGCTTTTTTTCATACTAGCATCTCACAAATGAATAGCATTAGTTTACACTGAGACTAAAAATAGAATATGGAACTTCATATGAGCCCTATGAATCCATATGGGCTCAAGAGGATTTTTTTGATGCAGTCCTTTTCCTCTCTTCTCACGTGCCATTTCTCAGGGGCTGAAATAGATGTGTTGTTACAGGCTGCAAGCCTGTCAAATGCTTTAAAGCATTGGATGCTGCATGACACCAATTTAAAACAGTCTAAGGTGAGAAGCAATTTTGTACAGCATATGTTATTTCTTGTGTTACCTCCACAGAAATGACACTTCCAGGCTTGTGACGATAGGGCTTGGCAGGATCTTCAGCATTCAGTGGCTTGAGGATGGGGTTGACTTCGTAAGAGAAGGGTATGGGATGCAGCGAGTTGAAATCAAAGCTCAGATTATCCAGAATGAATTCCAGTTTGATGTGGACGCTCCGCAGCAGCAGGTTAATGGCTGGAGTTTTGCACAGGATCAGGTAGGAGGAGTTAACGAGGCACGGTTCTTCAAACTAAAAGCAAAGGCAAAAACGTCAGTGGGGAAACACAAACACTTCTCCTGCAGCTCCGCGATACTTCCCAGCCCTGAGCAATCTGGGGCCAATCCGTGCTCCTTTTATCTGGAGTGATGCCAGAGAAGCTGCTAATTGTAGAGGGAAAAAATACAATACAAGATGTGAGGAATTCCCTGCGTTCCTCTGGAGATGACCTGAGCACTGGTTTTGCTGCAAGTACTGAATGCTCAACAGTGGAAATTAGCTCCGACATTCTCCCAGCAGTAAATTCTGGAGTAGTATCAGCTTTAGATCAAAGACCTCCAACACAAGGCAGACTTACTTAATAACCTGAATGTTGCTGTGAAAGAAGTGTCCTGTGTTGGGTTACAGACATTTTAAACATGTGGTGAAAGCATTAGAGTCATTTTTTCCCCCCCCTTCCCCCATAGGAATTCACAGCCACAAAAAATAGTGGAGAAACAGCTTTTAGTAGCTTGTGTCCATTGGGCGCACGTTCAGCTCCACATCTGCGCAATAAAAACCTGAAAGGGATTTAGTATGGGAAAAAAGCATCCTTCGTGGTTTGAGAAGCTTTCATATACGTGTAAGAATATGAAAAGCATCATCCTCCCCATGCATCATGCCAGATGAAATGTCAGATAATATGTCAAGTGATTAAACCTCAGTACATAGGGAGATTGAAGAGAAAGACAAGGCTTCCAAGTTCATGTGCAGGAAGCCCTCTATTGTTTGCACTATGAATACAAATGCTTGTACTTCAGCTACCAAATATTCTCTAAGTCTGCAAATTCTGCTGCAAGATCTGCTGTCTTGATGGCCACATCAATACCTCTACAGTTACACACCTCAAGACAGGCAGTTGGAGGGCAGAAAAATACTGAACGTCCCTAAGCAAAAGTAGATCCAACTCGTGTCAGTGCTTGTGACAGCACTTAACCTGGCAGACATCACTTTCATCTGGCCAAGACTTAGCTGGAAGGACACAAGCAGATAAGAGCATCGAGTCCAGAGGCCCCAGTGACAGCAAATCCACCTCTGCAACACAACACCCACAGCCCTGCTGAGCCCTTTGCCGCGTTACCTGCTGGATGCTGCACAGAGCATCCTTGGGGCACTCAGTGTCTGGGATGATTCTGCGCCATCGCCCCAGTCCTCGGCGCCGGCGTTCAGATGGAGAAACTGTCACTCGAATCTTTGGGCTCTGCACAACGTCCAGGTTGAATCCATGAACTCTGAGTACTCTCCCCCCACTGGAAGAGAAAAGCAGCTCATCTCACACACCTATTATTTGTTAGCTCTGTCATGCCCATGCTTATGCCCACTCCTACAAGCCTGGCTTTACTCCAGAGTGCAACACAACAGGTGCCAGCTGTACCTCCCTACCACAGCACAGAGCCCTGGGCAAGGTGCAAGCACTTTCTCTGTACCTGAGAAAGCTTTTGGGTGGCTCTGCAAAAGTGATATTGGGATCCAGAGTATATCTGAAGAGGGATCCTTCCAGCCTCCGCTCCTGGTCTCCATACTTGATAGTGACTGGGAGTTCTGTAGACACATTGCTGGGACTCGTCTGGCATGCCAACTGATCCTCCGTCATCTCAGAGAGGCTTGGAGAGAGAAAAAAACAGAACAAGGGATTCATACAGCCACTGAAGTGAGAGGTTTTATAACACAATGCTTTGCCCTTTGCTGATAGCCTGTGAACCTCTTGCCCTGTTTTCTTAAGTTTAATGCTGAAAGGTTCTAAGTTCAATGCTGACAACCCTGCCAAGCTCTAGGGCAAATCTGGGGCAGCGCACAGCCAGCACATTGGCAGGCTCTGATCTTACATGTGGCAAGGGAGGTCTCCGAGCAGAACACTGATCTCATTAGGATGTCCAGTGAGCAGCTTTGAGCCCAGCAGGGTAAGGCAGGTTCCTCCTGCTTTGGGGCCCTGAGTTGGAACAATGGATTTCAGCTCTGGGTTCTGGAAGGAAAAAGAATAATAGAACTTGAGTGCTTGAGTGACAACGACCTCACAAAATAAGGCAGGGAAAGAAAGCAACAGGGATCTCCAGTGCTCTGAAAATACAAGCCATAGATTCCTAAACACAGCAGCCTTCAGCTAGGATCCCACAGCTCTGCTCACTGTGGAGTGGGAGCAGCAGAGGGAGGGGACCAACCACACCAGCAAGAAACGGGAGCTACGGACTTGTCTTCCCACAGAACGCAAAGGGCAGATGGGTGCTGCAAATAGCAAAGCCATAAGCCTCGCAACACAAACCCCAGGATCAACAGTTCAAAGGGATTGTTCAGATCCGTAACTGGATTAAGAACTCAAGTTAGGAAATACAAGGTAGCAAATAAATTGTCTGTTTGTCTAGTAGGTGAGCAGATTACCAGCAGGGAGCTCTAAGAATCTGTGCTAAGACCTGTGCAGTTAAATGTGTTGTTGGGTCACCTGGGAAGGAGAAAGGACATTTGATAAAGTTATTCACAACAACACAAACTGAGTCCCACTGGTGGTGCACAAAACTCTGGGGGGGGGGGGGGCTGGCAACAGAGTGGGCCAAGTAATTCACTACTGATAAATAGAAAGGGAGATAGATGAAATGAGAAGGAGCTGGGAGATTACAGCAGTAAAGCAGCCCGGGAGTGAGCTTTGAAATAGCTAATGCCCATTCAGGAGTGCCTACAACGATTCTATTGCCTGCTAACACAGACCTCAATAAGAACACATCAAGCATTATGAATTCCTGGAAATGGCTTGAATGTAATAAGAAAATCTTTATGACACAGTACAAACTGCTGTCACACATCTTCAATACAGTACGCAGCACCCATCACCTTGCCTAAAAATGGTCAACAGGGAATCAAAGAGCAACAGCAAACATAATCCAATACACAAAACACTTCTATATGGCCAACAATGTAGCAGCACAGGACTTTCCAGGCACCTCTTTCCTCCTCCCAAGGGAAATGGTGACGTGCAATTAGTCGCATACAGTTAATTCATAGCTGTACTGCAAGGCTGAAAAGAGAGTATTGGATCTTACTTAAATATTTCAGTCTTTGGGTTTAAAATATCAACAATTTATCAGAAAGGTGTTTAAAACTCGAGGAAACTCCTCCACGCAACGCACAGTAACTCCAGACTCACTGCCACCGGCTGCTGAAGGTCAGAAGTAAAGACTGCCTTCAAGTTCTTAGTTTTCAAGTTAAGAAAAAGCCACAAGTCCTAATAAAGACCTGCACAAAAATCTCCCGCTCAGAAAGATTCCTTGGCACAATCCAGCAAAGCTGTTGTTATAATCTTAGCAATGGGGGGGAAAAAAAAACAACCCACACAACACAAACAGCAGATAAATCAGAAAACAAAGCATCAAGTTTCTGATAGTGCCCCCCGTTCCTGTACAGCAGAAGTACTGAAAGAACAGAGAGATTAAAGAAGTGGCAGCTGCATTACCTGGTAGGTGAAAATATGCTCAGAGACTCCCCGTCCTCCTCCAGGCACTTCCACCACAACGTGCCCAACTCTCTCTGCCCAGCTCCCACCGGTGACGCACACGATGCTGCAGGACAATCCAAGAACAGTGTCACAGCATAGAAAAGATGAGCTGCACCCATCGTGCCACGTTCTAAAACCACCTCGCAACCTCAGCTCCCTTCTCTTGCAGCCTTATCACGTGCTCAGAACATACAACCGAATGTGGATCAAACTCCTTTACAAGCTGGTTCAGGTGCAGCAGCAGAAAAAAGCAGGTGGCCATTCAAACGGTCCCACTTTATCTACTAGTGGGACACATAGGATGAAGCCCACTGTAGCAGATGCACGTAGAGGCCAAGAACTCCCCTACAGTCCAAAGCCAATTCAAACAGCAGCTTCCGGAGTGGCTCCAGGATAGCAGGGGTCAATTAGCACTGTGCCTGATGCAGAACAAAAGTCGAGACAAGGTCCAGCTGGCACTGCTCTTCAGCCAGCAGCCTCTAGGACCTGCCAGCTCCCTTGATATGCACCCCTTGTTCTTCCCAGTCCCTTCCTCACATTGTAACCTGGCATGGGAGATGCCGACAAGGTGAAAAATCATTCTGTATTTCAAGTAGGGTAGCAAGGAATCTCCCATCTTATGGCGCTGGTTTAATAATAGAAAATCTCAGCTCCGCAGCAGACTTTTGCCAGCTTCCCTACACATTCATTTTGTTGGTGCCTTGCTTAGGAGTGAGTTCCATATACACAGCTATATGCCCCCAACCAAAAAGGTTCAGGAATTTGAAACTAGGCAGTGCAGGGAGCCACTTTAAAGCCAACCACCTGTGATGCCAGGTAACAGAACAAAGACAGTGCTACCCCAGAAAGATTATGCTCTAATTCTAGGATGAAGATAGAAAGCAGATGGATCAAGACAAACAAAGAGCACAGACAGGACAACACTGCTCAACATAGCAGGCCACTTCCCAGCAGGAACTTACCTGGCTCCCAGGGGGAAGGGCACTACAGATATCATGGGATGGAAAAATGGGCTTGTGATAGCTCTGATGAGAGGTTACTCACAATTGCTCTGCTCTTCTCATCTCCTGCAGGTTGTTTGGCTCCTCTCCCTCCCTTGTCCAAGGCTCCCGCTACCTGCCCTGAAATTATTCTTTTCTCCCTCTCCCAGCTTCCTAAGTTGCCTCAGTCACATCTCTCAAACCTGGCTATATTTTCCTGCCATATGGCCCTTCCCTGACCAGACACACCAGCTACTCAATTCCCTTTATTATTACTGACATAAGTTGGATTCAGCGGGACATCTCTTTCCCTTTCTCATCCTCCTCCTGGCCACTACTTTTACAGGCTCTGTGTAACTGCTGGGCACTGCTAACCACCAGTGTGGCACAGTGTCCAGCAAAACTCCCCTGTCAGTCCCTAACTAAGGGGGTCCCCTCACTGCATTTGTGTTCGGGAGGTTGAGGTCTAGCCAGCAGGTGAAGAATAACACTCTAAGGATATCCTCACTCAAGCAGAGGCAACAAGTTGCGCTGTACCTCCAATCATGCATTCTCATCCTTGCCATGTATTAATACAATATTTCCCAAGCAGTGATAGTTTATAAAAGCCACATCCTTTGCTTTACGGAAAGCTGTGACTGGGAACACACCCATGAAACTGTGTGGCTCTGAGCCCATGACTCCCTGTGCACGCTAGCCCACAGGCCCCACACCAGCAGTGTGTTTGGTACATGGCAGCACTGTTTGGCCATTGCCTTGTACACAAACTTATCGCTCCAAGGTCACTGCCTGGGGAGAAACTAATCAGAAAGCAACTGCACTCAGAGGCACTCCCTAGGGAATGGGCAAGGCTCGATACCTGCTACAGAAAAGGCAACGAAATCTCAGCCTGGTGTCAGCAGCCAAAGAAAAAGCCAACGCCTGTCTCTGGGAGGAGGTTTGCAGATACTCTACCTGCTAGAGATCTCATACTCTTGAGCATCTACGGCACAGGGAATTCCTGCAACAGTGACAGTTTCTGCAATGTCTTGATGTTTCTGCCCGAGGTTTGAGCCAGTGATGGTGATTCTAGTGCCACCTTCCACTGGTCCAGACAGGGGGTACACCTGCAAAGACATCCGCGCACGTGTAAATGTCACATTATCTCAGACCTCCTCAGTCTGGCACCTGATCTACAGCACAGAGCTCTTCACAGCTGCCCCACTACCAGCTGCCTGGTCCAGTCACTGCTATGGATTCACTTTGGTAACCAGGACCAGTACCAGGTTGCATCCTCAGAAGAAAGATCATAAAGAATATCACAGTCAGAGCCTTCATTCCTATACCTCACCATTGCCAGCATTGCCCAGAGGGTATTAATCCACTGTGGACTTCTATAGGCAAGGATTGCCCTGCTTGGCCTCAACAATGTGCTGACCACTCTGTAGGGCGTCTCTACTGAAGAATGGGAATGCACAAGCTGGTATGTGTTACTTGTATTGAAGCAGCAAGCACCACTACCCCCCAGCATCAATACAACGATGAATCACATGCTGCACAGACTTCAAAGCTCTGTCCCTGAGCAGCATCCAAGGTGAACTAACACAAGATGCAGCACATGGACGCTGTGTGCCACTGGAGGGAGGACAAGCTGACAAGCAAAAGGGACACATGGCTACAGACACTTGTCATGTGGCAGTTAGCAGGAAACACTTAAAACAAACAAACAAAAATAATTAATCCCAGTAACCCGTCACATCTTTCACATCCTCACCGTGCCTCTATCATTAGGGTTTGCCCTCCTTTACCCCAGGCTCAGCTGGATCAATCTGTTTTAGAGTCTGGCTTGGGACAGCTGGAGGATCCAACCTGCAGACCCTTTCCCAGCTTTTAAGTGGTTATGCTTCTTTTGGCACGTCAGTTTCCACTCACATGAGACACAAACACATCCTTCCCCCACGTTCTCTATCAGTACAACAAAAGCCCAGCACAAGTCTAGCACCCTCACATCACCAAGGAGTTACAGTGGAATAGGATTAACGTGCTCTTCAACATGCCAACATGCTATAGAACTGCAATGCTTGCACTCTGAGTTCACAGACCTCTGGTCTCAACTGGAGAATGCCATACACTAGTGAGTAGGTGGTTACTCACAGAGTGAATGAGAGGTGCTGGACACAGGTCTTCTATCTCTTCCTTGCAGGAGCCCCTGAAGATGCAGCTGGGCTTGTCACCACCACACCACACACAGCTGTACTTCGAATCAGCTGTCTGGCAGCGGCTACAGTCAGTGTGTCCCACGGAGCAGTTGTAGAAAGTCACTGAAAAAGAAACATTCGGAAGCATGTGAAAACAGCCCCTGAGGCACAGAATAACCCAGCAATTAGGTGTCTTACATAGCAGCCCCTCCACCTCTCTGCTCTGTGAACACTGATGGAAATAAGGCTGTGTGTTTTCTTCAGTTGCCCTGTGATAGGATTACTACAGATGCAAAGTATCTATCTTTCTATATACATAAAAAGCCGAGGATTTCTTGATTCCCCTCCTACTCCTTTTGCTGTCTCTCTGAGAAGTGTTGCATTCCTACCGTGAAGATCTGCAGCACTGTCCACTCGAAGATGCCGCCGCCTCTGCACAAACACCACAGCATTGAATTCGAGTTGAGGTGCTGTGTAGCTGTACTGCAAAGACAGAAACCATCAAGGTAAGGGACTTCATGGAGGCACAAACACACCAGCTGAATAGGCTGGAAAAGCAAAAAAATTAGCATTTGTCATGCCCAGCCTGTATGGAGCTTCTATGAATGTAGTCATAGGAGCATAAGCTCAGGCAATGGCAGCATGGGCTCGTCCTTACTGAATCACTCAGACACCACTTAGCTCTAAAAAGAGAAACAGACACTGGTTCACCAGGAAGAACACTGCAAAGAAGCGTGTGCTCATGGCAATGCTTGCCTTACTTCCTAACTGCATCCCTAAATGCGTGATTCCTAATTACAAGCCACCTGCTCAGAGAATTGTTCAAGCTGGAACTTCTGCAGTTTCAGCAGTGCTGGGGATGTAGGATTATAACTGGCCTGCAGGGCCTGCATGCTCAAAAGCTGATGCTGTTCCTTTTCTTTTGACCATGTGAGGCTGAAGACTAAGAACATCGCCTCGGCCACGACCTTGCCCTATATAAAATCCACACAAAAGAACCCTTGCCACAGAAGTCATGATCTGCAAACTACACAGCAGCAACTCAAGCTACAACAGAAGTAGCACGTTGCAATGAGCAGCGATTCTAAGACAGCAGCATTCTGTGCCATGTCAAACACAGCAACAGATCTTGAGGCTCAGCCCACATAATCCTTCTGCAGCCTGAAATGCCGGTACCACCAGGAAGCAGCTCCACAGACAAGATCTCTATGGTGTTAAACATACTACAGACGTGGTTTTTTTTCCTCAGAAACTTCACCTCCCAGCCCGTCAGATAAACAAGGTGAATTAAATTAGCACCAGTGTGAACCATGAAATGCCATCACGCATCCCAAGCGCTCACCTGGTTCAGCTGGCAAGTGATGTAACACAGGGACTGGTTTGCTTCATCCCCTTCCACATAAGCATCCATCACCATCGTCTTCCCTTCCAAATTCAGGACACACTCATAGTCCCACCGCTGGTCCTGGAACCAAAAGGGAGAGCACACAGATAAGAGCAGCTCACCTTGGAAACATTAAGCGTATTTTTCTTTTCTCTCCTGTAAGCCTTTCCTGGAATTGCTCATGCATGCCTTGTCAAAAAAAGGAGGATATGTATCTGCAAGTAGCTCGGCTCCTCTGCGTGGTGAAGTGAAGCTTAACATACAAACTAGCAATTAGTCTGCGGGCTGCGTGTTCTGAAGTAGTTGTTTGTAAAGGGCTGCCAAAGCAATATTCCAACTTAAGAAGCTAAGACAATTTCTTTTATCAGAGGCACACCCTGGGAATGAAGCTTTCCAGGGCTGGTTTTCCCCACTATGGAAGCTTCAGGTACAACAGGAATAGCCACATCAGCATGACCAGTCCAGAAAGGAAGGAGAACAGATGATCTGTGTTTAGTTTATGAAGACAGAAACAACTAGCAGAGATATAGCAGAAAGTTACTCCAAGAACTGCCATCTGCACTGCCTCACAGGTGCAACTTAATGCAAATACTTTCAGATCCCCAGCAGGTCGGTGTACACCTGTGGTATCCCTTTTTCTGCATGCCCTCCTACCTGGGAAGAAATCCAAGCACATAATTGCTTATTCACAGAAGTCAGGCACTCCTCCAGCTGTTTCTTTGCTAGGACACAGGAAAAACCTCAGCAGAGCCACAGCTTTCTTAGACAATTATTTTTAGCAGTCCAGTGGATTGGTTGCTCAAACAGTGCTTCGCACTGACACGGTTTCTCAATGCTGATGTGAAATGGCAGCTAACTACCTGGTAAAGGTGGAAGTTCTTTCCAAGCAGGGTTATCTTCCTCGTCACATTGACTGGAAACAGCGAAGATCCTTGGATTCCTTGCACGCAGGGACATGCACCAGGACCCCAACTAAGCTCTTCATTCTGAAAATAAACACAGCGTCTTTAGAGAAAGAGATTTCCACACCTCTCATACAGGAAATCAGAGAAACAATTGGCCAACAGAGAAGCAAAGCCCCATCTGGGCATCTGTGTGCGTTACAAGAAAGCGACACACAAGCCTAAAGTAGTGAACAGCAGAGAGCTGTGAACAGTCTGGACATCACAGCAGCTGTCACTTTCGGATCAGTAGCATTTCTACAAGACCCGGGAGCTTCAGATTGCCACGTCTCCTCCCACACATTACGGTGGTCACCTACTTTTCCAGAGAGCACAGCTCCTTCTATGTGCTGAAACATCAGATCAGCAAATCACATAAGAATTTCAAATAATTTCAGCCTTAAGCTGCAGATTCTGAAGTTGAGCAGCTTACCTCCCAGAATCCAGGGGCATCATACTGGTAGTCAAGGTCAGGGTGGAGGATCCTGGGTAAGTCAGGGACGTCCCTCTCTGAAGAATCACCATCACCCGATAAAAGAGTAGAAGCAGAGAAGGGAGATGTGTCGTTTTCAGCCTGCAGCAAATCCATCCAGTCCTCTGTGTCCTGGAGCTCCGTGTCCTCCCCCAGCAGTGAGTCTTGGGAAGCTGATGGTGGGGGCTCTGATGCAGGTATTTCAGTTGCCATCATGGCCGGAGAGTCATTAGAGGCAGAAGGGTCCTCTGGCATCTGGCCAGGGGTTTGGGGAGATGGGATGGCAGATGTCAGGGCCTCTGTGGTAGGAAAAGAGCTCAAAGGCAATCTTAAACTGGTGACATGAGGGGAAGGTGTCACTGCTGGCGAAGATGTGAACAGAGGAGTAGCTGCTACAGTGGTGGGTGGCTCAGTGTGCCACGGCTCATGGGCAGCAGATGGCCCTATGGTTGGTAAGGCTGCATGATCCACGTTTTTGCCTGGGCTGGTGAGAATAGATGCAGTAGGAGAAGCTGTGCCTGGTAGAGTGACAGCAGGTTTGTCTGCTGGTGGTGGCAGGGGGTGTTCTGTAACGGCCTGGAGAGACGCTGCTTCAGCTGAAAGCGTTGAGTACGGGTTGCTGATGATTTCTGTAGGCTCAGTCATTGAAATGGATGCAGCAGAGAACGTGATGTGGGTGGGCTCTGTGGGGGGCACAGTGTTTGATACTGCATGCACAGGGAGAGTGATGGGTTTTATGGTCACCACTGGGGCTACGGTAGAGGACTTAGTGAGGGGAGCTGCTGAAGAAGGGAACACGCTTGAAGTTGGGATCTGGGCCTAAAGAAAAACAACATGGCAGGGTAAGAGGGAAGAAATAACACAGAATAAAACTCGCAGACAAAACCACTCCGTATCATCCCCATAGCTATGTTCACAACAGGCTGCTTCACCACCAAGGGACTGAGTAGGAGACGCACCCTTTCATTGTAGATAATGGTTCCTTCTTCACAGGCTGCTTTGTGGGTGCAGAGGTGCTGCTGGACGCACCAGTTGCATCCCCAGAGACTGCTCACACACTTCTGGCACCTGGAACAGTGATAGAAAAGTAGTTCCTATGCTGATCCAGGACAGGGCAGCCACCCTCCCTAGAACTACAGACAAGAAAAAGCAGGTGCTCACGGTGCTGATTTCCATAGCAGGGCCACTGCAGCACAATCATAGAAAGAGAAGTCCACAGAAGCAATGAAGATGTCATGGAAACGCACTACAAGCTTTATGGTGACATGATCTGAAAGTGAAAACAAAAATCGCTTAGAAATGGCGCCACTCAGACTGCCATACTGTTAGAAGACACAGCATGCTCTATGGAAGACACCTGTCAAACCTGGAGACAGATTCCCTTCCATGCTGCTAGCATCTCCATCACTAGATTATCCTATGCACACTAAAAACAAGTTGGACGAGTTTATCGGGGTAGTTTACAACAGCTCTTGCCAACCCAGGGGAAGGAAGATGTCTGAAGATCGCTCCATCTAGATTTGCTATAATTCCACTGTCGCCTCTGTATTACGGGAAGAGGTGACATTCCAGGCTCAAAGGTGACTGTTGTCATTTGTGATCCAAGGGAAAACCCAACCCTTAGAACCAACATGTGCTTCACACGCAGCTATTGCCTCGTTTTATGTCCAGACTGAGAGGCGAGTCAGCAAAGGAGCTCACAAGACCTGAAAACTCACCTGCAATAACCAAAGACTTATCTGTTCTAAACCTATATCTCATGTTAACTACAAGCTTCAGGACAGCCAGAATCTCTTTGGGGAAAAAAAGATATCATTGCTTTATAATAGATCAAATAACTGCAGGAACAGTCATAGCTAACTCTATCTGATAGCGTGAACCTGAGGGAGACGTTTCGCATACGGCAGTACTAAGAATGCCAGTTAACCTCATTTCAAACAAATGCCCTCAACCTTAGAACTGAGCGTTAGAGCTCTAACTAATGGGAATATATCGCATGCTCTGCTGAACTCCAGGAGCCGCCATTTGTCCACAACAATGTGCTACAAAAACTAGTAACAAGGAGGTTGTTTGTCCGTCTTCTAAGAGAGTTCAGTCTTACTTTGGCATGCAAAAACCTGCTTGTTTGCTAAAGTCTGGAAGGCAACAAAGAAGCTATCCAGTCTGACAGAGGGTCCCTCAGGCTTGAACTGGATTCCTGACAGGATGACAAGAGAGAAATGATGCTGGTAAAAAAGGTGATGAGGTGTCTATGAAAAACCAGGATTGAGAAAGAAGATGGCATCGCATGCTGCTGAAGGCAGGAGTCGCTGCAATGCTGCCAGCTCCTATCACTGTTACGAAGGTGACGGCATCTGGCAGTGGTGGCAGGGCTAATCCTCACAGGGTTTCAGGACTATGACACCATATTTATAAATATCCTTTTCTCCAAAAAGCCAATTACTTCCTGTGACTGCAACGGTGCTGTTCAGCAGCACAGAAGACAAGGTTGAGCACTTGCAAATTAAGAGCAAGAGATCTTGCTACCAACATGGAACTCATCAGCTTGAAGTGACAGATGAGCTGAATGCAACCTTTGAAGTAAAGCTGAAAAGAGGAAAATATTTTAGCAAGCTGGGAAAAGCTTTTTAAGTAGGAATAGGAAAATACCTCTAATGACATCTCATTTAGCATATTGTATAGTTCTCATTACCAACTTCAAATTAATCTTAGCAGAGCATAAAAATAGCACAAAGAAGGGCTACAAGTACAGTGAAGGAGAGAGAAAACCTACATAACAGCAAATATGAAGAGAAGGTTGGCACAGTTAACACAGCAAAACACTTCTAAGAGCATTTGGCAACAGTTCATTGACTGGAAGAATTACTACAGAAGCAGAAGGACAACACAGATGAGATTCCTGGATGGTTCTTGCCTGATAAGCTCAGGTTAGAAACTAGAAGCAGGTTGCTTCAGAGAAGCAAGATGAAAATAATACAGGTAAAACACTTCATTGTTGAAATAAAAGCAAGATTGGCTCACAAATGAGATGCTAAAAGAATATGAAGTGTTGAATAGTGAAAACTAGACTGTGGGTTTACCTTTATGACCTTTACAGTTTAAATACAGGTCAATGTTTGTTATCTAAATGGAAAAGCCAATCCTGTTCACTTTGCCTGCTGTAATAGGGCATGAAGCCTTCCTCTCTGTGTCTAACTGAAAAGGAGACCTGGTTGGTTTACTCCAAGCAGCATGAAAGCCAAAAATCAAGGTGTCTGAGACCAAACAGCAAAGCTAGCTTGGTTCTGCTGTCACGTTATGTCCATGGAGACCTTTTCAGACTCATTAGACAGCTGTACATGTATATGTCAAAATCTCCTCAGCTATTTAGGTGATTTGTGTGGAATGCTTCCCAGCCAGCACCTGCTGTGCTTCCTTCAGCTGAACAAGTTCTCTGAAGAGAGAAGCTCATCAGAGCTCACACCAGCAGGCTGGGCAACATCCAACACACAGGCCATAGAACCTCCTAGGTGCTTTGGAGTGGCCAATTAGCAATACTCAGCCACTTGTTATTTACAGTAATAGGTTGGCTGTATTTTCTGGAGGTTTTGCTGCTTTGCGGGTTCATTTCTAATCTTTTTAATGGCTGAGGGTCCCTTCCTTCACTCTTCTTACAGGTTCTTTCTCCCCCCATCCGTGTGTGAAGTTTGGAAAGGTTTGCATTTTGGTTTAAAAAGAGAAAAGCAGTGTTTAAGAAAGTCCTCTCTCCAGATTTATGACAAAAGCTGCCAAACCAGCTACCACTCCGGACTGCATTTCAGATGGCGTTCAGACTTTCATAAAACCCTTCAAGGGGGAGCTCCTTTCCAACCACCACAATTTGGCACTGGAATCTGGCAACAGCCCAGAATAGCACAGGATGTGCGTGACACACAAGCAGCAAGCAAATAGATCTTATGACAGAATGAAATGAACACCTGCTGACAGACTGTGTACATCCATGGCTGTTCATCCTGGCACTCTGACCCAAAATGTATTTTCTCTTGACAATACTATCTGAGCTTATCACGCCCCGTTTAAAGCATTTCACTGACCTGCTCCTGCTGGCAAAGCTGGTGTTTGGTTGGGATCTGGTGAGGGACACATGATTCCTGACTCTGTCAGAACTGCTGGGCTTTCATAATCTTGAAAGTAACACGAGTAAAATTCTTCCTCACGTAGAGAAGGTAAGTCTGAGATAGCCAGGAATATCTGCCAGTTCAATAGCATACAGTAAATACTCTGTTCTCCAAAACATTCTTCCATCTCATCTAATATTCTGGTTCTACTTTCTCAAAGCAAGAGTCCCATAACACAGTTATCTACACATGCATCCACTTTTCTATAATATATATATATTCTATATATATCCTTTTTGGGCTGGCTGCTCCTCTCATCATCTCCTGCCATTTGCCTGCTGAACTTGGCATCCAACCAAGGAATGGACAATTTCCCCCCTTTGCTCAAATCTTTAGCACAAGACAGACTCTTGTCACGTCCCAACACAGTGACAGACTTCAAAGCACTGCCATACCTCAGCTCTTCTGCCAGGTCTCTGGTGCCAGACTGAAGCCTTATCTTTGGGTGGCTCCTTTTAGGTATTCCTGACAGGCAGAGTCAGAAACACTCTGAACCCACAGACAGGGGCACATAATAGATATCAAGCCAAGGAAGGTCCTCACCCAAGCAACCATCAAGTACTTAAGAATATCTAGTAACTTTCTATTAGGGAACAAGATTATCAGAGAGAATCATCATTGCTCACATTTCTCTTTTCCTCTCGGCTGATATTGGCTGGACTTAGCGACTGGATGGAGAGACACTGCTGCGTAGAGTTGAAGCTCCAGAGCCACTGCTCACTCAACCCAGACCTCAAGCACTCCGAGCGACGGCTGCACCTGCAGAGAAACAGCAGAAAGCCCTATCAGAGATCAGCACAGCCCTAGCAGGGCACACATCCAATCCCAAGCCAATGCTGGCTGGCTGAAACACTTGCTAGATTCTCAGAGAAGCTGCTACACAAGCCATGAAGTCCCAGCCTCTCACCACCTTCCATAGCAAAGGATGAACCACTACAGTATGTTGCCAGTTACGGCTTCAAGGGCCATAAACCAGGTCCTAGGGCATCCTGCAGGGCGGCAGCCAGCAAGCAGATAGACATGTTGGAAAAGACCATTTGTTTCTAGTGAAGAAACACCAGAAGGGGAGCAAGAAGTTAAAAAGCACCAAGTACAACAAGGACACCAGGAGAAGAAATGAGATTTGAAGAGCGGCACTTGGAGCTGCAGTCAGCCCAAAAGCTGGCTGAAGTCCACTGCACAGGAACACGGTGAGTGGCAACCAAAGGTCCAGAAAGCAGCTGAAAGACAATTACTGTGCAACTGTGACTTACAGAGGTGTTCTAGAAATGCAGACAGAAGAATGGTAAATCAGAATGAATTTGTAGGCCAAATATATCCCACAAAGGAGCTAAAGATAAACCCAGACACCTGACATATATGGAGACTGACACAAGGAAGAGAGTTAGCAGGGACAACAACTAAGCATTATTCCTCCACAAACCACACAGGATCTTTCTTACCGTCCCTGAAGGACACACCAGCCACAGTAAGGATCCTTCAGTGCCAGACAGGATTCACAATCTGCGTACAGGGAACACTCCAGTATGGGGACTTTGAGCACCTGTCAGAAAAAGAAATCTATGAAAGCAGAGCAGAGTCACTGAAATTTCATGCTAACTCCTAACACTGCATAAAACTAAAGGAAAAAGGAAGAAATTCCCAAAGCCCAACTTAACACCTGTTCTACATATTAAGAAAGGATGTTAACTTCGAGCTGTGCAGAGACACTGAGGCAAACAGCACGCTGCTGAAACATCATCCACGATGTTTCTTGCAAGAACACTTTATTTAGTGATAAATAACAGACAATGCCATTTGCTCTTCTGCTTTTCTGGACCGTGCCATCAGAGACTGTCTCTTGATGGCTCACCAGGCTGAAGCTGGATGTGGCAGCTCCAGGTGATGGCTCTGAATGCACCTGCCCACTGCACAGCTCTATCTGGCAGCACGACCACTTGGACTGAAAGCAGAGCAGTTGGCTTTGAGCAAAGTGGAACACAACCTTGCAGCAGTTGGGGTAAGCTTGACTTGCAGCCTTAACTGACTATCCTTGCTGATTTCAGCCTTTTGCCTTTTTTTAAATCGGCTACCACGCTTACTATGCTGTCAGTCACCTTAAAACATCATCTTCTAATCCTCAACCTATTACTTTTGCTAAGTAGGTCATGAATTTTGCATTTCTTTAATTGACAGAACAATTACTCGTAGGGATATAATTCAGATTTCCCCTAATCATCCTCCACTCACAGATTCCAGATCCTCCTTTGAAGCTTTACAAGATTCGAGCATCTCAAACTTCACGTGAGGGTTTGAGTGAAGGGAAGCAGTGGTTTTCCTGCACGTTCTCATTTTCATTTTGCCCTTTCCTTCAGATAGAGTAACACCGGGGTTGCTTTCATTTTGCTAGGAGGATCCTTTTTTTTCTAGCTCAAGAAGCTGATCAAGAAGCTGAGTGTTCAGCAAATCCTCTCAAATAAAATACCCGCAGCTCAATTTTCTACCCAGCAGCCCCAGCAATCACAATGCTGCTTTCTCCTCCTGCTGCCACCAGACAAAAAGAATTACAGAGGGCTGAAGAAGAGGAAAGGTGCCTTGCGTGGTTCCTTATACAGCTTGCTTTTATCTGTAAAACTCATCACACAATCAGTGCTGAAACGAGGCAGCCTGACCAACTTCTGAGAACATACATGCCATGGGTTAAGGTCGGAAACCTCTGCCAGGTTTCTTAGACTCCTCCACTTCTTTCAGTACTTTGTCTGGAACTCAAATCCTGTCAGCTCTTCTGCGGAAAGGATTTAATTGCTCTTACCATTGACTGGGTCATGACAAAGAGGTGCTCCTGCAACTGGTCAAACAGGAGGTCTCCGCTCACCACGCTGTTCAACTGGATAGCTAAAGAAGCATAGATGTGTGCATCTCCCATTGCTCCTAAATACACCTGCAGGAGAGTCACAGCAGCATACAAGCAAAGCATCAGAATAGGAATGAGAAACAACTGTCCTACCCGAAGAATTACAGGAGAACTGAAGTTGCTTTTCCTGCCACCCCCCACCTGAGCATCCCTGATCAGTTTTACCCACTTTGCTTCCTGCTGCATCCAGACCGTACCTTATGCAGTCTCCCCCTGCTGTCTCCTAGGAAAGCAATGGTGTGGCCATCTTCCACGTTCACTGCCACAGCCGTCAGTCGAGACTCTGTTGTCTCCAGGAGAGGGGCTGCTTCCAAAGGGACCCGGCTGGCCATGGGGCTGGGAGTGTGGTCAGAGCCACAGGGGTACGCATACAGAGTGTCCTTTGGGGGAGTGAAAACAACGAGGAAATCAGTACCGAAACCAAATAGATACAAAGGACATCATCACCTCTCACACCTCCCATCCTCTCTTCTGTCTCTCACAGAGGTGTCCCTGCAGTGAATTTAGTTTTGAATCTCTAGGCTTTTTGATGAGAGTAGCAAAACAGCTTCTAATAATTAGTTAAGGTACGTCGGTTGTCTGTCACCTAACAGAACGATGCAGATATTCCACCCGAGTTCATTCAGCGTAACAGATGCACTGCTAATGAAACGTTCCTGAACTCTGCCATGGCACAGTTCTGCTGAATCACTCATGAATTCCAGGTCTGAGGTGGAGTCCCCAGTACCAGGACAGACACGAACACTGGGTGGAACACAGCCTGCTCCAAAGGGCTACACACAAAACCTGTGCGGTGCGTGCAGCCAGAGACCCACAAAACACAAACAAGTCCTCCCTGCACACTGCTTCAATTCTTCCTAGCTCCGCCAGGCTTCTGAAAGTTAACTCCACAGCACTGTGCAAAAACAGTCATCCCTCTGTTCCAGCCAGATCCCTCCCAGTACCCACCAAAGCGTCACTTGCTGAATTCTAAAGGAAAGAATAAAAGCTGCCAACTTATTTGCTATTTGTATGTGTAGAAAGGAGATGCTTCATTCTGTCCCTAAATAACGGCACAAGCTGTGGAGGACAGCTTCTCTGTTGCTTCTTGACATCTCGCTCAGCGCTCAGTTTAACTTCAGAGTATCCTTGGTACTATTAAACTTACCATTTTTAATCAATTAGTGACTTGTCTTCAAACAACACTAGCATATAAAAGCTGCTTTTCACCATGAGATCACCACAGGTAATATCTTCACCCTCCTCCACAGCTCTTTACTCCCACCGAGGTATTACTGTGCAGCTCCCACCAACCCAGCTCTCCTCACCCCAGGCAGCAGGGCCGGATTTATACAGCCCCAGTTCCCGTAAGATTTAATAGGAAGTGAGCCATTGCCAGACGTCCACACTCAAAAAGCATCAAGCCTTTGTTTAGAGTGGGATTCTTGATATCTTTTGCAAGCTTTATATCAATTAAGACAAACACTGGAGCCAAAAATATCTCGTTACTGGAGGCTGAGTTTTCAAAGTTTGTTTTAATAAAATGGATACAAGACAGAAATGGTTGTACCCCATTTATGCTCAGTGCTGCTGCCCACACGTGATGCCAGGGGAATTCACTGCACACTGAGGGTCGGCTGCTACAGAACAACGTGACCGTGTGAGCTTTCCCAGTGCTGGCACAGCCTGCCCACCGCCTCCCTGGGACTGCAAGTTAATCACAGGCAAGAGCTGAAACACGTTCCGTGCCATGGGATTAAGACCATGATAATTGTATAAAGTGCTTATATAAATTTCCATAGAGGCTGTGTGAACTGTTCTCAGTGAATAGCATCGTGGCAATGCAGTAGCAAATACACTGCAGGGATCACCCAGCATCGTACTGTAACCGAGCAAGTGTGGAGTGCCCAGACCAAAGCTGAATTCTGCTGTGTGCTCCCTACCTTTCACACGTGAGAAGCAACAACGGGACAAACCTGTCCCGATGCACGATAAGGACGGAAAGCTTGATGCAAAAAGAAAAGCTGCCTATCTTGAAAACTACACCCCAGGAAGACATGCAACCTCACAGGAACCTGTTTCACGTGTCCGATTATCAAGGCATCAACAGCATCTACCATGGAAAACTGGACAGGCTTTCAGATCTGCAGCAAATCAGAGCAAGTTCTGAAGTTCTTATAGAAAACAAGTGTTTGTTCCAGCTAACGAGGTGGCACTGAGCTGTACAACGCAATGCTAGGCTTCCCCTCTGCACTCGAGATAAGGAGGCAGCGCTGAGAAAAAGAGCATACCTTGCGCTGGGGTTTGGAGGCAGAAAAACGTGAAATTAATTAGCATTATTCCCATCTAAAGCACAAGCTGCCACTATTGAAACCGAGTTAAAACCGCTCCTGCATAAAATGCTCATTGACAGCCGCTTCCACTTAATGCTGAATGGAGCAGGCTGGAGCTGGCACAGCCCCCCGCGTGTTGTTAGATACAATCTTAACGACAACCGCTACCACGGACTGAATGGTGAAGGATAAAGTTTGTTAGGACGTTCGCATAGCATTGGACACACTTATTAATAAGATGCTACAGTTCAGCCAGCCCACCAGTGCCAAAGCGCACAGCTGGGACAGCTGGGATCACGTGCCAGGAATCGCACAGCACAGCCTGGCTTCTGCTCCCACCCTGTGCACCCCACTTCCCCGCTGGACTAAACAGGACAGGGTGACCCTGCGTGCTGCTTTCTAAGCTGCTCACACCAGGGAAATCCCCCCAGACTGCACTGAACTCATTCCTTCCATGCTGGCCTGCAGGGGACATGCGGCACACAGCATAGGGTCAGTGAAAGCAGGACATCACAGCCCAGTCAGTGTATTCTTCCTGACCTTATGTTTGCCCTGCTCCCAGCCTGCTCTTTACCCCTCCCATGTTGTCCCACAGCTATTCTACAGTCTGCTTCAGCTGCCAAAACACAAACCATCATTTCAAAACCAGTTCTGGACCACACATCTAATTGCAGATATTCCCAAAGCTCTGTGGTACTGCTCTGCAGGAGGTTGGAAAGAGGAAGTCACCTGAAGTTCCCGTTCTGCAGAAGGACAACACAAGACAGCATGGTGCACTGCTATGGACCAGCAATGCCCTTGGAGAAAACAGGTTACTCACAGCCATGGAACCTCATGCCAGGACACTGCACCCTGCCCCGGGAGAACACTGCTGCTCTATGTTTGTGTCACTGTCCCCGCTGTCACAGCACTAGCCAGCGTGGCTGACAAACTGAAAGGGATTCAGGGTCACAGCCAAGTTCCAGTTTACATTTTTATCCTGCAATATCCCATCACGCCTTTGCCACAGAATTCAAGTTCTGCACATTCATTCCTTATTGCTCTGGAGAAGAGCCAGGTCAGGAAAAAGTCTTCCTGGTGTACAGAATTCTGCAGGGCTAATGCAGTCTTCAGGACAGGATTTTGCTAACTCTTGCTTTCAACTTTCTTTGGTTGCTGGGTGCCCTTTCTTAGAAGCTGTTGCAAGATGCACCTCAACCTAAGCAACAAGGACCCAGCACACCCCTTTAGATCAGGATATGAAGATATTAAGAGCAACCTGAACTCAGCTTCTGTGCTCTTGTCTGGTACTGCCATGAGACAAGAACTGGGGCTGGGTCACAGCAGATGCCTTCCCCATTGCCACACACAGCACAAACCTGTCTATGCAAGGCAGAACACTGCAGCAGGAACAAGGCAGACCTGAGCTGGAATGTAAGAGCATCACCTTGCTGTGGCAGCAAAGAAGCGGTGAGCCTAGAGGCTTTTAGCCCAAGTAGATTCTATCACACAGCTGTGGGAAACAGGATCACTCCAGGAGCACAAAGCAACGCAAGAATGTGCTGCAGATTTCTCCTTACCCTGGCAAAGGTGCAAAGCCACTTACCGCTGGCAGCTGGACACAGTTGGAGCTGACATCATACTCAATGTATGCCACTTCTGCCCCGTCTTCTGACTTCCCATCTCTCATGTAGCACACATCCCTCGTCCAGTTGGTCAAGCGGTCCACCTCCTCCATGGCATAGATACAGAGCGCAGACTCCTCGCTCAGTTTGCCTGAAGAAGCCTGCCAGGCAGAGAAGGCTGCAAACAGCACCTCCCCATCAGTGTCCAGCTGCCCCTGGGCCAGGTCCTTGCCCGGCTGGGTGACGTAGGCTGCTTGCAGGAGGCTGTACGTATTGGTTTTGCTCTGGCAGAGCAGAGGTAACTCCACGTACGAGTAATAATGAGAGTCATCCAAGCAGATTCGCGAGATGTAGGTCTTGTACTCGCGTGACTGAGACTTGAGGTCTCGACGGTAGAAGAGGAAATAGACGCTCGATCGGTAAGTGAAGGACTTAATGAAGTGGTGGTTGTACTCAGAGAGCCTCCCCACTGCCAGCTTGGCTGTTTCTTCATAGGAGAAAATAGAGTGTGAGTCTGTTGCTTGAACATCGCTGCCGTGGGCCCTGAGATTTCGGGTAGTAATGGGAGGAATCCCTCCTCCAACTCCTCGGCTAGTGTACCCCCGTCCCACAAACAGCAAGGGGACCTCATCCTTTGAGTAGGCTACGAGTCCCACGGTGGTGATATTGGGGTCATTGGCAGCAACATACTGAGTGTCACCAGGGCTCTCTGGTCGGAAGAGAACATGGTCAATGGAGGTGAGGCTCCTCTTCTCACAGATGCCCTGGTGCACGCTGCCACACACAATGAGCTCCTTCTGCACCGAGTTCACCAGAAGCAGCTTGTTGTGATTGTCAGTGTGGTGTGCCTGAGGGCACTCCAGCTTTGAGACTGGTGGCAAACAATCTTTGCTGTCCAGAACTGGTCCAGTTTGAACCACGTTCTCCATCAGCAGGTCAGATGTCAGCTGAAAGAGAAAGTTGGTAGCTCCCAGGTAAATGGTCCCAGATTCTGAGTCCATGGACAGGTGGAGGAATCTCGTAGCATTGCGTGAGAACGTGACATACTGCAGTCCCCTTGGAATTGCCACTCCCAAGAAACAGAGAACGGGAAGGAGGAACGTTCCCAGAGGCATGGTAAACACTCTGCAAGAGAGGAAAAGGTGTTATCGCTACCCTGAAGCCAGAAATGAAGATTAATACACATCAAAATTCTTCAACAACACTCTTAGGAAAGGTGGGCAAAGAGGACAGGGGTAACCGGAAGGGACAGAACAAGACACACAGTCAGCACGGGGTGTTTGTGGAGAAGAAAAGAGTTTGCAAACAAACAAAAACCAGAAGGAGACTGTACGATAGAATCGATTTGATCACCTTGACATCAGGATGACAGGCACAGCACCTTCAGGAGAAGATGGAATACTACAAATAGAGCTTTTGGAGACTCTCCCAGAGTCTGCTGGGGTGTGCTGGGGAGAGCTTCCCTTCAATAGCCCAGGACTGGTGCTGAACTTTTAATGTGTAAGTGGTACAAAGCATAGCATCACCAGCTCAGGGATGTAACCCAGGGAGGAAGGTCCTACTTACGCTGCAACAAAATCTGTTTCAAATACTGAACTTATATCACTATTCTTGTAACACCAGAAAGCAGGAGACACGTTTAACCAGACTCCTGAACAACTCTTTCCAATGATGCTATGTTGGAAGCTCTCCAGGACAGGACCACATTCCAACAACATCCAGCACATCGCATACGTTGCTAATGAGCAACACCGCAGTAAAACAAACCACCGTCCAAGACAAACACAACCTGCAGGACCATTGTTTAAATAAGCTGTAGCTAAGCTCCAACTTGGAGGAAACTTAACAACCCTTTTGTTCTGTATTTGACACAAAGTGAAGTTTATATTTCAAGAAAATTAACACAATTAATCCTTCCTCCTTTTTTTCCCATCACGTGGTTATCAACAACCTCCTTTAGGTCTACCGCTGTGTCATCAATGTTTCACAAGGGACCTTCCCATGCCATTGCTGAGTATGGCCCACACAAGCAGGTTTGCTCTGTCCCAGTGCCAGGACAAGGGCTCCAGAGCAGCACTTGCAGTAGCTCCCAGCCACCCATGCAATGTGGGCACTGCACAGACCTGGGGAAGAGTTTCTCTCCACAGCATCCTTGATTCAGTCCCTCTAAACACCCACCATGACCCACCCAAGCCATACCACAGGTGGGAACAACTGTTTTCCACAGCAAGGTGGGAACGCAGCAGTAAGTACCCACAACGATTACCAGTTCGGCATGGAGAAAGGACAACAGCTACAAGTACTCAGAACTTACAAGAAGTACTTATTTGAACTGAGAAGCAGCTTGTGATATAGCTCTGAATCCACTCCCTGCTCAAGACAAGGCATTAAAGCTACACAAGGCTGGGCTGTGGGGTGCAGATCCGAGGGGTGCACAGCTTCCTCCAGAACTGCCCCATAGTCTGCCATGCTCATTTTGGAGACTCATCTCCTCAGGACTGATGCTAATTCTGTAGTTAAAGCTAAGAAAACTCATCCCTTCCCCCCTACAGCCTCAGCCCTCAGGGATCTTTGAGGTAAGCTCCAAGTACTACTAACTCAAAAGTGCTTAAAAGCACAGAGGTGTAAAAAAGATCTGCAGCATTTCAAGCACATACAGCAGGACTTGGTGACTTAATCTGATTTAGGTCACAAACTTCTCCCCATACAAACTGCCTTTCACTAGTTCTGCACAACTTCCAGCACATGGCATGCAGAAAACACAACGACAATGGTGAAAACAGGAGCTGTAAGACTCTGGTTCCATCTTGTTTCACTGCTATTGCAGAATGAACCACCACGAAAATCTGCTTTCCAGCTCCTTTGTCAGTTAAACAGGCATCTTTGCTCTACCAAAAGACCGGCTGAGAGGATTAGTCTATTTGGGAAATCCAGCGGATGGAAGGTATTATAAATACAATACGTTATTAAATATAGGCTTTGTGAAGCTCTGGATAGGCTCCGCTTCACACGGTTATTGTAGGTAAGCAGGCAGTGCTGTCAGGAAATACCCACACAGGGGAATTCTGGCACCAGGCTGGCAGCTTCTCTGAGCACACAGCCACCAGCTCACACCGTACCACCAGGACATTTAGGCTACGTGCACACTGGGGCTTCAGTTCACACTGATAATGAACGCTTAGTGCTTTCTGCTTCAGTGCAGCTGATGCACTCTGCTTTACCCAGACTCACAGCCAGCCATGCAGTCCCTTGCCAGGGTGCTGAGAGAGTCCTGGGACTTGACAGAGGCCCTCATTACAGCAGAGATTGTATCTGTGAAGTGATGAGGGATCTCTCTAAGCTCAGCCAGCAGATACACAGACTGAAGGACAGAGCTCTGACTTAACTGGATCACCTCCAGTTCACATCAGCATTGCACCCAAGATGCAACATGAATTGTTTTCATGCCCCTTTCACTATTTTTATTGGAGAATACTTTATTCAAGGAACTCCTGAACCACATGACTGCTCGATACCCCGGCACGGCCATCACGCAGCTGTCACGATGGCTTGCTGCACATCTCTGCCTTGGTTTCAAAGCTTCATATGCCTGGAAACAAAACAATATGCTGACAGCCATCCACCAGCAGGAGCTTGACTACACTGTGACAGAGCCACACCGACATGGAGAAGAGAGTCTTGTGATTCTCAGCTGCCTCCAGATCAAAGACATCACACTACACCACTTACAAGAATCTGTAATCTTCTTTCTAGCTAAAGCAACCTTCCTATGCCAGCCAGCAATTATACAGTACATCCAGCATTTGTCTTTGGAATTCATGAATGCTGAAATGCTGTCATTCTGGCTAGAGGTCATGCCTATGAGCTACAAGACTTGTGCTCACCACTTACCATCTCTGACAACTGCTGGGGCAGAATGAACATCCATGCTACCAGTGACTGAATTCAAAGCCCAGTGCATGACACCACTGCAGCACACAGCCCCTTCCCAAGCTCTCTGATCTGTAGCTGAACCCATCGTCAGCATTTCACAGGAAGCGTTTTACACACTGCAGCACCTGTCCTGGAGGAGAGATGGAAAGTCAACTCACCCTACATTCCAGCAGACCACAACCAAAAGCAGATCCTGCTGCGGTCAGAGCTCTGTCCTGAAGCCATTATTTCACTTGCCAATATCCCTCCAGAAGTAGCTTTATTAAGAGCTGTTCCTACCACAGGTGCTCCAGGTAAGAGGCTACTATCCAGCCTTGATGGCTCGGGAAGAACAGAGGGCAGTAAGAAGATAAAAACATCAAGAAGGGTGATGGAGTATGCTCTGTGAGCCAGCCCTCATCACCCAGCGATGGGTAAACGCCGAATACAGCGCTCTTTGTTCTTTGCTGCAGAGCCATTAATGGATGAACTTGCATTTACCGCTCAGTGAACAAACATACATTAGAAACAAACCCGAGTGCATGGCTACCAGTGGTTAGAAGCATTCCCATCCTACCTGAAAATGGAGAGGAAAAGGCCAGCAACGCGTTTTGATTCAATTCCCCCAATTATTCCTCAAGCACAGGCATCACTGCCTCTGTTTCTCGCTCTTTGGCACAGCCCATCACGATACGGGGAGGACAGGAAGAGGGAGGATAACCTACATTTAAATCTGATAGTTTCATGACAGGCTACACTACTGAGCTCTTTATGGATTTACTGAAGCGTTCAGCTTCCCGTGCTTGCTGTTAGCGCACAACACAGCTGTTACAGACAGATTGCACTAAAAGTGTGTAGCCTTTAATTAATTCTGAAGGCAACTGCCACGGCTTAGAGATTCTTTTCAAATATTCAATTTTTTTGGGGGGGATGAATTCCCCTTTAATAGGAGAACACACCAGACAACGCTCCGGACGTTGGCTTTAACACACTGTAAAATATTAATATCGGAATTATACTTCTGGGTTTCATTTCTTTAATCTACATCACAACAGAAGGCCTGGAGGATTAGTCAGTTCTGCCACAGGATACTTATATGGCATCCACAAAACAACCACCAGTAACGTGGGAGCAACAGCACCATTTCATTACTTGGAAATCGGAGTACGACAGCATCTTCTCTCGCACTATTTTTTACCTCTGACCTCACATATACCTCCCAAAGACTTGACTCATTCATTGAATAAACAAACAACAGCTCACTTGGGCACGTTTCAGCATATCAATACGTAAAGATTATTTCAATCCTCACAGACTATCTCCCTGATATCCTAACCCCTCCCAAAACGGAGAGGTCAGAGCGTGCTGCAGCCTCTGGGTTGTCTTTCCTACCAGCTATCAATCCCAGCACAATTCTCCTGGGAAAAGTGGGGCCCCTGATACTCGCATCTGCAGCTCCCACTGCACTGTTCGCAGATCCAGCCCGTGGGGAGAGCCCTACAAGACACAAACATTAAAAGCACAATTCTTCGAGCTGCACGACAACCCTTGGGCTCCGGCACGTCCGAGTCAGGCAGTGTCAGCAAGAACACCAGCACTGTGTTTGCTGCACAAAAGCCCCGAGCTGCAGTCCCCTTTCTAAGTCTCATATGCTCAACAAAGACTTGCTGTTTTCCGGCACGGAAGATGACATTCCCATTAAATAAATACATCTCTTCTGGAGTCTTATTTACTGCAACCAGGCCAGTTCCCTGCTGCTCTGTTTAAGAACACTTGCAGAGATGAACACAAACCTCTGTTTTCCAAATAAAATTAACACCGAGGAGAATCCCCCATCCAGCACATCCCATCAGAGCAGGGCTGACACAGACAAGGCGGCTCTGTTAGGTCAGCTGTGAGTAACACCAAAGCTGAGGTCAAAATAACTAGAAAACTCCAAACATGAGACAGAAAATCTGAAGTGGCAGGAGAAGGCAGCACAACTCACACTTTCAGGCTACAGAATTAACAGCATTAGTAGATAAACACTTGAGCAAATGATGTTTTCCAAACCCTTGACAATGACTGCTGGCTGTTTGAACACGGGTACTTTTCAGGCTGAAGATGTTACACAAAAACAATGTTAAGCACACACCGCATCACAGAATTGAGTCCAAAGAGACCCTTAAAGTCCATCTAGTCCAACCCCCCTGCACTGAACAGGGACACCCGCAGCTCCATCAGGTGCTCAGAGCCCATCCAGCCTCACCTTGGCTGTCTGCAGGCACGGGGCACCACCACTTCTCTGGGCAGCCTGTGCCAGTGCCACTCCAGCATCTGCTCTACTTTCTGATACCACTAACATTTCAATGATACTCTTATGCATTGTTAGGGTTCCTTGGAAAAACAGCAGAAAGTGCTTCGACTCCCTGGCTGTACCAAGCACTAATTTTAGCTGTACCAGAATTAATTGATGGGAGCGGACAGGCATTTCCTCCAACACCTCAAGCACATCCAATTTTTCCTCTTGAACATACAACGATACGCTACAGCCAACACAGTTTAAACTTCCAGTACCAATGGCTAATGGAGAGTTAATGTTTAACACAGCTGAATCGTGAGCTTATTATGAATTAAACTACAGAAACATTTACAAGGAACATAAAGCATCACAAGCTGCCTGCAGTTAACTTTTCTCCACAGCCAATGCAGAATTTTAAGCTTCTCACTGAGCCCCCTTCTCAAACGCTGACAAAAAGAGAACTCGAGTATCACATTCTATATACATTTTAAAAAGCGGAAAATCAAGTCAGCTATTAGCTTCCTGTTATTTCAGCACAACAAAAGGCTAATTTTCTGCCCACATTATGCATTTGAAGATTTGAATCCTTTAGGATCAGCTCCAGCTTGCTGTGTGATGGAGCCAAAGAACAGCAGCAAGCAATTCCTCCCTTCTGCCTCCAAGCTCCTGACAAAACCAACATATCAAAACCAACATATCAAAAGCAGGATTTTTTCCTAGGGCTCCTAAGTTAAAGAAACCACCACCTTAACCCTACAAGCACTTCCCCAAGGGTATTTAACCCCAGTAAGTTGCCTTGTCACTTCCTTTAACTTTGCTCATCGCAGGACTTTCAGTCAAAGAAGCTTCCAGTCACTTTTTGCATGAACGGTTCCAAAACTAATCCTTCTTAATCCTCCTTGGGCAAGAAGATAAGGACAGCTATTCTAAGGCAGACAGAAGTCCACCTACACAGAGACCTTGTCTCCAGCAACAGACAATAAGAAATGCCTAAGGAGAAGAGGGAGGGCAGACAAACACCAGGCAATCATTCCAGCTTCAGGCCTTCAGGATGGATATAGCAGGTGATCCCAGCTCCTTCAGACAGAGACAATTTCTCTTGTAGCACTTTGAGCCTTTCTGAAGAAGAAGTAACATAAAACAACGTACCTGACTCAGAGAAGCACCTGAGCACCCTCTGTCCACAGCACCTGACCCAGACATGCTGTCACAGAGCAAATGTTGTCTTTAACCCCCAGATCATTTACCTACCCAAGAACCTCTTTCTCCCCCACCCAGCTGTCACATCATATGCCAACACTGTGTCCACCCAAATACCAGCTGAGACTCAAACACTCTTCCAGGCAGTTAAATAGGAAAAAAACCAAAAGGTCAGTTCTCTTGGTCCCAATGTGAAGAGGAGTTCCAGGGAACCCAGATAAGCTTAATTTAGCTGTGACTGAATCCTTCTGGGAAAGCAGAGCTCACTTAAAGTTACCCTCCTGATTCAGCCTGCTGAGCAAACCTACCATTTCTATACAAATCCAGGCAAACCTAAATCCATCATCCCACAGAAGTAAGCTCACCTACAGAAGTCCTGGTAGAGAATCGCTGCTCAAAATACAGTGTAACACCGGAGCAGAGAGAAAGCCTCACAGTACCCAGGAAATTCCAAGAGCACATTTCCAATTTCCAGTTAATTGAGCTCCAAGAGACAGCTTTTAATCTGTTTAATATGAACTAAACTGACTTTGAAAGAACTGTCAGCTAAGGCTCTCGGAAAAAGAAGAGATAAGCTTTTGTGGAATTACAGTCCCTATCATGATTTAATAAGTACTTAAAAGACAGGAAATCATAAGTGGAAGAGTTTCCCAAGGGAGGAAGGTTATCAGAGAGATCTGCCAAGAATTCATTCTGCAACCTGCGCTCTTCAGTATATTCATAAGATGATGTACAAAGCGGAATAGGCCTGGAACTGGCAAAGCTTACTGAGAATGAAATTATTCAGCACAATCAAATACAGAGGAGACTGCAAAAAGTTACAGAACTCATGCACTCCTAAGTAACTCCACAGCATCTCACACAGCAATTAATACTGAGAGTAACACCAAATATCCTAATTACATAAGCGTATGAGGACCCAAACAAGCTGTTATCGCCCATGAAAACGTTGGAAGGTTGGTCCGTCAGATCAGCATTTAGCATCAAGCAAAAAGGCAAATACAGCCTTCGGCGTGATTAGGAAACACATCACCATTTTGCTGTTGAATGCTGCAGGCAGTTCTGCTTCCCACATCTGAAAAAGGAGACAGAATGACAAAAAGGACAACAAAGATGATCAAAAGCACGGGACAGCTTCCATATAAGGAGAGACTGAGCAGAGCAGGACCTCAGATGGACAAAGAAGCAATCAGGACAAGACAGGGAAAACGCGAGAGATCTGAGACACGACAAATAGAATTAGGATGTGAAATGTGGAATAATTAATGACCGCTTCTTCCAGTGCAGGAAAACAAGAGCACTGACAAGGTTAAACAGCTCTTCTAAACTTTCCTAAGTCGGTTCAAGGGCAATTTTCACTGGATGTAAAAATATTTTATGTAACATTTTAAGTGCACGATTAAATTGTAGAGCTCACTGCTGCGGGATGTCATGGAGACTGGAAACACAAACAAGTTAAAAGGGGTTATAAAAATTAATGTAGTCGGGATCTGATAATCAGATTCAGCTCCAAGCCAAGGAGGGCCCTAAACTGGTGATGGCCATAAGCTGGGAGCATCAAATGGAGAGGAGGAGAAGAGAAAATAAATAAATCACATCGCACATGCCCCGTCTCTTACAGTACTCATTAAGCATCTGCTTCTGGCTATTGTCAAAGACAGGATGCTGAGCTAGACAGCGCTCTGCAATCTGCCCCAGGAGGACAGTTATATTTAAACTTCTTATTTTAATGGTACATTTATAGATTTTATTTACTTTTAAATATTAGGAATGGAACTTTAGCCCTTCTTAATCGCATATTTAGGAAGCTGGAAGCCTAACCTCATCGACTATTTCTCAAGGCATTATCTGTCTTATTAGCATTTAGATACCATCTAGCTGAATCCTGACAGCGCTGCACAAAGCTAACACACAGCACAGCAGCAAAGCAGAGCATCCCCCTCCCTCCACCTGGGAGCCCCAAGCAGAGGTCCAAGCCGTGGTGCATAGCAGCAGCACAGCTGTGGGTTTAAAGCACAAGCAGCCCCTTCCCAGACCGGCTCTGCCCTGTTTGCTACATGCCTGGTGGAAATTTCTTGCTCAGCAGCTGAGTGAACAACACGGAGAACACAAATGCTGCATGTATAGTGCTGGGTAGTGTTTAACAGAACTGCTATTGGGAAAAGTAGGTCAGGACCATCCGTTCTGCCCAGAGAGAAAGGAAACTGAAGCACACCAGACTGTTTGGCTAGGTATTACAGAACTCCTTCGTCGGGGATTTCATCACTACTTCAAACAGGCGTGATTCATGTGTTACCAGCCTCCACCTGGAGGAAGGCACGCCTTCCCACCGCACAGCCCGCCCTGTCATTAGGGGCACCTCTCCCAGCCCCAGCCAAAATCCCTCCTGCTCTCAGCTTCAGCTCCGTGGGGCTGCTAGGAAAGATGGAGTCCTGCATTAAGTGCATCAGTTATTCCACAAGACCTCCGCACAGCATGTTGCCTCCCAGGGGCCAGCACCGGGACCCCACACAGTGAGGGCCACACTCTCCTGCATACAGCCAGGGGTCTTATCTTGGGATAACCCATCAAGGGAGGAAAGGAACTTCAAACATCCTTCAAAACCTGCTTCCTTCCTGTGGGGGATTTGTGATGCCTTCAGTAGAGCCAATGGGTCACCATTTCCAGAAGGACAACCCACAGTGATAAAGTGCAGCAGCTCTCCAGCACATCCCTGGTGCTTCCTGCATTAGCAGTAGCAGCTCACAGCCTACTCCAGCCATAAAACTCCGGAGAAACTGGGAACAGACAGCAGTTTTTCCTGTGCTTTGCCTCACTGGGCTGGCAGGTAGTTCCAAATACCCATCACAGGCAGGCTTCACTCTTCTTCACTACATTTCAGAGAGCACCTTGCCTTGTTTTTGTCCCTGTGAAATGATGCTGGCTCCACACTTACACCGCAAGAAAAAACCACGGTCTCTATGCCAGCAGCAGCCCTGCAAGACTGCAGGGTGCAAGAGAGACCAGAGGGCTCTACTGCACAAGGAGCTCCTGCTAGCAGCATTGCAGCCCACAAACAAGCACACAAAGACTGCATCCCAGTGTCCATCATCCCCTTGTCAAGAAGCAAATCAGAGCCCTTACATAATGCAACCTGCTTCACATTAACCTTTTCACTCTGAAAACATGGAGCAGCGTAGCTCTGCACCTCAGAAGCCTTCAAATTGTTTATCACCACAACAGCTCTATGAAGAGTTAATGTACCCAAGGTAGGGAGGAACGAATTCTTTTCCATGGAGTTTTCCTTCATTTGAAATAAGATTCATTCTTCTGCCCTCTCCAGTAGCTCCCAGGAGAGCACACAGCCTGACAGCAGTGTGACAGTTCCCCCATCACTCCAACAGTGTCAGCAGTTCTGGCTACAGCCATGAATACAGTCAGTAATATGCAAATAAATGTAATGCAATGCAACCGCACGAGTCCTCCCACCCAGAAGAGACAGCAAAATCAACAGAATTCCACATCACCACCACAATCTCCTTGTGGTTTGCCTTCAATCCAAGCTGGTTACGTTCTATCTCATATTACTCAACTCGTTTTATCAGGAATGAAGCTTTGATCAATTCATCTTCCATAAATTAGTACTTAAGCCTGGGAGACTGTCATCAGTCAGCTAGGAACTATTCAGCTCAATATTCTGGTAATTAGGTTACACAGGTTCGCTAGATAACAATCTGAGTTGGTGCACCTAGATGTTTTCTCCCATCTCCAGAACTCAATATACCAAAGCTTTCATAAGGCCAAAATCAGAAAGCAGAGCACCAAGCACTTCAAAAAGGAGCTTCCCAAGTTGCTCATAACACACAGAAAGCACAGGAGTTCCCAGGCTTCCATTGCAGTAGAATGAACACGATGCAGACTTGAGAGGCAGGATCAACTTCACACCAGTCTGAACAGCCCCAAGCAACTACCTTCCTACACAGACTGGGATCTTTGCTATCCAGCATTCCCTAATTTAGCCTAAGACAGAGCCTTGGTACATGAACTGAAGAGCTCTCAAGGTGTCTGTGGTCAAGGAACCACAAGGTTAAAGGCTAGCAGCAGTGATGCAATGTGCACTTCTGCCCTACCATCACAGCCCTGCACCCCAGCCATTGCCCAGACGTAGAAGCTCTCGTTTCAACAGTAAAATTCAGACTGCATGTAGAGGTAGGACTACTGCAGCCCACGAGCCTTCAGTCAATGCTTTTCATTCATACTTCTACAAGTCTAAAGGCAGGAAGGGTGAAAGTGTGCAGTATGAAAACTGAGTGGCAAAGGAAGCAGAAGGCAAGGATGCTGCAGGATTTGGCACGTGGAGAAATAAGCCACGTGGAGCGAGAGTTCTGCAGTCACTTTGTGAACATGTAGTCATGCAGACGGGTCCTCACACCTTATCCAGAACAAGGGATTTTAATTACAAGACAAAATTCACCCACCATGGCTTTGTAATGTGAACTTCTGTTCTTATCTGCATTCAAATCGAGGACATCCTAACTTTCTCTAGTAAGATATTAGAGCTCCCAGTCCCAGTCAGGGCTGAAAAAGGTTGTTTTTGGTGCTGTCCTAAGAGTTCTATGGTTCAGAACCAGTTACCTCTTCAAGGTAGCCATGAATTTTAAAGAGTTTTTGGTTGAGACTGTTCTCCATCTGGTTTGCAATCCACCTACCTGAGCAGTCTGACAGCCACTAGCTGGACAGGACTGACTGGCTCTTCCCTCTGCCTTTCAGGGAAGCCCAGATCTTCACCCTGGGGACACAGAGATGCACTAACAAGCCTGTTGCATAAACTGCAATACTAGTCTGGAAATGCACACTCCTACGAGCAGGCGCTGCAGCCAGAATAACTGGCTGACTGTCGGCATTTCAAGAGAGTGCTATCTAGCCAGGGTGACCCCTGGGCAAAAGAACCCAGAAAACAGGAAAACCAGATTTACAGTAGTTTGTTAGGAACAGCAGTGAGTGCAAGACATCAAGATCATAATGCAATGGTCTACAGAAAGGGAACAAAACTTAATGTAGCCCAGCAAAGGACACATCAAGAAAGTGAAGGAAGAAGTTGGAAGGGAGCTACAAAGGACATCCAGAACAACTGCCCGACCACTTCAGGGCTGACCACAAGTTAAAGTGTATCATTAACACACAGTGGAAATTTGAGCACATGACTTCTCTGCCAGCCTATGGAGTGACTTTTGCTATAGAACATGGGACACAGGCACGCTGGTTTCTGCATCTTTGCAAACAGGCTCCAATTTCCCCAAATACACAAGCTGAGTTTTGAGTCTTAAGAGCCTCCAAGAATCTAAGCTGTATATTCTGCTACCAGTCAATCTTCCATAGCTGTCCCCCAAGGATCACAGATCACACTCAATAAGGAGGAGAAAAATAGGACAGTATCCAACAGTAGAGAGCCTATGGACAAAAGGACGGACAGGTTGGCATAGCTCTCATCCTGTTGAAAGGGAAAGGGAACATTCAAAGCAACATCTCACCCTGCGCTGCATTCTTTGCAGATCTGGGTAAGCATCTAAAACCAAATGCAAGGCCAGACTTGCAAAAGTGAAGCACCTAAAACTGAGCCCTGTTATTTTTAAACGCTTACACAAGACCTAAAGTAAGATCAGTGTTTCAAGAACTTCCAAAAACCCCGAACCTCACATAGGCCACAGCATTTTTAGTTTGAAAACATTTGGAACAGAGACTGTATTGTTTATCGATCTGCATATCACTCATTGCAGTTCAAATTAAGTTACAGCGCACTACCAAGCAAGAAACGCAATTTAAGGAGGGGAAATCCACACCGAGGAGACTCGGGCTATCATCAGTAAGACAGTCTCTGTAGCTTCGTAAAACATGCAGCATCTTAGAGCAGCAAGGAACAGCACACACCAAAGGGGAAGGGAAAATGTCAGCTTCCCTGCTTAGAATTGGCTCCTTCACACCACCCTCCCCAGCTGCACAGTTTCCCAGTATATACTCTCCAAACTCAAGTCAATAGCCCGCATGCAGGCTTTAGCATCTCACAGGCAATGCCTTCAACAAGGCAGGACATCACCACCAGAGCAGCAGAAACTCGAGCCACAAGCTGTGCTGGTTTCTGTTTTTACAACTTTTATTTTGATTTCTCTTCCCAGTTCTGACAAACCAGACTGCAGTTGTTCCAGCTCCAGTGATGGCCTGAAGCCGTAAGAATGAAGTAAGCACACAGCAGCACTTTGCCTCCCCGAACACTCTCCCTGGTTGCAGTGATGTGTAGATCAGGAACTTCTTGAGACAGAGGTGGGTTCCATGCATTTAGGAACCTTCAATAGCACCTTCTTCTGTGGAACTGCCCTGCACCCTCAAATACACACAGATGTTTGGCATTCACAACATCCTGTGGCAGGGAGCTTCCCAGCCTACCCACACACATCAAGGACTGAGTCTTTATTTGTTTTTAAGCCTACTACACCTAGCTCCGTTCAATGCCTGTTCACACTTACGTTCCTCCCACACTCACAGAAGAGGCAAAAAATAGCTGCTGCTTTTCTACTACAGCATCTACTGGCATTCAAGGCCAGGCTGGATGTGGCTCTGGGCAGCCTGGTCTAGCAGCTGGCGACCCTGCACATAGCAGGGGGGCTGGAAAGAGATGATCATTGTGGTCCTTTGCAAACCATGCCATTCTGTGATTCTATGATTCTATCATCTTCTTCCTCCAGAGCAGTGTGTGTTTTTCTTGATTATCAGATATAAGAATTCACTCTGCATGTATGCATCTCCTACCAGGCAACCTAACCTTTCCTGTCAGGCTGAAATATCTGGCTTTTCTGCCCTTCACCAGTTTCACTGCTAGGAGTCAAACAAGCCTTTTTAAGTTACAGGAATGTAGAAATGTCTCTAGAATTACAGAAAAAAGAAGCGAGGTCATTAAAACCAAACAATTCAAAAGACAGCCAATGAATTATTTAACATTTACAAGTACTTAGTGCTGACAACATTTATTTATTTAAATATAAGCCTACCTCACAACTTAAGGCTACTAAGGGCTAGAAGGATCAACTCATTCCCCAAATGACCCACAACTGGTTCTGACCAGAGGGGAGAACCCTCCTGCCAAGGTGGTGGGTACCAAACAGCACACAGGACTCAAATGCTCCTCTAGTAAAGCAGAGCCCAACCATTCTCATCTCTTCTGCTACACCCACTGGGGAAGGCATTTGGCTCTCCCTATAAGCTGAGCTTCTAGAACACAGCATGGAAGTGCTGTCTGCATCTTTGGTGACATCAAACCATTCCAGTCCTGGAGGTTACATAAAAACTGCACTGAAACATAACAGAAGTGATTATTCTCACATAGACATGATACAGGTATCACCTGCAGTGCTTTTAGAAGCAAAATGTAGGAACATATTAGGAATTTTGTCCTTCATCCCACTGTGGTTATGCGTACATCTGCATTATTTTCATACTCGGAGAAGCTCACTTGCTTTTGAAACAAAAACCTTGTTATTACAAGGAGACATAATCAAACAGAGCACACGTATCTTGTGAAGAGCAGCTCAGCACACAGCAGACATCTCAGAAACAGAACTACGAGACAGTAAGATGCAAGACAGTAAAACTATCTGGATCTGTCTTTCTTTGAAACATCATATTGTGAACTGAACAGGGAATCTCAGGTAGTTCCACAGAGGCTTTACATCACAGATGAAGTATGTGGCCTAGAAATACCCAATACCCAAAACATCACTATTCTGAGCACTCTGCAGAGCACAGCACACAACTGCCTGCCAGGCATGAGAAGCAATGAGAAAGGAATGTCTACAGCCAAAATGCAACATCACGCTTTCCTTGTGGGGAAAACATGCCCCCTGCCCCTAAAGCAAACGGTTTCTCCTAGTTTTAGCCTTGTCCACAGCACAGCAGTGTGTGTTTAATATTAAAGGGAAAAAGAAAAAACAAAAAAAAGGTGGGACAGAAAGTAGGGCAGAAATCACCCCATACGCTGCTTAAAAATGAGGAGGAGAGCAGAGGAGGGAACAAACAGCACTCTCCTAGGTAACACCGAGTTGCTACTCGTGCTGCACAAGAATGAAGCAGAGCGCGACTTGGATAATAACCGTAACTCACATTCCAGAAGTTAGTTTGTTCTGCCATGATCTCTTGCACTTAAATGGACTAAAAACCATTTCTTCCAGTGCAGTTCTGCTGGGGCAGTGTTTCAGTAGGGTCTGGACAGAATCAGCTGGCTATCTCAAAGAATACAACCACATACACACAACATGCAGTCCTCTCTATGGTCTTTTAATTTTACGTATCCTAAAAGCACAGACCCAGAATAGACTGAATTCAAATCATCTCAAGTACTTACTCCTTCCCTATTTCAAACAGCTGTGATTAAGTGGTTTTACTTGAACCGCCCAGAGCCAGCGAAAAGCTGAGGAAACCCGACTCACCAATCCCTGTACGTGTGCTGTATGCACTCAAGATTTATTCACAGAGGTTCCAGATCAAAACAGGTTTTCATAAAGCCTGCTCTTTAACATTCAAGACTTTAATCTAGCTCCACTACCAAACTGGAATCAAACAAGCTGCACACACACAGAAGCCTGGGCTAGAGGATGCTGTCTGGCTTTGTTCACTGCTTTTGTTTTTACGGAACACTCCTGCTGCTACAGCTGCAAATCCAACAAGCAGAATATTTTCTGATGAAGGGCTCCCATGATCTCAAGTGATATTCATCTCTTCAGTGCAATAGTCAGTGACTCATTTAAGCCAGCAGCTAGTGTCCAGGTGCCAGGGTTTCGTTCCCCAGCCAGAAGTTCACACAGATCTGCAGATCTCCTGCAGCTCATTCAGTCTGGGATGTACCACCCTCCATCTGATGTTCAAATTCCAGCATTCAAATTCCACACGTTCACTCAGAGCGCTCTGCCAGGTGAATGGGAATAGGAGTCACAGCTGGGCAGTTGAACAGCACAAAGCCTGAAAGGAGAACTGCAGTTTCAGGAGACATTTCTTCAAGGGTCTGTAGCTGTCAACACCACAGAGCTCAGCCAGCGCAAAGCATCTCACCGTGCTGCAAAGTCACTGACAGCCAGATATGCGCATCACCCTGCTCCAGCAGACTGTCTCCAGGTTTAGTCACACTCAGCAGCCCACTTCTGGTCACAGAGCACCATCAGAAAGTAGCACACTTGTTTGCTTCTTTCTGCAGACTAAACTCATTACCTTGCACAGAGAACTCTAACTTGCAAGTTACTTTACACTGCAGTAGGAGTGGAATTGTAGCACCAGAGCTGCAGAGGACTAGCAGGAGGTGTACAGCAGCCCGATGTACACACTGCTGCAGTCCACACATCCCAACTGGTCCCTTGGGAAAGGGGTGGGAGTTCAGGGGGAGGGATGCAGAACCAAGACAAAGACAAGAAAACAGGCAGGCAACCCTTGGAGTTAATAATTCTCTTTACACCAGAGCCCTACAGATCACAGCTTCTGAGATGTACTCTGTCCTTGGTAGGAGCTCCACATATAAACAAGTGTACATTCTCACATGCTGCTACTCGCTCTCTCCAGTGGACTATGTGCCTGGTAAACCCACTTGCCCACTAATCACAAGTGGTGATGCCCATCAGGTGAACTTATTCATTACACAGCAGCAGCAAGAGGCCGCCTGGCACAACAGTGACTGCACAAAGGGCCAATGAGCAACACAGAGGAGCCCAGCGGGCTGCAGCAGTCCATGGGTGTTCCAGTGCTGACCCCCGTCGCGTTTTGCTTACCATCTGGACTCTTGGGAACGTTGAGACACCTTCATTTCACTTATTGAAGAGTATGCTTCAAGCTGGAAAAAAAAAAACAACATAACATGAAGCGTAAAGACTCTTTTTGCAGTAAATTAAACCTCTGTTGCACTTGACTCCTGCAGTGGCTCCCTTCCCCCTGTGGAGGCAAGGGCTGGCCAGCTGCACAAAGTCCAGGCGGCCCTGGGAAAACAATGGGATCTTTTTCTCGCCAGAACAAGCCTTCCCATTCACCCTTCCAACCACGGCACGGAGGACACCCCCAGTGTGTCTGCAGGGGAGAGGAGTCTGTTGGCATGGCAACAGTACACCCTAACTCCTCGCTAATGAACAGGGATAAAATGTTTTGCTCTCATTAGGAAAAATACAGACACATTCCTGATTGGTGAGTAATGTCTCTGCCTCTGGGAGATTAGCTCAGAGCTGTGCAGCCTGAAACAGCCTCAATTCAGCCCACTGCCGTGCTTCCCTTGAACAGCCATTCTCCAAGGACCGCACGTCTCTCAAGGGCAAAGCCTACAGAGCCTTCTGGACGCTTTGCCTTGGTGCCGAGACAGCTCAAGGCAGGAATAATGAGGGGAAGCTTGACAGAAGCCAACAGGAGCACACACAATGGGAACACACCCTGCGTCCCCTCAGGAGCTGGTGCATTCTCATTGCACCTGGGTCCCAAGCTATTGCTGCAGCCCCAAGCTGCTCTTTGTGCTTCCCTGCACCAAGAGCATGCGTCAGCCACATCCCTGCTGCTGGGGGTAAAGGACAGAGCGCAGAGCTGCAAGCAAAGCCTGGCCATGGCTGTGTGCAGGCAGCCGGATGAGGGCTGCTGCCTAACAGCATCGTTAGGGTGCTGGTGTTAATCATCAGTGAGATTCAGAAGGGGAATCTCTACATATTTTGTTGTTCACAGTGTATTTATGCAGACACTTGTCTCGTTGCTAGCTGCCGACTCCTGTGGCCGTGCACAAAAATGAACAAACAAACAAATAAATAAATAATCAACCTTTTATGTCGCAGACACTTCCTAGAGGCCTCTGCCCTCCAGATATTGGTGCACAGCACAGCCTGCATGAGGACCACAGCAATTTGTCTTCTCCAGAGAGGATCCGGGGTGGGAGCAAGGCCAGTCTGCCCAGCACAGACTAAAACCCAACCTCTGGCCACACTTCTTGGCACAGCACAAGCACAGCCCAGCAGAATTAAACCCTGAGCTCAGGGCTCATCTCTCCTTGATGCTGCTGCTGGGTTCCACTCACACCAACTGCCTTGGGCTTCAGAGCATTCCCAGGGGCTGGATGGCTGCTCTGACCCTGCTCTCCTTTCTCTCAGACACCTCGGCATGGTGTCTGCCCACAGACTACCTCCATCTGCCCGCAGGAGGGTCGCACCCAGGGCACATGGCCGTGCAGTGACAACACAGCAGCCCCTGCCTGGTGGCTCAGCTCACTCCCAGCCCCACATAGGCTCACAAGAGCCTAGTGATGCTTCCCAACCCCCAAGGGCCCTCCCCCAGCCCCGGCCTCAGCCGTGGGAATGGAGCTCGGCACCCCGAGGTGGGCTCACCCTCAGCCACTGGCAGCTCTTAACTCCCTGTGTGCTGACATGCAGCGCTCCGCCAGCTCCACCAGCACCAGGACTGTCCTTGTCCTGCTGCCCCCAGCCAGCACATCCCTGCTGGGGGTGGCCTCTGTGACACGGGTGAGCTGAGGGCATGGCTCAGAAAGGCTCTCGCTGCACAAAAAGCCTCAGGAAGCAGCCCTTATTCTGGCTGTCAGGCCTTCCCCCGGCGTGTCAGGAGTTAAGTTCACATTTCCATTCTCCTGACCCGCACCAACGCCGGCTGAATATCGAGCTATTCTTTGCAGCCTGATAAAGCATGAGAAAGCCGAAGGCCTCACACACTCCTCCTTTCCCAAGCTTGGCTGCCTGCCCACAAGCTGTCACTCCTTGGCACCCGGGGGGCAGGGGGAGCAGAGCAGGCCCAGCCCTCCTTCCACCTTCCACCCCAGGACCCCAGCCCTGCTGCCTTGTAAGAGCTGTGCTGCCCTGCTGGGGAGCCGGGGAGTCTCCCAACACAGTGACTCCCCAGTAGGAGCCCAGTGGGTGGGTGGGAGCTCACCACCACCAGCACCACCATGCTTGGAGATCAGGGAAATTGTGGAATCAGGAGCAGAACCTGATCTGAAGGACTGTTTACCCTTTCACGGCCCGCTCATGCAGGTTGCACACCTCTCCCCTGTGCTTCTGATAGTGAACAGATGCATGGATCCCACCAGGAAAACCATTAGGTTTCTCACTAATCAGGCACCAAGTTTGCTTGGGTCACCAAACCTATCGGAGGGTTTCCTTTGTGATTGTTTGGGTTTTGGTTTTGTTTCCACAGAAGCTGGGATATCCGTCTTCCCTCTGAAAGCAAACAAGCACAACAACAAAAACCGCACAGATCCAGGAAGGCCCTTCAGTATCTCCACAGCTGCTTTCATCCTAAACTGAACCAAATCTCAGTCATGCTTGTTTAGGAAATGGGCTCTCAGGAATCACAAGAACCCATGTTTGATGGCATCTTACCATGTTCCGACCAACACCACGCTGCATCTGGCTTTATCCCTTATGACACGCTGCTGGCACGTTGGAGGGTTTCTGTTGCACTTCTGTACATAAAGCCTCTCTGCCACAACACCTGCAGCCACACAACTGCTACGCTGAAGCCATTAATGCACACAGCATCCACAAGTCAGCAAATTCTGAGCTCACCCCAGTGCAAGCCAAACGTAAACCCTCCTGTGCCCTACAGACACACAGACCATTGAGCTGTGGGAACGTTCAGCCAGCATCACCCTCTGCCACACAGAGCTCTAAATGCAAAGCTTAATAGAAACAGTTAACATCCCGAGAGTGGCTCCATGCCATCAGAGCCCTACATGTAACATAATCCAGTTAATAACGCCCAGAATAGCACTCCAAAGCCCGAGCACAACCAAGACCTCACTGTGCTGTGCTGTGCACACAGCTGCAGCACTGCCGTTCTCTCTTCTACAGAATTACCCAGCACCATAGACAGGAACCAACCGTAACCTGTATTTTACAGAAGTCAGGACACAGGAGAGCAATGTGCACTTTTCAAATGTCTTTTTTTGGCAGCTAAACCAAGCAAGTAGTCTCAGAGCAGCCAGGGGCCGGGAACACCGAGGTTACTCTCTCCCCAGAGCAGACAGGCAGAAGCCCAGCTCAGCCTGAGCTCACTGAGGCTCTTTATGCTCTTATCCAGGGACAGAGGTCATTTGTGGAAGGCCGAACCAGAGCTGGAACTGGGCTGCTGGCTCCAAGAGCCCATCGCTGCTGTTGTTTGGGAGCACCAGAAGCCTGGAGTCCATCCCAATGCCTCTGCTAAAAACATGCCCTTCAGCTCCAAACTCAAATTTGCCTTACATTCCTCACACTCTGACGAAAGGAAACCTGCACATAAGGCCTGCAAAGAAGGTAATCACTTCCCTGCCAAAATATTTAGGCAAATTCTATTTCTTCTGACTCAGATTTTGGATAAATTCCTACAGTAGAATCATAAAATCATTAAGGTTGGAAAAGACCTTTATGTTCATCTAGCCCAATCACCAACACTGCCCAATAAGTACCATCCTTAAGTATCACATCTACAAGTACAGATGAGATCCAACTCTGAGCAGACCCTCCTGCAGCACAGCCAGGGCTGCAGCCTGCTTGCACCTCCTGAGCACCCAGAAGTCACAGCTCTTCAGTTCATCGATCTCAGGAGGCAGCAGGTCACGCTGTCTGGCCCTCAGCTGATGGCAGTTCATGAGCTTCATGCACATTTCTGGCTTTGGAACTGCACGTGTTTGAAGAGAAGCATCTAGATGCCTTCTAGCAATGTCCCTGAGGCAAAGGGTTCTGCAGAGAAACCAACCATTTCCTAGGCTGATAGAAACGAACAGGCATCCCATTGCTTCCACTTTTATTCCCTCTCTGTGAAAACACCAAGGAAGCTGACTGCTGTGGGAGGGAATGGAAGAGCTGTACGGCCCAGCACAGTTACAAGATGCATGCTCTAAGACACATCCTACGATAGGAAACAGAAGTAGGTAGCTGAGCATGTAAAAGGCAGAGTCTGCTGCAGAAAGAGGGCAAACACTGCTGCAGAAAGCTCTCTTAACACCGTTTGCTCTTTCTGATCTGCTCCAACCTGAATGCTGCCCCGAGGCAGCGAGAGAAAGCAGTACTGGTGAGCAGGAAGGGGCTATGCATGGGCATGAGCAGGAAGAGCCTGCGTATGAAGGAGGACATTCTCCTCTCAGCTAAAAAAAGCAGGGCTATTCAGCACAGTTTTGCCTTTACCCTGCTGCTCAGTTTCCCAGCCCAGAGCCACCCCACATCCTGCCCCAGGATGGGGCTCCCCAGGGGCTGCTCAGAGGGGAAGGGACAGAGCCAAAAGGGCAATAGAAGCCAGACTGCAAAGGCACCAGTGCCAGCACGTTCTCTTGAGACTGACAGAGCACGAGGAGAGGCAGAAAGAGAAACTTTGACAAAGCTGTTTCTTAAACCAGCTTTACAGGAATACAGTGAAACAGGGCAGGGCCAGGGGCGAGGGGATATTGAACCAGTTAATAGCTAACCAGCAGAACTGCCAGAGACCACAACTAGACCAGATTTCAGAGAGACATCCAACCCAGAACTGCCCTCCAAGGACCTTCTGGGAGCTGCGGTTGCCTCCAAGCTTTCTTCACTGCTGCAATGCAATCACAACCGCAGCACTACCCTCACCCCCCTGAAGTCCCTGTTTCTCCAAGAAGAGCTCATACTCCAAACTGGCCATCTTTTCCCTTTTAGATGCTGCGGGTGATGAGGTCTGAAAGCCTTGTTTCTGGATTTGGCACTCAAAGGAACTGCTGCCAACAATCTCAGGCACCATTTCTCAAGGGACACTGAGGAGAAGTCTTTCAGCTTCTTGAGAAGGTAACACGACCTGGGACAAGCCAGGATATTCTTGAATAACTTCTTTGTTCCAGAATACAGCCTAGAAAATAAAAAAGGGAGTCTCCCTCCTGTTGCTCTGCCATCCAAGACAGTATCATTGTCACCTTTCAGACACATAAGTGTAAGAGACAGCAGCAGCAGAGCTATGGTAATTAGGAGGTAAAGATGTGCAGGCCTTGTCTCATGTCTTTCTGTTTAGATGCAGTTTACACGTTGGCAGGCTTTACACCCTCCAAAGAAAACGTGCCATCTGCATCTGCTCCAGCAGCCCATCCTCCTTCCGGAACTCTTCAAATAAGCTCTGGAAAAAGCAGCACTGCCTCCCTTACCCTGTGTTCTGTCAGGTCGAGACACAGCCACAAAACCATTAATTCTCTTATCTCCAGGAACGCCGGCTCTACGCAGGTTTCCAAGATATCTGCTTTGAGAAGTTTTCCATTTTGTTTGGGCACCTATTATATATATTAACAGTTGCACCGCTCTCTCCACTGGCAGTGGGGAATAGGATGGGACTGAGCTCATTTCATTCTGTTCACAAGTTCCCTTCCTGAGGAAAGCCAATAACTTTCGGAGAGCCTCTGCAGACTTTGCTCCGCTGCTTTGCACGCCGAAGAATGGCTGGTTGGTAATCCTCTTTTCACTTGGTGAGTTCAGACCCACGGGTTTTCATCCCTCTGAGCTCAGAAATTTCCATTTCCATTTGAGAGAGACATTTTCCTGGCACCTCTCAAAAGATGCATTTGTAAAATAGGAAACAACCTCAAAGAATGCTAAAGCAAAGGAAGAAAGCCGTACGTTGGACAGTCTTTCTACCTCAGCCAGGAAAGGAAATTCCTTCCCAGCACCAGAGCTCCATAAACGCAGCCCGCTCTGCACCTACCCAGCACTTGGTCAGCCCCAGTGCCCAGCCGCCCACCCTGCTCTGTGCAAACACCCTGCAGTTTTCTGAAGGATTGGTTTCAGATCTGCAAGGAGTCAAAGAAAAAAGTTCAGACACGCCTGTGTGCGCACGCCAGACAAGAAAGGAAAATGCAGGCTGTGCTCAGATGGCTGGAAGGGATCACGGAGAGGTGAAGGTATTCCGCGGAGCGCAGCACTTGTGTCGGTGACTTGCTTTAATTTGTAGTTTGCCAGCTTTAGTTGTCTACAAACGTAATTAAAGGTCATTAGAAAAACAAATCCATTGGCATATCTCTATTTGAAAACGCTGAGAAGTCTGCAAAACCCAAAGACATTGAAACTTTTCTTCTTTCAAGTGCAAAGCATTCGAATGGCCCACAGCCAAGTCGCAGAAAAGAGCCCCAGTCAGTAACTCAGGAATGCCAGCTCTTAGCACTAACCAAAAGCACACAAACCCTCTGCCCCTGCAATTCAGTGTCATCTCCCACCAAAAAAACTCACTTCAAATCGCACTCTTGTAATTCCATCTATCACCCACCTCCTTGATTCCATGCCAGGCAGCCTAACTGGAGTCTCATTCTGAGTCAGCTGAGCGAGCTGTTTTTCTTACCTTGCTTCGGGGAATTCCTGCTTTGCGTCTGTGTGAAGAGAAACGGGAATGCTACATGCCACATCAGGCAGGATCTCTTCCATCACTCCCAGCTCCTTTGGAGGGGCACTCCTGAGGCACGCTATGCCTTCATAAATCCACGTGGCTGCTCTGGGTTTAGCTGGCAGTGGAGGTTCTGCAGGGAAGGCAAACGCCTCCCAGTTAAAGCAGACAGGGCTGCAGAGCCCCTGGGGAGCACAGGGCTGAGGAGGAACAGGGAAAGGTGGAGAGCAGAAGGCACATGGCTGACAAATGCCAGCTTGGAGGCAGAAAATAGCCATGGTTCTGGCCCTGACCTGTGCATTCTTCTACATGGGGATGCTCTTGCCAAATTTTACATGAGAACAAAAATGCAGATCTTCACTTGGAGAGCAACAACCATCTCTCTCATGCCATGGTAGTTTAAGATTGAGCTGTTTCTGCTGAAGAGTTCCTTTAACATTTAGGATATTCATGTAACAGATCATACAAAAGATAGAGAACAGAAATAGCCTGGTCTGAAATAGCTTATACTCTAAACTCAACTCTGAAATAAACGAAGACAAAGGAAATGGCACGGATCGGTGTGGCCAGCAGTCAGCTCAGCAGAACAAGGACACTGCTGTTTCCAGGGGTAAGGGAATTGAGGGTTTTTTTTCCTCCCCTTTTAAACCATATAACAGAAAAGAGCCGATGAAGGATTTTCACAAAGCGTAATGAGGTGGGTTGGCATACACTTATGGGCCAACCATCTCTCACACAGAGAAACCAAAACAGAGTATTTGTCAGAAGCGGCACAAGGAAACAACAGAGGCTACTGTTACCAGACATACAGCAGGAGGAAGCCAACTTCCAGCACTCAGAGTTGCTAGATTGCACGAGAACAACTAGATGGGCTGCTTTAATACCTCCTTTTTGTTGCTTTTGGCGAGTAAAGGAAGGGAGTAGCCAAGGCAGGGCTGAGACAGCAGAAGAAAAGCAAAGAGCTGACTGCAGCAGATGCTCTCAAACTGGCAAAAACCTATCAACATCTTACAAATAAATCTCATTTACTGAAACAAAGGAATCGTACTGGGGCAAGAGATAGCAAGCCTGTGTGCTGCTCTGGACCTTGTGCTGATTTTGGCCTATCAGCTACAGGTGCTCAGAAGCAGCACATTCAGCCGCAGGCCTGGCTACGTGTCAGGGGGAACACCAGAACACCAGGCGTCACACATGGATGACCACAGAGTCACGGCACAATCCTGATATTCCCACCCACCATATGGCCCCAAGAAGCAAATTTCTTCAGTGCAAACACTGGTTTCATGTTGCCAGTGTGTTAATTAGCAGACTTTGCAGTCCAGTGCATGACACAGACTGCTGATGCTGGCCATTACACGGTCAATCAGAAGCCAAACAGAACGAGTGCCACATTACTTAACCTACTCAGAACAAAGTTAATGATTTGCCAATTGCAGCTCCCTGGAACGGACAGGCTTCAGGTCTGTTTTCCAAACTACTTTTCTTGGATATGTCTTAAAAGGTGCTCGTTATGGCAAGTCCTCTATCACAGAATCATTAAGGTTGGAGAAAAGCTCTAGGATTATCCAGCCCAACCATCAACCCATCCCCACATGCAACAGGTACCCTTTTCTTGGACAGTGTTTTCTATATCACATGCTTAATAAAAACTCTACTTTTGTAGGACATTTAAATAAAGCAAGAACAGTAAGACAAAGAGAGCAGTAACAGTGTAAGAAATACCATGAGAAGCATTGAGGATGTAACCCTGAAGAGCAAGTCTCAAGCTAATGTTCCTGTCGTGAAGAAGGTTCTCCACACCTAGGATGCACCAATCCCATCACATGAAACATTCAGACACAAAGTTTGGGAGTTAAGAAAGAGGGGTGAGGAACAACAGCTTCATTAGGCCTGAGGTTACTTCTAAAGCACAGAACAACTGAAATCAATTGCAATAGGATTATTCTGAGCCATGCAATCCAAGGTGAGACCACTCCAACCTCCTGCAGAAAGCACACACACCATTGAGCCATTCTGCTTACATGGCCACAAAGTCCTGAGAGCAGTTCTGTGCAACAGCAGTTGGCAACATCTAGGCCAGAGGTGTTTGGAGGCCAAAACAGAAGAGCACATCCTAAGAGTTTACTCCGATGGCTCCATCACTCTTTCTGGCAATAAGGCCAGTCTAATTTCTTATTTGCCTTCTGCCCCAAGCCATTAATTTTTTCTCCTTAATCCAGCAGAGAAGTTCCTCAAAGTCAATTACATGTGTGCTTTAACCAAGTCACCTCTCCATAGGCTCTGGCAATCAACAGGTCAGTCTCATCAGGTCGGCTGCCATGAGGCACTTTTCTTCAGCTCCCAAATAGTTTTGGACTTCTTTCTCCTCTGAATACCAATTTTATTGCCATTCCCCAAGCCCACATCACCATCAGAGCCCTTGCTTTGGTAAAACCCAGCTGGGCAGCGATCAGCATCTCTGGCATGCCAACACATTTACTGAACCCATTTTGCAGCATAATGGAGGGAGCTGCAGGAATCACAGACTGCAAAGACTAAATCAGTCAGCTAATAGTCAGTTATCTGAGTGCAAGGAGCTTTCTCAGACTCCACCGAAGCATTTCTACAGAAGCTCTACGGAAACCTTCACTACTCGTCTACCCCATTCCCATACATACTATTCAAGCTTATCAAGCAAGAAAATCCCAACAGGCCTGTCACTTCCAGCCGTGGTTTTTGGGTTTGTCATCACACTGTCTGCTGAATCAATGCTAGAAGTTACTTTAATTTCTGGAAACCTGACAAGTTCTGAACAACACAGAGCGCAGCGCTGACACTGAGGACAACTGCTGCAATATTTCACTTTCTGACACGTCCCTCCCCTGTAACCCACCATTTCCGAGGCATCAGCCTTTTTTTCCCCTAATAATCATGAGGCGTGTTGTTGATGTTGGCACAGCTGAATTATTTACACTGCTGCACAGCTCCAAGCCAAACTCCCAAAGAAGCACATCACATGGATGCAGCCACCTGCTACCGTGTTCTAACCTGGTTCTTTCCAGTTGCTCTGACAATGAACTGAACCCTCAGCGTACATTTGAAACAATAACTACCCCTCATCAATCTCACCAGAGATCCAAGCTATTCAAGATGACTGCACGAAGGATTAATGCATCAAACCCTTCACATCTCTCAAAATAAAGCAACTCTGAGCTGGCAGTGCAGAACGAGGCATGGCTATCATTGCTCCTTACCTTTTTATTTGCACAGCAATGCACTTACTAGCTGCTGTGACAGCCCCAGTCCAGGGGAACAGCAGCACCCGGTGCACACCAGGAACACCGTCCTCCTGTGCAAGATCCTCAGCATCCTTCTCAGAACCTATGGAAATCTGGTGGCAGGGGAGGCTGCCCTTTGGTTTTCACAGCAGAAAGTCTGCCCATCTTTATGCATGACTGCTCAAGTAAACTGCGTGACTGCTTTTGTTGCTCTCAGGGATCCATTCTTTCAGTGGGAATAGCAGGAGGAAACCGTGCTGGGACTGGGCAGGGAAAAAAAAAAAGCCCTGTGGACACAGTGAATGGGACTGAAAACTCCCCTGCAAATTCTATGAGGTTATTTGCTGTGATGCTCTGCATTGACTGTTCTAGTGGCTTTTTGGGACACGTTCACACATCAAAGCTCACAGCACACAACAGGAGTCATTTAGACTAAATCTACTTTAGAAATTGATTAGACTATTGATTTTGTCATAGTTTAGATATAGACAAAGTGACCTTTACATCCCACAAAAAGCCAAGGGAATTAACTCATGTACACAATGAGTCTTCATTTCAAAGAAACCGCGTAGCTCTCACAGAAAGCAAGTTCTATCATACTTTCCCCCCCCCCCCTTGCAGCTGTCAGAAGGTCAATGCTCCTTCTCCCACCAGAGCTTCCAAACCTCCTGCCCAAAACATGCCCAAGGGACAACATCTCTCACATGCAGAAGACCAGCCTGGAGATGAACATAGGACGGATCAGCCTGTAGGTCAATAGGTGGTAAAAATCATCAGTACCAAACTGTCCATTAGCAGCACACACAACCCCCCAGCAGGAAGCTCACCATCATCATTATCCAAAAGGTAACCTCTATTTAGATGTTATTTGTCTGTAGCTAATGAGTTTGGCATTCATTAATCCACTGCGAGAGCTGTGTCTATAGGTGGTCCATGCTGTAGGATGCTGCGGGTGCATTTCAGTGGTTGGCTCTGCAATAACACGGGCTTGCAACGTGGCTACCAGTTTGCTGATGCTTTCTGCTCTTTAAAGCCTTAATTCAGAGATTTTAGCCCAGCTGGGAAGCCCAGCAATGGAAACAACTCAGCAGGAGCCACGAGAAAGCTGCAGCCATGTGGAGGACAAAAGCCAGAAGTCCTCATGGTCTTTGCTTTGAATCTCTCTCAATAGTCCCAAGTTGACACGAAATGCAAGCCAGGATGCATCCTGGCTAAGGGTCAGAAGAGAAACTCACAATTAGTCTCCCCTTACATTCAACATTTCCACAGTTCACCTCAGCAACTTCTCTTGGAACGCTGAATTAGCAAACAAGAGCTGGCAAATAAACAGAGCCCCCAGTTCCTACTTCTCTGTTTCCCACAGCGGCGCGCATCGCTCCCATACAATTAATTCCGCCGCACGCCTGTTTTACCATTCTGTTGGGCAGAATCAATCAGTAATGGACTGTGATCTGCATGCGGGAAGCTGAACAGCATGCAAATGGAAATCAAAACATTGACAGTGGCATTCAGAAGCCCAGAGCTGCTTCTGTGCTTCAGTTCTCCAGTACAGCCATCTGTTGGCTATGGGTGAGAGGGAAAGGCAGGAGAGAGGAGATGCCAGAAGTTACCAAAGCCCCTCACACGAACACTTCCTCCACGATAATCCACAGATCTACTTTCTCCAGCCCTTCCAGGGGGCAACATGCAACACAATAAGGCTTAAATCGAAGCTGAAAGTGTTAACAAGTTGCTTCAAGGCTGTCAAGCCCAAGCTATCAAAAACCCTACACCTTCAGTGCTAACATGACTTCTAATGAATCCCTTCTGACTCAAACGATTCTGATACCAAGAGCACACGTCCTGCAGGAGCAGAGCAGAGACCTGCACCCTCCGGCTCTTTGTGTGACCCAACACAGAGCAGCAACATCACCAACACTAAGTGCAATACGGCTCAGGACAGGAGAGCTATGGGAAGTGTTCAAAACAAAAATCATTTGGGACACACACACGTGTAGAAACCTTAAGCTGAACACACTTCTGCTAACACTGTAATTTTCAGAAAGATTACAGTGGGGAAAGACGTCAAATACACCCACTCTATTTATAGAGCTAAATGCAATTTGGCTAGAAAGCTCGTTCCAGCAGCACAGACAGATGCCTAAACACAACCAGCCCCCCCCCGCAGTGCCAGGCACAGCCTTCCTCTGCCTCCCTGAAGCACAGAGCCCAGCAAGCAGCATCCTGCTGCAACAGCTTCACCCTGAGTCGTGACACCTACAGCCCCCCAGCAAGGACAAAAGACTTCAGACATGAGATGAATGGGAACAGCAAGATAAAACGGTACCATCTGCTTTAGGAAACGAGCACCACTTTCTAACAGAGGACTGCTATGGAGTGGGGGGGGTTCAAAGCAGAAGTCCTGGTGCAGAGCTGAGGCTGCAGGAGCTCAGCCCACCCACTCTGCACCGTTCCAAAGTTAAACTTCAAAGCCAAAAGCAATGTGAGACTCACCCACTTGCCAGGCACAGGAGAAGCACTCTTTGCAGCGCTCGCAGTGTTTATACTGCAAGCAAACAAGTAAAGTTCACGTGCAATTAAAGTCTGGCATCTGGGAATTTCCTTCGGATCTCACCCATTTGAAGATTCACCTCCTATTTTCGACCGACTTCGAAAACCTTCCTGTCAGATCCTGCCAACACAAAGCCCTGCTGCACTTCGCTCTCCCCTCCTTTTCTTTTCTGAGGGGGGTGGCATAAGAGGTTAGAAAGTTGTATCCTCGCTTTAAAAGCGATTCCGAATCGAAACGACTTTACCTTCCGCCAAATGGAAGGCAAAAATAAAATCCACCTAAGCTGGCACCATCTGTTCCTTTCGCTTTTTTTCCACAAGCATCAGGAGGCAGCGCCGGCATGTAGTTAATGAGATGGAGACCTAAATTGCTTCCTGTAACCTCAAAAATCACTCTGATCTCTTAGTTAATCTTGGCTAAAATATATATATATATATATATATAAATTATTAGCAGAGAAAACAAGTCCTTACTTCAGCAGCGCTTCTAGAGATCACAGCAAACCCCTGTGCTTCTCCTGGCAGTGGCAGCACGTGTCGGCACAGGTTGGTGCATCCTCAGCAATGCTGCAGTGCCAGCGCCCGCAGCCCAGGCTATGGGGCAGAGGGATGGCTGCACAGCACCAATGCCAAGCTCCTCTCTAGGGAGAGCCCCAAAAGCACATGCTTGTGCTCTCTAAGGATTCCCTGCCAGCACTGAGGGTAAACAGGAGAACGCTCAGATAAAGAGCAACACAAACCTCCTGCAAAGAGACCACCACAGCCACCAGGTCAGAGATGACTGAGATGTCAGGATGAGGAAAACGATACCAGCACAGTGAGAGCCAGCTGGCGTGTTCCCACCAAGGCAGAAGCAGCTCCCCCGTGGCTTTGATGAGCAGCAAAAGATGAATCTATTCAGTAATTCCACAATAGGTAACGAAGGAGCCACAGACAGATGAGCATCAAACGCAGAGCTTCACCAAAGAGCAACAGGAAGGCTCCAGCTCTGCTCCCATTGTGCCCAGGTGCACGAGGGAGGAGGAGAAACTGAAGTCCTTCTGGTTTGCTCTGAGAAGCAAGAAGGACTGGGGCTGCCACACCTCCTTCTGAACATCCCTTCAGCAGGTGACCCTGCAGCACGAAGCATGCCGTGCCCAAACCCAGCACTGCTCCGGGAAGCGTGCAGCATCGGTTCCTTTCCTTTCCTGTTGCACAGAGCCGGGCTTCACCCCTGGGTAGGCACCTCTGCTGGCAGGCAGCCCCATCCCACAGTATGGACCCTCTCTGGTGCATTGTGTCCCATCAGCACGGCACTCAGAGGACCCTCTTCACCCCAGCACAAAGCAGAGGGAACAGCTCAGCCACTGACAGTCTGCGCCCACCTTTTCTCGAGAGAGTTATGCTGGTAATTTTAATCTGATTAAATATTGTTAATCGTATTACTAACCTAACTCTTTTCACATGTTGGAAGACTTTTAAAGAGAAAATTCCATAGGCGGCCCTGCAGTCTGTGAGCTTCTTGCTCCAACCTTCTCCTGACCCACGGCAACACCTCCAGCCCCAGCTCGGCTGCCGACCTCATGCACACATTAACGCAGCACTCACTGACTCCTCTATTTCATACACAAAGCGCACCACGGCAGCCTCCATTCAAACGGCGACTCCCGAACCGAACGCACCGCGATCAGCGCCGTACCGGGCATCACCGAGCGCAGGAAGTTCCGACGGGAAGAAGCTCCGATGGCATCGGCACAACGGGCTCCTGCTGCGGGGCTGGGGGAAGGAGAGGGCACAGCCCCAGTGTGGAGCGCACGGCCTTCCCGTACCGGAGGTGCCCGTCACGGAGCCGCCTCCTGCCGCGTGCCACCGGTACCGGAGAAGCACAGCGCTCAGTTCCCCCCAGCCCGCGATTTAGCCGGCTGTAAGTCAGCAAAGCAGGTCGAACCGCGGAGCGAGCCGGGCACGGTACGGCGGTCCCAGGAGCGGTGCCGGACACTTCAGAGCTCCAGCCACCGCTGCACCTACCGGGCCCGGGCCATCCGCGCCCCTTTCGGTCCTTCCAGCCGCTACGATGCCGGCTCCGACCCTCCGAGCGGCACGGCCCCGCGGGGCTGGGAAGCTCCCGGCCCAGGACCCGGCCCGGTCCCGCTCCCACCCTTCCCACCGGGACCGCCCCGCTACCACCTCGCTACCACCCCCCCCCGCGGGAGTCCGCTACCGGAGCTCCCCCACCCCACATCCCACCGCACCGGGACGCACGGTTCGCCGCCGGGCGCGGTGTTTCGGCCCGGGGTGGGATTCTCCGCCGAGCGGACGGCCCTGGGCGGCCCCACCGCGCTCCGCTCCCCGCGGGGCCGCGCCCATCCCCCACGCGGAGACAAAGCGCTGCCCCCGGGCCGCACCTGCCGCCGCCCAGCCGCCCCCCGGCACCGCCTCGGCAGCTCCCCCCCTCCGGGCCCGGCCGTGCCCGTACCGGCAGCGACCGCCCCCCCCCCACCGCGACCCCCGCCGGCCGCGCCGCCCCTCACCTGCCGCCCCGCTCCGCTCCCCGCCGAGTCGCGCCGCCCGCACCGAGCCGCGCAGCGCCGGCCCCGCCCCCACCCAATCGCAGCCCGCCGCCCGCCGAGGCCGCGCCCCTCTCCCGTCCCGCGGGGTCCGAGCGGAGGCCGGGACCCCCCCGTCACCGCCGACAGCGCCGAGCCCTCGGGCGGCCCCGAGCCGCCATTGGCCGCCGGCGGGAGGGGGTCGGGCCGGGCCGGCCCCGGGAGCCGGCGGGGACGAGCGGGGAGCGGGGCGGAGGAGCCGCGGGTCGTCCCGGAGCCAGGGGCGCGCGGTGGAGCCGCCATCGGCCGCGTCACCTTTGTGTCGGTCCTCGCCGCACAGAGCGCGGCCCCGGAGGAGCCGTCCCGCAGCAGCAGGTGGCCGGAGTGCCGCACTGCCCCGCGCAGCGTTTGGGAAGCCGGGATCGGAACAAAAGCGCCGTTATCTGCAGCCCCGGAGCCGGCGGGGACGGCGGCACAGAAGCGAAACGTGGCACGAGCCGACCGCGGGCCCCACGCGTCGCCCCGCAGGGACGGACGGACGGACGGGCGGCACGAAGTGGATGCTCCGCACGGCCTCGCCGTTAATGCGCCCACGTTTCTGGCTCACACCGTGACCTCCGTGCTGCCGGCCGTGCCGCGCTGCCTGGCCTCGTCCCCACGCAAGGGCCGGCTGGGACGCGCTGCGCTGCAGGTGGACGGAGCGCGGTGACAAAGGCCTGCTGCAGCCGCGGGCAGATGTGCGGAAAGGCCGCACAAAGGACGGGCTGTGCCGGCAGCACCCAGCACTGAGCGCGGCCGGGGATCGCAGCAAGATCCCGGGAGGAGGAAATGGGAGCAGAATAAGCCGCGCGCCCATCGCTGCCGGTTCTTGGCTGGGGGAAGAGCTCCGCTGAAAGCTGCACAAAGCTGCTCTCTGAAGGGCCGGGGCAGGCTTCCCTCCCACGTGCATTGCTGACATTTCAGAGGAGCGCTGTTGGTGCGGTCCCGTGTCCCGAAGTGTCACTGAACATCCGCTCTCTTTGTTACGCTGTGTCGCCCATCTCCGCTCCCACCCCCAACAACTGCTGCTTTCCGAGGGAGAAATGATGGCTATGGGCGCAGGGACGGAGTGGTCCCACAGAGGAAGGACTTTGTAGGGATGTCCCAGGGACACCCGGCATCACTGCTCCTCACCCAGGCAGAGGAACCCCCCCTACTGCCCCACTCCCACCTCTGTATGGCTGTTGGGCTTAGGGCTCATTCACCCAACTCGTCACCAACCTGACGAATCAGACATCCGACCTTCCACCAAAATCCAGCTTTGGTGACTAAGAGTGTAACAAAACCATTTCTATTTTTCCTTTGCTCCAACCCATTCCTGACTCAAGGCACTAATCCCCTGCCTGCCTTTCCTCCAGAGCCAGTCCTGACCTGCAGCCCCTTCAATCTGCCTTAAAAAAAAAACAACCCTAAGACACGCACCGAAAAGCTTTACTTATAAAGCAGCAAACCAACCCAACCCAACCCACCGCAGCCGGGAGAGCAAGCTGCAAAAGAGAGCAGAGCGCCGTGCTGGAGGGTTGCACCCCTCTGCCTCTCGGGTGCATCCCAGGCGGTGCAGTGGGACGCGCTCCCTCTGCAGGATGGAGCTTCCACCGCTCGGCACAGCGATCCTGCTCCCAGAACGACCGTCAAAGCCGGTTTTCGGGCAGGGCACGGCTGAAAACGACGCAGCACAAAGAGCGAACGCGGCACGAATTTGTCCATTCAGCAGCTTCTGATTCCCACTTCTACAGGTTTTTTTTACACCTTCAAATCCATACAGGATCCTCCCCTCTGGAAGCCCCTGCTCGCAGCTGCCTCTAAGCAGGTTATCTGAGTTTCTTATGTAACCGTTGTAATCACAAGACCAGCAGCTGCTTATACCCCTTTTGATTTCCTTCTTGCTCTTCCTCCCCTCCGAGCAGGGGATGAAACTGGTTCAGAAATCACGAGTGAGTCCTGTCTATCGCTCCTGGCCATGAGCTGCATCTACAGCAGTGATCCAGGGGCCGGCAGAAGGTTGGCCACATCTGCCCTGCTCTGCAGCTTTCAATTTCTCAGCACACTGAGGAAGAGCACCACAGTCCTCATTCCCTGCATCTGGGCACCTCTGCCTTTGTGACAGCAGCAGCCATGTTGAAGGCCCTGCTCCCAAACTCAAAGCAAATAGACTTGAATAAGCAGCTTGCTTCAGGCACGCTCGTAGACAGGCCACTGCAGGCTGCAGCCATTGAAAAGTAAAGGTTTATAGCAGAAGTGTGCAAAGGAGCCTTAAAAATAAACCCCTCGTACAGTATTTCAGGACTGGCTGAGAAGGCACCTCACAAATAGAATAGTTGTGAATACTTTCAGGTCATACCTGATTGCAGCTGCCCATACCAGCATACACAGACCTCCCTCCTGCTGCAAATCTCAGCCTTCTCCTGTAGTAAGCAGAACAGGCTCATTGCTCCTCAGCACCACACAGAAGGAAGTATTTGTTTTTAGAAGGTATTCTCTGCAAGAAACTGTCTTTGCCAAACATAGCTACAACCAGATCAACAGGAACACCTGCAGCTTCCAATCAGGATGTCAGAACATGCAAACCATAAGAACTGATAAACAGACACGTACTGATGGTGCTACCACATACAGTCGCCTTTGTTTTGCATTCATAAGCAACGTTTGATATTCCTTTCCCCTGTGGAAGAAATGGCAAGTTCTCTTCAGAAAGCACCTACTGTTAGAAGGCAGCAGTGACCTCATTCCATGTATTTTCCATAGCCACTAGCTAGGCTGTTTGCTCTTCACTTAAGAGTGGCTTCTCATGGAGCAGCAAGAACTCAAAATAGCTTGGCAGGAGCCAAGTTCAGACAACTGCCATTCACTTTTCTATAGTCATTGTCCACTCGCAGGCTTCCTGTTGCTGTTACTTGTTCCCTCTTCTGTGTCTTGGTTAGCAGCGGAAATAACATGAAACTGCACTGCCTTTCTCTGACTTACAGACACGCAGGTCAGCCCTTGGCCTCTTTAGCACCTGCAGAAAGGACTGCAACCACCACCTCAGCTGTCAGCACTTGGGAAACACAGCTGGCTGAGCCATCCTACTCAGAGGACTTTGCCCTCAGAGTGCAAGAATGTCAGTCTTGAAGTGCTTAGCGGGCAGCATTCTCTTGCACAAGGAAAGCTGCAGCTGAGAGACCCCATTCCCAATAGCAAAACTCAACCACCAGTGTAAACTCTTAACAATCCACAGGTATGCAACGCAGCACTTTTGCTGTTTGGTTTGTGTTATGTTTTTTTGCTAGAACGGCCCAGAAGAACACAAGCAACAAACCACTCATCTGGCCGTGCCTGAACTGCCAGGAGAAATGCAATGAGACATCACTGTATGCAGTGTAAGTCACTGCCAGTACTGCAAACACACCTCACTAGTGGGAGCACTCCAATAAATGCTTCAGCATATAGCTGGGCTGCTTTTGTTCAGACTTGTGTATTTACTGCTCGCGTTGCCATGAGGAGAACTGGCGTGATGTAGCTCCCAGATGAGGTGTACAGCCTGTGCTCTGCTGTTGTCCTGGATACTGCCCTCAGCTCCAGGTACAGCCGGTGCTGTGCAGCCACACCTTCTGCCTCTGGGGTGCACGTGTGGCAGAGCACCAAGCTGCAGAAGGTTGCCACAATGGAGCAATGATTCACGCAGGGAGCACACAGCTGCCCTCCCAAGTGCTGTTCTCCTCATTGTAATGATTCTGCTGTTGCTTTACGTAAGAGGATTAATCAAGGAAGAACACGAGCACAGTAAGCAGCTCTAACGACAAACTGTGCCAGCTGCAGAGCACTGCACACACACAGCCTGCTCCTGAATCTCCAAACTCCCTGCAGAGGATGAGATCCATATTTTCACCTTGATACATACCACCCCATGCAGCTCTTTTCCCAACAGCTTCCCCATCAACCTCTATTCTCCAAATGATCAACACAGAATCAGCAGCAGTCCTTCGCCAAACTACCCTTTGCATACTTCATCTTCTAAGTACTGAAGCAGCGCAGGCCTTTCCTAACATTGTTTACTCAGTCATGTTATAATAGCACCCAGTGGTACCAAATGATGTTGGTGCCTCAGAGCAGATGTCCCTGTCCCAAAAATCTTACAGTCTTAGAGGCTTACAATCAAAACCTCCAGCTCTTTTCCCATGGTTACTGGGAAAGGGCTTCACGTATCAGTGTGTACTAAACACAGCTCAGTCATTCCGAAATGCTCACACAAAGGCATTTGAGTGTGAAGTCAGGCTGTCGGTGTTTTGCAAAGCTTTCACAGAAGTGCCTGGAAGAACCCGAGCTCCAAGTTTGCTTTGCTTTATCTGCTGCCATCACAGGGAGAAAACGATACCAACAAATACCAACGACTTCGTGTCAGGCCATACAGAGACACGTTCAGCTGTTTAGACAGTGTTTTTCTTCAGCCAGCCATTCTTCATCCCTTCCAAGAAAAACAGCTGGACCTCACTTCGTTCCAGTTGCTGTTTTGGAGTAGCTTGCATAGCACCGTTACCACAAAATACCATCTTCGAAATACTGCTGTAGAACAGCATTTCCAAATGGGATATAACTAAAAGGATATAAACTGAAGACAGTTCCAAACTACCGGGGATAGGAGAGTGATTTCCAAAGCTGCTTACAAAATAGCTAGGGAATGATAAGTCAAGGAGCCTGTAAAGAAAGGGCAGTTGACTTGTACCTGCAGTATAAACATCACTGCATATACCACATCTCCACACCTGCCAGTAACATGGCTAAAGCTCCAGAAATGCTTTTGGAAGCTTCATAATAATCAAAAAGCAACCACACATTATTTAAATATATTTTAAAGGTACCACCTGACTGTGCAGACACACAGAGCTGTGTGTTATAGCACGGTAACTTCCATCCTCCTCGTCTGTATTGCTCCTGCTGTTTGTTACACAGCAAACCATTGCATCTAGATTAAAAAACAAACAAAAACCCAACCAAAAATAAATAACCCAACCCCAAAAAAAACATCAGAGCAAATCTCTCTACCTGATTGCTGAAATGACTTCTACTGCTTCGTGTACACACTGCAAAAATGATTAAATCAGGAGTGAAATTATAAAGGATTACACGTGAAGTACTTTGATCAACGACAGACTGAAAGAATCATTTGAACTGAAAACCACAAGTAAAGCTCCAGATGAAGCTCACCGATGGGTGCAATGCATGAGAACTAAACAAGAGAAGAGTCGATCAGCAAATTAAATCAACAGATGAAACAGCGGACTCTCTTTCACTTAAGTTAAAAGCCACACAGCAAGTCAAAGCCTTAGCACAGAGTTAACGTGGAGCCTATAGCAATAGATGGCCAGCCCTGACAAGTTTCCCAAGCACAGAGCAGAAAAGCATGAGAAATGCTAGCACAGATTTATTTGGACTTGTAGTCTAAGCGTAGTGCAAGTTTCCTTTTATTAATCTAGTAAATTATGGCAACTCATCAGAGATCAGTTTCCTTTCAGTAAAATATAGAGTACTGGTAGGCTAACAGCAAACACAGTACATGTCAGTGCAGTGCTGTAAATAGAATTTCTCTTCATTTGTGATTCCAGTCTCCGCTCTGTATCACACAGCTCTAAAATCACATCTCTCACAGCAGAAGCCTGGCCCTTACTCTCTCCTGAGGACCTGGCTGTTACTCTTTCCACAGGTCTAGAATGAACCGCAAGTTTAACACTCTGTACCTCAGAAATTACTTGTGCTACACTTTCCTGCAGACGGGTAAACTGCTGCTGTAAACTCCCGAGACATGAACTGACTTGTTTGGTGTAGTTAAGCTGTTCTTTTAGAGGAATTAAAAGAGAATCTATTTTTATGGAGTCACTTCTGTCTTCTCTTGCCAATAAAACACCTTCTTTTGTTCCTTGCGATGTCCTTGTTTGCAGAATGTTTTTCAGGTCTGCTATGACATCACTGAGATCCTTCTGCTGCAAGTCATAGGTGGATGCCTGTTCTTTGATGGCTTCTTGCAGATTTATTGGGCCCTTCTGCGCTTCAAGCACCAAGACTTTCAGTTCCTGCAGCCTTACTCGATTAACATAGGTGGAACCAAGAACACCTATAATGGCTCCCAGTACAGAACCAATAATAGACCAGTTCTTTGTTTTTTCAGCTCTTGTCCGTTCTTTCTCATGGCTCTCCCTTACGGCTGCAGAGAAGAGAGAAAACTTTTCTCGCTCAGATTCTTCTGCATTTAAGTAGGCAGCTCGGTACCTCTTCTCTTCCTGCAAGAAACACAGCTTTGAAGGAAAAGTCACACCACTTTATAACTTCAGATTATTAAAAAGGAAAAAAAAAAGGGAAAAAGTGCATCCATCAGTTGTTTCATCAACTGTTTCACAGATTTTTTTCCTTTAAATGTACGATTTTCTTTATTAATCCCATTTAAATTGGTGAGACGTCATTTTGAGTCAAAGCTAAGAAATGGGAAAGATCATTGAGAATTACATATCAAGAGTGTCTAAATAATCTGCCACATGGTGATGATAGGAAAGTGCTAGGAATGGGCAGCTTTTCTCTCCCCATAAGGAAAGCTTTCCCTGGATCTGTGTACTTCTCCAACCAGCACCTCTACCCCACTTCTCCATTTCAGTTGTAATTCCCTTAAAACGGGAACTGAAGACAGTTCTGAAAAGGACGTCCTGGAAAGGCTCATCTCACCATCACATACACATCTCATTCCTCTGCCTTTGCTTTCTTCCCTTGTTCAAAGACATGCATCTTTTCCTGCCCCTCCTGGCTTCAGTGTGGCAGTTCCTTTTGTAAGCCAGTTTATCTCAGCAAAACAGTAAAAATGTTGTGGTTATTTTCCTGCAGTAAAATTCTGTCATTTTAACAAAGAACTGTTCTTGATAGCAGTGAACCTGTCTGTCAATTAACTGCATTCCCCAAATTATCTCAGTCTTTTGAGCACGTATTTCTTTTGTAAAGCAGCAGTACCATCATACAGTGATGATTTTAGTTCTACCTTTCCACAGTGACGCAGAGCTCTGTTCTTGAGATCTCATCTACACAGACCTGATCTGTTTTTTGGACAGCTCTTTTTAGTTCTTTGCTGCTGCTCTGCTTATTGATTCAGTAGATCCATTTAAGCCCAGGCATAGCTATTAACTATTTGCCTGAGCTTTGCCACAGACGTGCTAGTTCCCAGGCCTGTTTCCCACAGTTTCACTTGGATTTCTGGCTTGAGTTTAGTTGCTACCACACCTTTATTTGTGACTGATGGACTGTGGATGACTGTGCTCCTATTGCCAGCCCTTCTTGGCTTCTCCAGATGAGGTGCATAAGGACTGCTCTCTGTTGGTGCAGGACACTGCCCCTGCCTGTACTGTGGTTCCTCCTCATCTTCTTGCTTGTTCTCCTTCATGGAGTAGCCTTGCTCTTACTGCTACCTAACAAAAGCCTTAGTAAACTATGTGGGTGCTGCAGCCAGATGGAAGGGAGATGAGAATTTTGATGGCTTAACAACCAGAACGCACTTCTCTTTTGACATGGAAGACTGATTGGCTGAATCCCATCTTTTATTTTACCTGCACCCATCACCACTCAAACAATGTTCTGGGCTTTTCAGCTGTTGTCTCCAAATGCACTACCCTGTTGCAAGACGAACATGATTTCCACATCAAATCATCCACGTTACTTCAATTAAAACAAGTATCATAAAAATTAACTCCGATTACTGTACTTATATACTAAAGCACATCTGCAGAACCAGTCACATCTATTTTCATTGTATTTGCCAGCACTCAAACACCAGAAAATTACCTGCAGCAATCTGTGTTCCAGTGTAGCCAGTTCTAAATACTGAGTGTCATCCCGAGAGACCCTGTCCAAGCGGTCCCGAACTTCCTTCAGCTTTATCTGTTGGGCTTCTACATTTTCTCGAGCCTGTCGTACTATCCCTCGAGCTATCATAAAGACATTTTCAGCCTGAGAAGAGAGATTGTTTGTTTTAGAGACTTACTCTCAGATAGACGTTAACTGCTAGTCATATGGATTTCAGGAAGGAAAACAAAAGCAACACAATCCATCGCAATACAGGAGACACGCTACATATACTGAGCTTACTAGACTAGAACTCAGTCATAATATCTGCACAGCTAGTTAAAGCAGAAAAAAACCCCACAGTTCTCCTTGGAGGCTCTTTTCAGCCTCACAGCCAGGCTTCCTAATGCCTTAAAGTCCCAATTTCCCATTTTATTTTTTCCCATTATCTCCACATTTACCTCCGTCACTTTTCCCTGGGCCTCCCGAACTTCATTAAGCCCAACGAACTCTTCATATTTGTCCCACCAGTTCTTGCCGGTTGCAGATATTTTCTGCAGGGAGTTTTTCCCCACGACGGCTCCAGCCTCCACCACTCGATTCAGAATGCCCACAGCTGTTTCTATGGTTGATTTGGCTTCGGGTCTTTTCGGTCCAGATGAGCAATAAGTCCTCACTAAGTGTACATTCATTCTTTGACCTTGCTTTATCAAAGAACGGTGATATTGCAGCCCGCAGGACACCGATGACACACTTGATTTATACTTCATTGGCCCCATGGCTGGTATTCAATCACTGAAGAAAAGCGCTGCAAGAGAGAGAAAAATGTGATTAAACTAAGGCTGGTAGATGCTTCTTAAAATTAAACACGCAAACCATTACAATTCAAGAACGGATAAACCAACACTAGTTTTACACCATGACTTACACATTACTTACACCATGACTTACACAGGAAGCTTTCCAGTTTTCAGCAGAGGGCAGCTGTGCCACAGACTGCTGCTTTCCTGCTGCACTTTAGTACCTGTGCCATGCTTCCCGATTAACTCATTGCACAGTGACCGCGCACAGGGACCAACGGGAGTAGCTGTGGAGTAACGCAGTGCTTCAGCACAGACGGGACTGCCATAGGAAAGCTCGCTTTGCGCTTTCACATTTGAGTTTGGCATACGGTATCACGGGCGGTGACAATCCTGGAAAAGAACAGACAAAGGAATGAGAAAGAGGCATTAAAGAAAGAAAAACGCTTGAAAAGGGTCAGACAGGACGTTCGCATCGCATGGAGACCGAGTCCAGCTGCAAGGCCCTACCAGGCGTAGCAGCGGCCTCCGGACGCACCCTCACACAGCGCCCGCTCCTGCCCGCAGGGTCGGCGCTCGACGCCGGAAGCGGAAGCGGCAGAGGCGGAAGCGCTACGGCAACCGTGTGGGGTCAGACGGAAACGGTGCGGTGCGGAGCGTTGCTGGCATCATGTCGGGCCGAGAGGGTAAGGCCGGGCCCGGGGGTTGCGGGCGCCGGTTGTGCCTCCTCCTCGCTTCTCACCGCCCTTTCTCTTTGCAGGCGGCAAGAAGAAGCCGCTGAAGCAGCCGAAGAAGCAGACGAAGGACCTGGATGAGGTAGGGCGGTGGGGAGGGGCGAGCATCTTGAATTGCAAAGGATGTTCTGGCAGGGATGTGCAATGGCTGCTGTGCCTGTGCGGTTTGCCTGCAGCCTTATTGTATTCCTTTCTAATGGATCCGTATTAATTCTGAAGAGTAGTGACACGTACAGGAAGATGTTTAAGTTACGCTTCTTTTAGGTAAAAGCAACCTTAGATTCTCTTGTCCTAAGCAGTCCAAGATCTGTTGTCCTTTTGCACTTGATTCACAGTAAGAATGAAAAGTAATGGCTTTAATGCTAACAGCATTCAGAGGGCAGAATGAGCTGCTGCTATGGGAGGTGTTACTTCATTGATTTCAGAAGGATCAAACACCCAAAGTAAAAGCCTGGTCAATCTCTGTGTTGAGGTACAGCACAAAATAACCCCCCAAACGATACTCTGTCATTGTGCTGGAAGGTTTTGCTTGTTTACCAGCACTGAGCCATCTTGCATCACTTTAGTCTGCTAGGTTTTGATTGCTGTTGGAATGTAATGTTTTTCTCTCATTGCTTTCAGTTGTTTTCCAGCTTTGGTGGGGAGGAGATGTTGACACTTGTTCTTTTCTTCAGACAGATCTGGCTTTTAAACAAAAGCAGAAGGAGGAGCAAAAGAAGCTTGAGGAGATGAAAGCGAAGGCTGCTGGAAAAGGGCCCCTCAGTAAGTGAGGTGCCACAGTGATAGGAAAAGTCAAGTTGCTTGCTGGCTTCAAATGTTTTGTTGGCTTTAATGTTTTTGCTTGACAAACATAAAAAGAGATCTACCCCTAAATCATCCAGCATACACCGGGAAGCTGATGGCAGCTGCAGATGATAAGTAACAAATAGAGGCAGCGTTTTGATTATTGTTATTTTTACTGTGCAACTTAATGTCCAAATTACAGGTGCAGGTTGTGGTTTAGGAGGTGTAACTGGGTGCCAGGTGTGATAAGCTCTTCCAGTGGGATGGTGCAGAGGGATTTCTGCTCTTATTTTAGCACACCCTCCTTTGCTTTCCAGATGTACTAAGACACCTTTGCCACAGTTGTGGAATTTTAACCAATCCATTACTTGGTTTCTTAGAGGATGCAATTCAAGAGCAGAAGATTCATGACAGATGTGGGGGGGAACCTCACAGAAAACAAACCAACTTGTGACTGGAAATAAGGCTGGTTTCAGAGCTCTTGCTTAAGTGAATGCAAAGTATGCTCTGTCAAAGAAGAAATTTTGCAGCCTTCGTTGTGATGGTTCACTCAGCCTGCTCTGTATTTCAAACACTGGCAGTAGGAAATACTGTTAATACAGTCCATCCACTCACTTTGTATCTTTATCCTTTGCAGGGATTATATTAGGACTGTTCAGGGTACATCCTGCCTGTTCCCTTTAGGTTATTCTGTGTGTCATCCATTAATACGGCCAATCCCTTCTCTATTCTATACTGACCTTTAAACTTTACCCTTTACTGATTATTTCTTTAGTAAACTTTAAATCTTTTAGAGGTCCTGGAAGGACCTTCCCAATGATCCCACAGCAACTTAGTGTCACAAACTACCTTTGCAACAAGTCTTGTCAGATGCTGTTTGAAGACAGGAAATCACCAGAATTCACTTTATCCATCCACTAAATGGTACCCTGAAAGTTCCAGTGGGTCAGTGAGTAAGGATTTACCATTTACAGAAGTCTTATTAACTTCCACAAGACTACATTTATCCATTTTGGCCTTAATAAGAGGCTGTTATAACACCAGAGATCAAGGTTAGACTATGGTTCTCTGTAGTTTCATCTCAGAATTCTTTCTGCACATGGGTGTTTTGCTGGCAGATCACCAACACAGAAGAATAAGACACAATAAAGTCCTCCGACACGGTGGCTGTAACGATAAGCTACAAACCTTAGCCAGCAGTTTTGCAACTTCATATGTGAGTTTGTGCTCCTGGGGCAGAACACAATGCAGTCCCACTGACTTGGGTTATTTCTTGTTGTTATCTTAGATGGATCTAGCTGCTCTGATTTATCTGCTTACAAAAAATGTGCTGGGTGTGGGACTTACAGAATGTCTTTGGCATTACAGACAGGCAAAAAAATTCCCTGAGCTTTCCTTCTGTCCCGACTGTCTTGAACTTGTTCTCTCTTGGGAGTTTCAGGTGTGAGAAGCTCTGCACATCTGGGTAGCTCTGTCCTGCAATTGCCACTCTTCCTTTTATTTGGTTGAATTTTAGTTACCTGGTTGTTGGCCGATGCTTGCCAGAGATTACACTGTTGTAGGAACTCAACTGTGCCCAAGAGCCTAAGCAAGGCAGTGCTGTTAGAATCATTACATCGTGGTGCAAAGTCTGCTGCTGACTATCAGCCCTTACTGCCATTTTCTCCTTTGCACAGGTCACCTATGACACGTACTATAAAACAGAACCAAACAGCATTTACAGAAAGTGCTGCATTCAATACATTGTGTTCTTTCACATTGCTTCACTAATAGGGACTGCAAAAAACAAAGTTGTTATTCCAGCACCTGCTTCACTGGGGCTTCAGTCTCAGTCGGGGCTCTTGTTGTTGTAGAAATACTGATGCTTTTATTCCTTCAGCCTTAAATTTGATTTGATCAGGCTGTCGTATAAGAAGTAATCAGTGGAGGAGCGAAGAGCTGTGGGAGTACTTTGTGCTCTGTGAATTTGGGGGCTTGTTTACTTCCAGGAGGGACTTTGGTTTTCAACATGGAGTTATTCGTTCAGAGTTAAGCACGTAGTATCCCATCCAGAGAAACACACGCATAAGCAGTTCACCAGTGGGGCTGTGAGTTGTTCAGACAGCCCGGTGGGGCTTTCAGAGCTGTGTAACCGATGCCTGATGGTGGTGGTGTTTCTTTTGGCAGCGAGCGGCGGAATAAAGAAGTCTGGTAAAAAGTAGTTCAGAGCTGCAGGATAAGATGCGTTCAACTTAACTCAATGGATGGGCAGCCTTCAGAACATGAAGAGAACTCGCTGGCACTTGGGAAGCATTGTACATTTTGTTTAGTCAGAATAAAACTTTTTTGTTAAGAGGTGATATTTTCTCTCTTTACTGGAGGTTTTGTTTTAAAGAAGGGTTAATCTGGATGCTCAGGTTTAGTTGCAGCTGTATGTCGGTATAAACCCACCTTGTACACTCTCCTAGGAACTGGAAGGTATCCAAGTGCTGTGCTCCTCTCCAGCTGCACAAGGGTGGCTGGTGCATGTGCAATGCTGCTCTCGCCTTAGGGGGTTGCTGCCTGCATCACTACAGGCTGAGCCCTCATTAGCAGCCTTTCCTGCAATGGAGAGGCTGGTGAGCTTAGATGAGCTGTCCTGCAAACCCAAAGCTCTAGGGGAGGCTGAGCAAGCTAGCGGGATAGCAAGCATGCTTCAGATTTTTGTTTGAAGGCCCTCAAAATTTCCTGCAACACATGAAAAAAAATATGGCTGCAAACTCCCAGTGCAATCATGAGAAAGCATTTCATATTTGTATGAAATGTTGTATGTCATACCTGCTCTGAGACATCTTCAGCGCTGCCAGAGATGTCCTTTATCTGCTTAGATGGGATTTCATTCAGACAGCCCTTCAGCTGAAACCAGAGCAAGGCTGTAAAGGTCACAGTAACCCAACACAGCACCATAGGGGGCTCCAGGCTGCCCTCAGTGTGTACCACATTCAAAGTTCCAAAAACACATTTGCTGCTGCAGTGAGATACAGGCAAACTCATCCAAACCCAACACCAGCATCACTGTTTTCACCATTTTTGTTATTATTCCCATTCCTCAGCCCTTCCCATGACCTTCCCTGGGCTGCTTGGTTTCTGTGCTGACAGCTTTCAGGTGAGGTGACACAGCACTTGAAAGATCCCTCGTGGGGTCAGAGACTACTTTAATAGCATTACTACACAATACCTAGCAGTGAACAGGAACATATTGCCAGGATTCCTCAGAGCAGATGCGTAGGGTTAGAGTGCCACCCCATGGACACTGACTAACCTGAGACTGTACCAAACTAAAGAGGAGGGGAAAAAAAGAGTTGGTGCTGTTAGATTAGGCATAAAGACAGATTTATAACCTCTTCCTTTTAGTCATTAGTATACAGTCATTACTTACAAGTTCTTTATTTACTCTCTCTGAAGTGTTTCAGGGAAAGGAAGAAGAATAAAAGCTCATGCCATGCTGCCCAGCTAAGTTCAGGACAGCAGCAGCAGGCAGTACTGCTATGCTATGAAGTTGTGCCTTTCAGAAGGTCTGCCATTTCAATACTGTTTCTATAGATATTACTGAACCTGTAGTACCTCCAAAGCAGAAGCCATGCCCAAAAGTACAAGTATAAGCAGTAAAAAATGTGCCCTAAACTAATTAAGCAGTGACAAAAATGACATAAATTAATGAAGAGGAGAAAAGAACAGGCAGGGTAGAAGTACAGCTGTGATGTCAGGTAACTCAGTTCTCTAGGAAATTTATTTTCATCTACTTACACAAACTTATTTTTCCCAGACATAGGAAAATAACACTCTTGCTCAGAAGATAATTCTATTCCAGATCTTTAGAATACGATTCCTGTTTTTCCACTCAGTTCAAGTCACTTGTCTGTAATAAGACAGCATATCATCTAAACTTCGGTAAGGTGGTTCCTGATTTTGTGTGTCACCACTGTGTGTCTGTCCTGGAGGAGGTGCATCCTGAGTGCTGCTGTCACAGGCCTGCACTGATTGTGCCGCATCCTGAGTGCTGCAATCACAGGGTTGCACTGCATCCTGAGTGCTGCAGTCACAGGGCTGCATTGGTGGTGGCACATGCTGGGTGCTGCACTCACAGGCCTGCACTGATGGTGGCACATCCTGGGTTCCATAACCATAAGCGTGCATTGAAAATGGCACATTTGGAGTGCCATACCCATAAGGCTGCATTGGTGGCATCATATGTGGAGCACCATAGCCATAAGGCTGCACTGGTGGCAGCACATGATGAGCACCATAGCCATAAGCTGGCATTGGTGGCAGCACATGATGAGCACTATAGCCATAAGCTGGCATTGGTGGTGGCATGTTCTGTGCACCACAGATGTAGGGGTGTGCTGATGGCAGCCCCTCCTGCTCATCACTGCTGTCAGTCTCTTCTGATGTTGATCCATCTTCAGCAATGCTGCCAGAGGCCTCTGCACCTTGCACACTGTTGCTGTATGCTTGTACAGACGGTGGCACAACTTCAGCTCTGTGGGTGCTGGCCTGCACTGATTTCTTTTGGTCCTCTGCTATTTCTGGTTCTGTTCTTCCAGGGGAGGTTTCAGGACTGTTCAAATTCTGGTTGCTGTAACTATCGCCTTTCTTCTGTCCCATAAAGTAATCAGAAGGTGGTGCAAATTCTGGATCTCGCTCATCTCTGAGTTCTTCCTGCTTCTTCGACCATTGTCCAAACATCAGCTCTGTTAGAATGAGGGATAACAGTAGCTTAAATATTGATTTCAGTGAGAAAAGAAACAAAGGAACAAACAGAAGATGCAGCTGCTTAAAGCCACCTGAAGTTATTTTCACCTGGTATACTGCTGGCTAACATGACTTCAGCAAGAAATGAATTAAGAGATTTTAATACAGTCAGACTATGTATTTGTCCAGTGTAGGAGAACAGAGCAGAACTCCCATTGCTCTGGTAGAAACATTAAAAAATGAAATAGTGAGAAGAAAAGCATCATGAGAGCAAGGAATTTCGTTTATCCTTTCTTTCCTTACCTTTGCCTTTATCCCACTCACGGACATACGGCACACCAGGCTTTGTATCCCTTCTCTCCTGGATGACAACCTCTACCTTTCTGCTTGGTCTTGGAACTTCGGGTTCAGCTTGTACTGGACTAGTGGTTTCTTTCACCTCTACTTTGCAGAAGGAGAGAACGTTTTTTGTTACTGATAGGATACAATCCCCTAGATGAATTTCATAGGCAGAACAGGAAGCAATGTTATATATAGATGAGCTATATATAATATATAGAGAGCTTACAGTAGCTATCTAACTTCATTCTAACAATGTAATGAACCCTAGTGGGGAGGTGTTTATTTATTTTTTAATTCTTTCATGTTAGTTCAGAGAAACTAATGGGTAAGCCAGATAATTAGGCAACATATATCACAAGTTTTCTCATGGTATCAAAAGATTGCTGAAAAATCAATTGCCCAATAACCCAAAAAGAAACAAGCTGAGTATTATAGTGACACTGGGAAATCATTAAAAAGAAGAACATGAGCATGTATCTGTACTTCAGCAATCCTAGAGACAAAAAACTTCCATTCTTTTTCTTCTGAACAACAGTCACAGTTGTAGCAGCACATTACTGTTCATTTCCAGAACGCTTCAGTTAATGGCTTGGCTAGACTTATGACAAGTTAAATATTAGCTACAGACAGAACAAGTGACTGGGAGTGTCATAAAGGGAGACAAGGCAGAGATGGGATTAGAACTCAAACTCATCACCTCAAATCCTGAAAGCCAACTGTATACTCTGCTTAGAGACAGGAGCGAAACTCTGAGACTATATATGATATTGAAATCAACTTGCTAATATTACTCTCACTTATCTTAAAAGCCAACCAATACAATTTCAGTGACTCCAGCATGCTTTATTAACCTGCACAGCTCCTGCAGTCAGGCATGAATTCAAAAAGAATCACAGCCCACACGTGACATTCAACATTTCTTCCTGCATTATCAAGCTATTTCTGGCACGATTTTATATCTTCACATACTTACATGAACGCTCATGATTCCAAGTTATATTACTTGTATATACAGAGTATATAGTATCTATATCTTAAAAGCCCAAGCCTGTATCAGTTGTATGCCCACCCAATGGTCAGGTACAAGATGAAACAGCAACTATCCATCTTAAGAAGACATCTATTCATACCTCCATTCTCCAGTCTTTCTGCTTCTTCTTCTAATCCTTCTTCCCTGAGCTTCTTCACCTTCCGTGCTCGAAGTTTAGACAGCCTTGATTCTAGAGCTGCCTTCCTTTTTTCTTTTAACTGTTCACGTTTAGTTCTTTGATCCAGTGTCTTAACAGTAAAGAAAAACATGAATTAACATTCCCATGTTACTATAATCAACTACACAACTTCCTTTGATGAAGAACTGAAAGCAGTGTTATCAGGTACCACGTTTCAACAGGGAACAGGAAGCACAATTTTTTGAGTCAAATGCAGGCACCACTGTGCATAACACACAGAAAAACCCCAAACAACCAAGTCAGGATGCTCCCATACCTGTTCTCTTAGCATATCCAGTGTTGCCCGTTGCTTATGCCTAAGATCCTGGTCACGAGAAAAGGCAAAGTAACCAACACCAAGCTGTCTGGCCTCTGACAAGAAAAAAGGAAGTCAATAAGGTTATCCTGAGTTTACTTTGTATACAAGCACAATGCACCCTGCCTTGAATTACAGCATACACCACACTTTTTTTACATCTAAAATAGGCTTAGTTAGATGATGTAGGAAGTGAAGCCTCCTGAAGGAGAGAAGAATGTCCTGGTAGTTTGAATAGTTAATACAAATGTGGTTTAACATATATGTGAAGTTTGCCATATGGGCAACAAGAAGTACCTTTCCCTTGCTTCCTCTAAGATTAGTCTGTGTGAAGATAAGTGACATAAAGCAGGAAGCGTACCATTTTCTCGAATGTCCTCATAATGAATGGGCCCCATGGGTTTTCGGAGGGCTTCTTCTTCTTCTTTTTCCCACTGCTGCCTCTGAAGTTCTCTCTTCATATCTTCAGATAACAGCGTGCTCCCATCAGGGTCCAGTCTAATTAAAAAAAAAACAAAGAAAAGTGGGGAAAATTAGGGAGTATAGAGCAAAGTTATTGGTTCCGTGGCAATAAACAGTGAAATTCAACTCTGATTGGCTCTAATCCACTCTTGCAGTTTTTACAGAACACAGTAGGCACCACTTAGAGGTAGCAGTGATGAGTACGGCACCATTTCTGAAGCAAGGTTCAAGTAGAACATGTTATTAAAATGCTTCAGCACAATTCTATCCTTTCTCAGAGGCTTCATTAAACCTTAAGCAAACACAGAATGGCTGATGAAACGTTACACGCTCACTCTTACTGTCATCTGTTTGGATGTTAGTAACCACACGTAGAAGTACTTCAGATTAAATGCAAGAAAATGAAAGCCATTTGCAATAGCACAAAGCCAATCAGGTACACTAGAAGTCAATTTGTACCCAGCATGGGAAGCATTTCTGTTTTCTCAAGGGAAGCAGCAGCATTTCTCTTGTTGTCTAACTCAAGCAAGCTTTGCTGATAGATGTTCACACATATCAGTCCAAAGACTAATTTCAAAACATTCCTATTCTCTTTTTATTTTAAGCACTAATAAGTTGCTGGTGTGAAAGTATCTTCACTTCAGTGGCTCTGCTGAGGTACCTTTAGATTACCTTCTGAAAACAATTCTCAGTGCTGCCATAATAATTTTAATCACAAAAAACACCAAAACCAAGCAGTTAAACTGCTGTCTAACAGAACAGCAAAATCAAACAAATGGAGATCTAACCAAGCTGGATTTGCTAAAGGACTATGAACAGTTTACAGAACAAGGAATCACTACTCCAGCACTTTCTGGAAACTATAATAAACCACAATTAGCTTACATAGAACACAGCTTTAAAAGCTGCATCAGGCATCAGAGATTGCTAGATCTATTTATTAGAACTTTTCACTGCAAACTACATAAGCAAGGTTACTTAAAGCTTCATTTGTGCTTTTATTTCATATCTATAGCCTCCATTCTCTTACAATTTAAAAACAGCACACCAGCCATGTAATTCAAATGGTCAGCAGCCAAGGAACACCTGGTGTACTGTCTGAATTTATAACAGAAAACATTGATAACACTGTTGTCATGTACAATTGCTCTGTAGCAACTCAGGCCATTTCTTAAGGCACAGCGCAGAAACCAGCAGAGGCTGGTCTAGAGTATACCTAGAAAAAGCAGTAAATTCAACAAGTCAGGATTGAGAATAGATAATACCTTTTCCCTTGAAGTTCCTGATCCATTTTAAGTATACTTGGCAAATCCTTCTTCATACAGCGTCTAGAGCGGCCCAAGGAATCAACGTAATCAACCCTGTAATGAAAGCACAGGACATTACACACCAAACTTCTGCTTGCAGGCTGTCATTGTTTTGTTACAGACAACAGAAGCAGCGATGCTTTCCAAAAAGCCTTTGACATCTCAGACTCCCTATATATGTTAATTGAAAGGTAGAAGAAACTGTCAGACTCCCGAGGTCACATTCTGAACAGGCCGCATGACAGTTTTACCAGAGACATTTACTCAATCTTCCTTTGAGCCATCTGTCTGCTTTGATTATCAGGTGGTGTAAAGAGATGTTCAGAAGTTAAGACATCATTTAATTTTCACACCAAAATAAAGCTGGTTCTGGTGCTTGCTTCCCATGGTGAAAATAATGACACAGCATTGACTTCTTACAGATATGAAACTGCTACAATATACTTCAATTAAAAAATCTAAAGCCCATTTAGAAGAGCTTGATAGCATTCATTCAACACGCATAACAAAGGCTGACTAAAATGCAAGCAAAGTGTTCCTCTGAAGCACATAACACGCTTCTTAGCGACTCCTCATAGCATCGAACACTTAATTTACAGTTGTCAAAGCTGATAAAGAGCTATACTTGCCATTCAATGCTGCTAAAAGTTATCTGGCATCATGCTGCTTCTAATATCCCAAGTTAAAGAATTAACATTACAGCTCTAAGTGTAGGATTGACAACCTAATTTCCACAAACTAAACTGTAAGGGATCTGTACTTTTAGTAAGCTTGCTCTTTTTTATCATCTCTGTGAATATCCAGTGCCCTTTTTTATTATGTGAAATCAGCAGAAAAAACAAACAATAGCTTGCATTCTCTACAGTAAAGGTAACTACAGCTGAAGATTAATTAGTATTAATTATACCAGTACCCAAATATTTTTCATTAGAATATGGCATCACTGAGATCGACAATGTAATAACGTATGTCACTGAAGTGAGCTGTAGGCCATGACAGAGAAGTACCATGTGAACAGCAGAATGTATTGGTTTAAATTACTGACACCTTAACTGTGATGAGAGCACAGAGCACTTTGAACTCCTCATTGGATCACTGATGGTTCTATCTCAAATCTCAGTAAGACACTTAATAGCACTACACGTTATCTGCCCTTCCAACCTAGAAGGTGGATTCTATTGCAGTGTTGTCTATGTGGGAAGTAGCACAAGGTACTGTCTTATTAAGACATGAAACAGAAAGAACCACCTTTTCTCTATGTGCAGTATTGACCAAAGCCAAACCAACTAAAACCCAACAAAACTACTGTCACTGTAAGCGTCATGTGGAACAGAATTCTTTTCTCATGCAATTGCCAAGCCTCAGCAGCCCACTCAGAAGCACCAACCATTCTTCATCTGGGTCCTCTGGTGGCGGTATTTCCATTTCTGGTTCAATTTCCTCATCATCTGTCTCCTTTTCTAAAGTCTCTCTAGCAGCTTCGTTCTGATGCAGTTCCTGCACTTCTCGCTGTTTGTCTATGATCTTCTGAGTGAAATCCACTAGGTACAAATCTTCAGTTTCTTCATCTAAGGCAGAAAATCAATTCGTAGAGAAGAGCCGCAAAGAGAACAGAACTCAACACAAAAATCAATAGATACATCACAGGCACAATCACCTCTGCAGCTGCCAGCAAAGCCCTTGTCCACACAACTGGGGAGTACCTAAATCTCACTTCAGGTCAAACAAACTTGGAGCTGTGAGCTGGCTGCACAATGATAACCTGTATTTGTGAATACAATTTCTATGCTTTTTAAAAGCAATTATTTATGCACGGAATACAGAAAAGTTATCCCTCTCCACACTACAATATTCTATGCTCATTAATTATTTCAAAGATCTGCAGTTTGTTACACAACAGTTCAAACACTTATTTGATGCTTAACACATCCTATGGTGGCAGAAAACAGTCACTAGAGTATTTCTTTGGAAAGTGGAGAAAAGCAGTGACCCCCATGTGACAAAGTTGGACACTAATAAAGGAAATGTTAGGTATTAATTGCAAGGAGATTTGGATTCTGGTCAATAATTATTTCTTGCAAGTGACTGAATATGTGAAAAAAAGAGAAAGGGACAGATTAGGATTCTCTGTTATCTGCATGATACGGTGCTCTACTTCTCCTCAAAAAGCCCAAGAATTAGAATGCAGGACAGAAAAACAGCAATGAAATGCAAAGACTGCACTATGAAGAATACATATTTTTTTCCCCTCTAATATTCTATATTGAAAAAGCAGATTACATTCCACCCACTTAATGACTGCCTGCATACAACAAGCTCCTAGTCCTTTACGAGGACAGACTGTCCTTCAGAAAGTAATTTCACATTTCCTAGTACTTACATGATTTTCTCTGACAGCAAAATAACCCACGTCAATCATTTTGTATAACAGCCCCCAAAATAATTTCTCAAGTAAGAAGGCAAGCAGTGAATTTATAGTGCAGCTGCTGTAAGCCATTAAATAGTGATAGGCCAATCTTTAGGGTGAATTTTGGAAACAAGTTTATGACCCTATATTTAAACATGCTACACTAATTAATAGTAAGCTCTGTAAAAAAAAATCCAAATCAATTTTAAATTAAAACAAGCCATTACTTAAATCTGTCTTATATATAAGTGCACACATATAACCACTTATTTTATATTAGCTTTGCTCACCTGGGAAATCGCCTTTCGTCATCTTCTCATACAGCTTTGCTTTCTCTTCAAGTTTCTTCCTGAGAAACAAACCAACCAACCAGTAATTTCACCAATTCCAAACACCATTCATAACGAGCCATTTATACTTAAGTAATGAGAAAAGTAATACTAGAAATGCTTGAAATATCTACTAGAAGCCGAGTAACACCTGTTGGGGTTTTTGTTGTTGTTTTAAAGACTGATATTACCTGTAAGGTGGAATGATACAAAGATGGTGACAGATATTCAAAAAGTTATTTATGAGGAAAAACTCACCGATATGGACACCTCCACTGGGAAATGCTGAAGCAATCCCCACCAAGGAGCAACCTCCAAGAGATGCTGCCTTAGTGGTGGTCAGCCCTTAAATGAGGTCTAGAGGAAGTGGAGTCAAGCTCCACCCCATCTGGGAGCACAGCTAAATTACCCTCACCTGTGCTCCCACAGCTGACCCGACACTTGCCTCAGCTGATTAATCAGAGGTTCAGCTGTGATTACCAATTTCCCATACAATAGCTAAGCCATTTAGGGGACAAATCAAATTTACAAAACAGTGAGCCATCTTCTGCCAAGTCCAAGAAGTGGTTTGTGACGTGACTTCCAATGCATCACTGCCCTGGATTTTGCTTCCAAAGATGGCACTCAAATCTCAGCAGCCTAACACACTCAGATAGCTGTGATGATATAAGGGCAGATGTCTCCAGAGAATAAGAACACTTTGGTATAGCCTGTACATCATTCCCACAGAGCATGGGACTGATGCTGGTCTCACCTGTTGATCTGATAAGAACTGCTCATCCAGAATGCACATAACTTTTGATATACTTCTCTAAGCACTGAAAAACAAATTCTACAAAACGTTCCTTTCTTATAAAGCTTAAGAATTACCTTGATTGATCTAAGGTTTGATCCTCTTCTGCCTTCTGCTCAACATCTTTCTCAGCTCGTTTTGCAACTCCTGTGTTTTGTTTGGTCCAGATGCTTGGTTTCTGTGGGATACAATTTTGTAACAGCAAACAACCATGAAATGATCAATATTATTCAATGGAATAAGACTTTTAAATAAGCTCTTAAACCCATTTGACTTCAGACTCTACCTTCTGTGCTGTGGAACACAGTAAGTAAAGCCTAAAAATGACAGATTGCTGTACAATGTGATAATGAAGGTCAGGCTGAGAAGAAAAAGGAAATACATATCAGCCAAAATGTATTCTGGTGAAGTTTTCATGGAAAAAAAAGATGAATAACTGAAGTGATAACAAAGCTATGAACTGTTCCTATTCTCTCCTACATTCATTTCAGATTAAAAATGCAGCTTTTCAGTTTACAGTGCAACACAACCTTCAAGTATGGTAACTCTAGTACTAGGAAGCTACAGAACAAATAGAAAACATATGGAAAGGAGTAAAAATGAGTGAGAATTGTCTGTTCACTGTGATGCATTGTGATAGAGAGGAGCACACAGTACAGCATTGATCAGCAAAGCTCAGCAGTTCTGGATGAGTTTGCCATCTTCCCTCCTTCAGGGAAGCAAATAAACTCCCAAAGTGAGAAAGAAGCATTTTTCTCTGTAGTTAGAAACGCTTTGGCTCCCCAGGAAATGAAACTTCAGAAACTGCTTTGACAGGCACAGGCAGCAGTTTGCTGCTCTGCACAAAACTCACATCTGGAAACATCCTCGTGGTGGAAATCTGCACAGCAACACAGCTCAGAATCCTTATTTCCTGAGATTTAAACATGTACAAACTGCCATAGTTTAAGGAGAAAGGATGACAAAAACAGAAGAATGCTTTTACCTTATTAGGGGGTTTGGGCTTTGCGAAGATGCCAGCATCTTTCAGTAGCTTTTCTTTCTTGAATTCTTCTTGTTTGCGGAAGAGCTCAGCTTTGAGATCTACCAACTACACCATCAGCAACAGGAACAAACACATTGCCAACCATCAGTTACTAGAAACCATTATTCCTCTACAGAATAAAGTAATCTACTACTGACTATGCGAGCATTTAATTGCAGTTCTATATAGACCCTAAAAGCAGCAATCTGACCGAGAAGGTCACTCTAAGCTTCCAGCACACGCGGTAAGCAGAGCTCTGCGGGCTGCTTCCCACGACAGAGCCCTCGGCAGCAGGGAACCGGCTCTGCCTCACCGTACGGCGGGCCCAGCAAGGAGCCCATGCAGCTGCCCGACCAGGCCTCGCACCACCGCAGCTCTACTTGTAAGCCGAGCGACAGCCACTGCTGCGGATACTACCGCTCCCTTTCTCTGCTTCCCAGCCGCCGCAGAGCTTGCTCGCTTACCGAGGAGGCGGCCACGTCCAGCGGCTTCTTCCTCCTGTCCATGGCGGCCTGAGATCCCCGGCAACGTCCCGCCGGCTGCTTCCGTCTCTTCTTTGCGGCGAGGCCGTAAAGTGCGGCGAGGTCGTAAAGTGCGGTAAGTGACTTATTGGAAGCCTGACTTGTAGGCTGCTAGAAATGTAATACTGGGTAGCTGTGTAGGTACTTCGGTGCCCCTTAGTGTTTTCTGACTGAAAGGAAAGACGATTCAAATGCTGACTCAGGCCACTACGCTGGAAGCCGCTCCTACCTCACTGTCATCCATCCTGTTCTTAGATCTGGAATCAGACGTTGCTGGATCCCTTGTTGCTTGGCACAGCCTATAGATCCTCTAAGGCAGCTCCTTACTGTCTTCTCTCCTTGCTGCTTCATTTTTCCTCTACGACTTGCCCATGTATTTTAACAAACTGCTTGTTGCACCATTCTGATTTTTATGTCTTACAAGAAAACCATCCTTTTCTAATGTTAGAAATGTGAGTTTGCAAACTTGGAAAAGGAAAACATGTTTGATGTATTCCTTCCTTCCTCGACATTATTTTTGTGCTTACCCATCCAAACTGCACTGGAGCAGCGTTCTTCCTGCTTTGAGTGTTGCGTAAAATGGCTCAGCAACATCTCAGCAGCTCTCTGTGTCACAAGTATTATGCAGGTGGTTTTTGCAGATGTACAAAGATAGCAAGGCTCTGGAGGTGACTGCATCTGTATAAAATTCATCCTTTCTGGTTCAGTGGCATGGCCAGGATTGGAAGGAAAAGCTGTGCTACTGAATGGTTACGTGACTGGATGTGAAAAAAGAATTACTCTTAGAAGTTGCAGGCCAACACATGTTGCAGAACGAGGCACATGGAGCTGGTGATTCTGTGCTTGCAGGAAACAAGTGATTCTGTGGGTAGCAAAGCTCTACCTGGACATGCTTGACTCAAAATGAGTCAATCAGTGTCGGTGATGGGCTACAAAAGATGAGCTCAAGCTACAAGGAGCTGTACCTTCCATTCTTTGTCAGTTAATGTCAGCAAGGCCAGCACGTTGGAACAGAGGCACATGCAGCATGGCTCTCCCACCTGCCTGCTAGAAATGTGGAGCCACTCTGTGCTGCTGTGCTTGCCTATGTGTGGGACTTGGCACTCAGTGTGCATTCAGGCAGGTGGCTTCCAGAGCACTTCCTAAGTGTTGGTTCAGTAGTCCTGTGCTTTCTGAGAGCTGACAAGTTTTTGCATCTATAGTTCTCAGAAAGGCTCTGAGTTGGCCCTGATTTATGGAAGGCTGATCTGGGGATTTTTTTAATCCAGCCAACAGGCATTAATAAAATGCAAATGAAAGAGGGGGAGCAGGAATAAGAACATTTCCAAGGTGGGAAGCAAAACCAGCTTAACCTAAAGAAAGGAGGTGAGGAAGCAGGGTAACTGTGTGTGTAATACAGATTCGATGTAGTTGTGTGATGCTTGTTTCTTACAGGGAATCAGTGAACACTTCTTAAGCTACCGTGTCTGATCTAAGACTGCTGATAGCCTTGAATTCCTAGGGAATAATTGATTCAGCTCTTATTAGTATGCTGCTCATTTTAGCACAAGGCTTAATTGTGTTTACTTCCACAAAGCTGCATCAACACAAAAAGCTTGTTTATTGTTGTTGAGAAAGATGGGGGCTCACAGCAGTTCGTTTGAAGGGGATTTTGTATGAAACAGTGGCACCTCAGCAGCTTGCAAGATTGGTGAGAGATGTTGCACAAGCTCAAAACGAATCACTTGGAAGCTCTGGTGTGGGCTTTCCCTGTGTCTCCTCAATATGGGAAAAATAAAGAAAGGATTTAAATAGGAATCCAGTGTGGGAATACAAGGAAGACTATTCAGAACAGATGCTGTGGAGCAAGGCAAACAGCATGTGAAAGCAAGGCTGAGAACCAAGGTTATGTCTAGAAGAGGAAAGCAAAAGGAATGGCTCATGGCTCTTATTGGATAAGCACCTGCATGCTTAGAAAGTGTTTGTGGATACTTTGTTAATGGGAATGTTGGCTTTCCTTTCTGCCTTTACAAAAACAAAGGAAACTTGTGAATATATAAAGTGACGTGAGAACCTGTAATAAACAATTTGGATCATCCACATCTGAGTCCGTGACTGGTTGCCATAATCCAAAAGTAAATTACATTGATGTCGGGGGGATTTGCTGTTCTGAGACAGATTTGCTTATCATAGAAAGTAAGAACATCAAAGCCCTGGGGTAGGATGAAACCTGACTTACTTTCCACATCTTTGCTTTAAGATGAAATACAATTGAGGGCCCATAACAGCTGGATTATTTGTGAGACACTGGTGCTAGGACACTGAGTCTTCATGCATTTTCATAACCGCTTGACATAAGGAACATAACTCTGCTTCTCTGTGGTGAAGAAATTTCTCCTGTCTTTTCTTTCTCCCGGGTTTTTCATCTCAGAAGCTGTCCTACGAGGGAATTTGGGCTGTATCAACAAACACCTTTCTAAAATAGGGAAGGAACTTTTTGCTTTCCATAGTTTAATTCTCTAGCCAACCATGCAGTTTCTCAAAGAGCCATTGTGTGAGAGCACAAATAACTGTGAAAAAGCAAAGCAGTTTGCGACTTAATTTTTGTAATGTGGACATCTCTTCCCAAGATTAAGTCCCAGCATATCTCTTTTTTACTGAGTTCTGTCTAAAGAAACCTGAAAAGTAATCTAAGTTTCTGTATTTGATCACTGTATTTATGGAAGTGCTGAGTTGGTGCAGCAAAAAGGAACAGGTGGAGGGAACCATGAAACAAACCCAAAACTTTGCTGATCATAAGTCTAGACGGGCACTGTGGATTAGTTGCACGTGGGTTAGGGCAAGGATTTTAATTCTTTAATTAAATGCTTGAAGTGTTTGTGTGATCCTGGGCTGAAAATCAAAGGCAGAAATTGTGCACAATAATAGTGCTTGTAACATCTCCCTGGTACACATAGAGCTCTACTGCTCTTTGCTTCTTGTGTCACGAGCTGCAGTACCAGCCTGCTTTTGTGCTGGCTTGTTCTTCTTGCAAGCTACAAAATAGCTATAGAGTACAATTCTGGATGGATAATGAGAAATTGCAATTGTGTCTAAAGTAGCTTCTTATTCTAGGAAACCAGCATTTTATAAGGCACTCATTTGTGTTTAGTGTCAACAACATCTTCTCTTTTCGAGTGTTATGAGAAAGGGAGTAGCTGTTATGCACTACTTGGGTACAGGTTGTAATTCTGCTGATGCAGCCAGAAAATAGGGATTCCCTAAAAGCAGATAACAACTTAGATCAGAAATACGTTTAATGCCATCTTACCACGGCACCCGTGGGAGGGCCACAGTTATTGCAAGTGAAATGAATTTAGAAAGCTGTTATTGATGACTATGGCTTTTATTTACATTTTAGTAAGCTTTGAGAATGGACATAATGATGATTCCTTCTTCAGGGAATGTGTAAATGCTCTTAAAACTGAAAAATAAGAAAAAAAAATTGAGTTCCAGCTCGGAACGTGAACATGTTTCTCATTATTTCCCATACCAAGAGATATAAATTGTCTGAACTAGTGATGTATGAAGCAAGAAAGTTCCAAAGAAAACTATTTACTCCATCAATTGCACTGGGAGCAGGCAGGGTGATAGGTTCATTCCATGAAAAGGAGCCTGAACTTATTGGAATACAATTGTGCTGTGAATGTTTTATTGTTTGTGGTTTCTATGCAGCTGGCATAAAAGACAAGCTTGCCCTTTAAGGAGCTGCTCAGTTCCTTGAGGTTTACCCATTCATCTGTCCACTCTTCACTCGCCATCTGCTTCTTTTGCTGTGATCATGTGAAGTTGCTCCATCCCTGCAGCAAGATGCAGCCTGGATGGTTTGCAATCAGGCTTTCGCATGAAGTTTTCCTGTCTTTGCAAGCACAGATAAGCTTGCCTCCTCATCAAGGCACAGCCCTATAAAGAAGCTGGGTTTTCTATTCCAGCTGCACATCTGCAAGCCCTTTCAGGAGGCTACGAACTAATTTATTTCTTGCTGGGTCTGGGATGCCGAGCTGGAGGAAAAGCCTTGCTCTTTGTCTGCAGAGAATGCAGGATGGAGGTAAGGCAAGAGGGGAATATGACAGCGATAGGGGGAGGCTGTGATCTAGGATGCTCACAGGAAGGAATTAGGCTCAGTGCTGCTTCTTCCCACTGATGTTGCTGGAAACCCCAAAACATTTGACCAGCTATTTAAAACAAACAAACAACAACAACAACAAAAAAAAACAACATAGCATAATCTTGCCCTTTTGTAAGGAGAAAATCTGTTTCCATCTATTTCTCTTTGAAAGCACCATTCCAGATCTCTGTGAGGATGCGTTAGTAATTCATGCCTGCTCTGCTTACAGCCCTGCCTGTACTCTGAACCTGGCCTGGCAGATATAGCTTTGTACATTGCTCAAGCTGTGTGTCTGTTAGAAGGTTGCTAAGAGAGTATAACATTTGGAGTCTTAGAAGACCTCATACCTTCTTCATGCTCTGCTTTTCTTCTTTTAAAGAAATCTTTGGTTAGTGATCATGCCAGGCAGACACATGTACATCGTGTCTGTAACTTTCTACAGAGGCTGCTTCTAGCTCTTAGTCAAAACCCTGTTATTTATGTTCATTTAGTGTCCGGGTGATAGTGTAACCCATATTTACGTCACCTTCACTGTCTGTGAAATGATTCTGTTTATATCCCATGGTTTGAGTTGAATTATTTTAAGCCAACAGGCTTGTAGCAGCAAATTCTGGTATCCTGACTCGACATGGTGGCAGCAATATGTGCTACAGGGTCTAGTGCTCCTTCAGCTCCCTTTGTAGTTATGAAGGGTATAATTCCTGACACTGAGCAGGAGGCAGGCTGGTGTAATTGAGCAGACTGTAGCTGTGCATGTGATTTCCTAATGCATGGGAATGATTAAATCTGCGTATTTGAACGTATGATCACATACTTCTCTGGCATACGAATATTTCTACCTTGATGCACTGGAGAGACTTACATCAGCGTAATTGACCATGGGGTTTTTCCAGCATATAGGCCTTGGTTACCTAGCTGTTATCTGCCATATGCCTGCCTAGGTGGCTAAGTGGCAGCTATGGCTTTTTGTTTTGGAAAAACAAAGCTACTCTCTATGTATTCCATCTCTGATATTTTGGTGGTGGAAATCTGCTGTTGGATGTCCTAAAATCATAGGACTTCATTTTCCACTGTAGCTAAGAACTCTGACCCATTCTAGTTCAAATTCCTCTTTAATTTAACACTTCAGCTTATCTGCAATAAAATGCTCTTTCACCATCTGTCACCCCAAGTTGCCCCCAAACCACGTGGTGGAAGAGGTACGTGGTCCTTGTGGTCATGCATGTTTGAAGAGATGCTCAAAAGGCTATATAGCAAAATCTTCTTAGTACAAGGAACCTGTGCCTAAGGGAGAAAGAGAGCTGCGGATGGCTCACTCCCATCAGCAAATCCCAGCGGTGAATTGCTTGTGCGGGCAGCTGGATCTCAGCACAGCAGAGGGCAGTACAAGACTATTGTTGCAGCCAAGTAGCTCATTTCTCTGTGGTACTGTGAACATTTGGCAGAGGAAACCTTCCATAAATGACAGTCTTCCCCCTGCATTTCTCTGTCATCTCTCCAGCATTTGAGGAGCAAATTTTCTGCCTCTCCCCATTCTTTCAGTCTCACATATGAAAAGTAGTGTGAGGAAAAAGGTAAAGTGGAGAACCCAGAATTTCAAGAGGAGCTCCTTTTGGATTTTCAGGTCGTGTGTTCAAATTGTGCATGGGTTAGTGGGATTTGAGTTTTGGCTTATGCTTTGCCCAGCTCTGTGCAATGAAAATTGGACAAGTGCTTATATGGTAAGTGGCACGAGCATAACAGCTGTCATTGTCAAACTCACAGCTGGCAGTGCCCTTGCAAGTATGAGACTATTTAGGTAAGGAACTCTCCAAAAGGGCTGCCCTTTTTGCAGGGATACTGAGACACCCATTCCCTCTAAAGGGGAACACATTTCTTTTGCCTGAGTGATTCCTGTCCTGTTGTTGAACAGATTCCAGTCCCTTGAACAGAGCTCCTGATACAAAGATTACTTAAAATAGAAGCCCAGAAGGCACTGAAGTGTTGCTATATGTATTGCGAAAGGAAGCTGTGATTATGGATGTTATTTTGGAAATAATTGGGAAAAGAAATACTGAGTGTCTGCACATAGAGAACATAGAAATGTGTGTGGTGCTGCTGCCATTAGTCAAATATAGACAAGTGGAATGGGAAGTAGAATAATATTTCAAAATGAATAATTACATCAGGCATAAGTCCAATGATTGCTTTATTAAAGCCTCGACGAGTGCCAAGCAACTCCTCATCTATACCAGGAAGCTGTACAAAGTGTGCAATTCCAGTACTTCATAGAACAGCAGAGGAGGGGGCCTACACCACCTGGAGGTAAAGACGGCTTTCCTTTCTTTTTTTCCCCTGCAGTTGTTGCCCAAAGCACTATTTTTCTTGCTAATTAGTGTAGGAGAGATCATAGATTCATTTAGGTTGGAAAAGACCTTCAAGATCAACCTGACCTAAGCCTAACCTGATGAGCCAGAATAGTCAGTAGCTGCTTTGCTTTCTGAAAGTTTATGGCAAAACACTGCAATGGCCATTATTATCTCTTTTCTGTCCCCTTTGAATGTACCTGCAAATACATGGAGTGTTTCCATAAAGATTAACAGTTAATTGCAATGATTTGCAACTGTCTTTCTCCTCCTTTCCTGATCTGAAATGCACTGCAGTCATTAATGTGTTACTGACAGCTGGGGCTGGTCTGCCATGAAAAGGGCAAGGAAGCAAGATGGTCCCAGTAAGGATTTTTAACATACCATAATGGAGCTGTAGCATTCCTTTCTGCTTCCTGTTCACTTGTCTAACTACTTCTGTTCCCTGACCAGAAAAACCTGAGTCTGTTCTCATGTGCCAAAACATCTGCCATGGAAGCACAACTGAAGCTCACCTCAAACTCATTTAACGCAGCTCCCGGTTTCCTCTTGAAGAGATTGAATGATAGAATGGCTTGGACTGGAAGGGAACTCAAAGATCATCTAAATCCTCTAGTTCATCTAGAGGATCTAGTTCATCTAGAGAGTTCACCTTCCTGGGGCACCTCTGCAGCAGGGAGCAGGGATGAAATCTTGTGCAGCCAGAGGCAAATTGTAATCTTGCTGCCTGGAATGAAGAACTTTGAGGCAGTATTGAATATGTGTGTTTAGGGGAGAAGATGGTATGTACAAAGCAGGAACTAACAGAAGGACAAAAGGGAAGGAGGGAAACCTGCAGGCAGTTTTGGAAGGGGAAGGAATGTGTTTCCAAGAGCAGCCTTTCCAATCAAATTAAAGTGGCTCTTACAGTGCTATGACTGACTGATCTCTGTGCACATCTCTGGGGCAGAAAGAAGGAACCCCTCTGAGCTTCTGAGCAGGGACAGAGCCCAGTGGTAACTACACACTCAAGGTGCTTATAAGTGGGGTCTATTCTTGTGTCAATAAATTCCACAGTCATCTTCTCTGAAAGATGCTCAGCTTTTCAGAGGGACGAGAATCACCCAGGAGAGGTGGAATGACAGCCTGCTTTCAGCCTTCACAACCTAATTTGATGTGAGTACTTCTGCAGAAATCTGTAGTATGAACGTATGCCTTGAAGTTCCCAACACAGAGCAGACATCAGACTCAATAAACTGTACTGTGTGTGTTGGCGGCAAAACAGAACCAAGTGGGATTAATAGGTGAATTTGCTATTGATCAACCTCTGGTGGAAGCAACAAGGATAATCCATTTTAAAGCTGCCTTTAACCTTCTAGCATGACAGGATTACTTCTAAGTTCCATGATCTCAAACCTGTTCACTGCTTCTGTGGGCTACAGGACACTGCTGCATATAGGTAGCATCCATCAGTGAAACAAATCCCTCTTGATGGTGTTGTGACGTATTTATCAGTCTCCAGCCCCACTTTACGTGCCTGGGAGGTGAAAATAGACTTTGTTAAAGTAGCTGTGTGCCACTTACCTGTCACAGTGGGATGGAAATAGGCTGCCCATGGTTCCCTGCCTGTCCCATGCAGAGCTGTAGGAATACAGGGTGCAGTGCATCATCACTCACAGCAGCCCAACCTCAGCAGAGAGAGGAAACTTATCTCTTACTTAATAAAGTAAGCTCAGAAGAGGGAGAGAGAAATGAGAAGATGAGTTTAGATACCTAAGTAGATCTTATTTTGCAGGATTACAGAGGTCAAAGTAATTTCTAGCTTGATCTTAATATTGAATGCTGCCAGGCAATAGCTGTAAATCAATACAGGAGACAAGGCCCATAGCTTAAGTAGGTAAACTTGCAACAGCAGATACCCCGGCTGCATCGGGGTGTATTTCCCATTTTCCCAGAGTGTTTCATGATGCCGTGTCACTGGTTAAAGTGCTGTGGCCATGGAGGATGCCCCTCAGTTGTGGTACGTCTTCACCCAAGTTGCTGGGAGTGGACAGCAAAGCTGCTCCTAAGGGTTTCCCAAGTGCTAGATCCTCACTGCCTCAAAAACAGTAAAGGGGACCTCTTAAATCACTTGCTTTGGGGCTAGTAGCAAAAGCTGTCTGTTTTTCCTAACTTTCCTGGTTGCAAGGAGTCAGTTTATTGTCATTATGGGCTGACAAAGTCAGTGACGTCCAAGATGAGGGAGTGCATGACAGGAGAATGCTGGAGAAGTCTAGAGACATACAGGTCAAGGCAAGAAAGCCTGGATGTTCTTCCTTAACCCTCTCAGGAAAATGGGATTTGCCTTGTATTAGGGAACCTCTTTTCACAAAAGGTCCGATATCAATGTCTGCTCACAGCTCTGTGCATACAGCATGCAACAGAGCATGCAACAGAGCAATGATAGTTTGCACGTTTGGCAACAGACCCAAGCCTTTCTTAACAGCCAGCTTCTGAGATTGGAAAACTTTGTGCTTTCATCTTTTCTTCCTGAAGCTACAATAGGATTTAAAGCACAACTGGCCCAACTGTTTCCTGATATGCCAATGAAAGCTGCTGGGTGGAAGTGCAGTGTTTGAAGGGCTGCATAGACTGCTCTTTACAGACTTGTTGGGAGCAATCCTGCCATTCAGGACCCGCTGCTTTGTTTTCTCTGGTTCAATTTCCCACTTGAGTATTAAAGTTAGGCTAATGGGGAGTGCTTTAGGGAGTCTCTCCATTCTAGCTTTGGGTATTTCTACAATAATGTAGGTGTTAAATTCAATTGCTAAAAGCCCCAGGCTACATTTTCAACTAGTATTGTGCTTGCTGTTTTCACATTTAATTATTTCTGTGGCACTAATGTTCTTTAAAAGTAGCACTGTTGTAGCCCTGATGGTCTAAAGGCATTAAAGCTGAAGGGTTTTTATGGGAGCAGCCAGCATGAATGGCAAAGCAGGCAAACTTTTAGGCAGAGAAAGTATCAATTTGATCTTAATTTTAAGAGCATCTTCATATGTCCTGCTTTCCTCAGACTCTCAGAACTTTTACCGAGGGTGATGTTAGATCAGTAACAGTTACTTCTCTGGGAACCCTTTTCTCATACACAGAACCTGCACATCATCAAGCAATTATAAATTACAGCTGAGGAACTCAGGTGGTGGAACTGAGTGGGTGTCTGAGTCAGATGGAGAGCCCAGCAACACTTGGCCCCACCTGCTGTGTTTTGTCTCTCGATTGAGTGTTGGCTCCTCCCTCTTCTCTTAAGAAACACAAACAAGTTTTGGAGTGTTGTTGTCAGCTGGAATATTTTGTGCACGTCACAAACCTCCCATGAGTCAGCCTGATGCGCCCTGATCAAATCCAGCTACGGAGCTGTGATTTGCTGCTAGTCCCAAAGCTACCACGTATGTTTGCAATCAAATTGCAGAGGGCTGTGCTTCCTCCTGAGAAGTGATCTGCAGAAAAACGTCACATTTAATTTAATGAAAGGATCTCTTTGAGAAGTTCAATGGGCCGAATGGGGAGCCAATCCCTACTTGTACTCTAATTACAAATACAGTAAAAAATATGTTTTTGTGAATGTTTGCATTAGGGATTTCTGGTTTCTGTGCTGCTAGCAGAAGATGGACAGGGGCTGAGCTCTCTGTTCCTGCTGCTAATGCTCTTCAGGAAAGCTCCTGGAAGAAGTTTCTCTAGCTGGATGTAATAAGCCTGCAGGTGCAATCACTGTCCTGTAAGCCAATGGGTAACTCCCTGCTCACAGTCATGGAGGGGGAGTCAGTGTGTGACCTACTGCTCTACTGTGATGGGAACCTCCTGTGCAGTGCTCAGCCATGCTGTACCACTGTCTGCATTCTGCAGTGCTGCAAACTCTTATACTTAAATGAAGAGAGCTATTCTTGTGGGGTTGCGATTATCTGAGTGTGACCCTGTGGGGAAAGCACTGTAATGATGGCAACTTCAAAACAGATACTCTCCAGTCCAGCTCCTAAGTTGCTTTTCAAGAACCTGTGAGAGGAAGAATGAAAAATACTCAGCTGATCTAGCAGTGGCTGTTTAACTCAAGTACCTCTGTTAGGATTCTCATTCCCTCAGGCTCTGCTGCAGTCACTGACTTTGGTAGGTCTGTCTTTCTTCTGAAGCTGGTTTTCTCCCAGGAAAACAAAGAGTTGCAGAAGGGTGTTCTGAGCAGGATCACTCCCAGGTACCCCTGGGCTAAGGTACTTCAGCTTTCACCAGGCTTCAGAAAGCTGTCTGAGCCCAATGCCCAGCATATGTCCTGCAGAGCTGGGTGCTAGCAATCAGCACGGTAAGTGCTTCTCAGTCATGAGCTAAGGGCAGGGCTGACCCTTGCCTATCCTACAGCAACGGGACAGAAAAGCTGCTCTTAAAATTAAGCTGGAATCTATGTAGGCATCTCTGGATGGATGGCATTGCAGCTGCCATGCTGGTCCAGGTGCATCCTGACCCTGGAATTAGCTCATGCTCTCCCGAGGACAGCTTGGTCCGTAATATTTTAGTTTCTAGCAGCTGTTGCACATAATGTTATCGCTCTTGCAAAAAGAGGCAGAGATGCAGAGACCTACCAGCCAGATAATGAAAGGCCTGACGACGAACAAAAAGAAGCAGCTAGTCATTGCACAGATACGTTGCTCCCAGGAAATTAAAAACACGCCAGCCACGGTACATGCAATAAACATCTCCTTTGTGTTCGCATAAAAGCACTGAAATCTCTAGAATATGAAGAAATGACAAAGATGCTATCCAGCCTCCCCTCCCCCGGGCTTCACCTGCTCACACGCAGCCATGACAAAGATGAAACCCAGCAGTCCGACCACCGTGCAACTTCCCTCCCAGCAGAGCCCAACTCGGACACAAACGTGAATCCACGAGCGCAGCCAGTGCCAGGGCAGGGCGTTCGGTGCAAAAGGTGCCGGGATTGAAGCAGAAAGGGAAAGCAACGCGTTAAACGCGGCGGCACGGGGCGGCCGAACACCCATCGCCCCTCGGCCGCGCCGCTGCGCGCAGACGGGGGCGGTTCCCGTGGCGCCCGGCCCGGCCCCGCCGTTCGCCCCGCCCGGCCATAAAGCGCCGGGGAGCCCGGAGCGCTCGCAGCGTCGCTTTCACCAGCCCCCCCCGGGTCTCCTGAGCCGTGCCGCTGCCCCGGGGGGCGGCAGTGCTGCCCGCCGCCATGCCGGGCTGGAGGAAGAGCCTCGCCCTGTGCCTGCAGCGGATGCAAGAGGATGGTGAGTGTCGGCCGTGGGAAGGTGGACTGAGGGATGCGCTCTTTCTCTTTCTCCGTCTTTTGCTTTTATTAACGTTATTTTGGAGGAGGGTCTCTCTGAGCTTGGGCGCAGAGCTCCACGAGCGGGGAGGGGGGGGGAGGTCTCCGAATGCCGTTAAACTTCGCTGCAGCTGATCTGTCCTCTTGTCCTCAGGCGGGGATGAGCTCTGGCGCTCGGTCTCGCTTCTCTTTCTCTAAGCGGTGGGAGAAAGCCCGAACGCAGCCTGCCGCCCCGTTACCCGGTTTTGCTGGGAGCATTTTGAGCTCCAACTTTCTTGAGCTCCCGGTGCTGTTGCCTTCAGCTGGTGATTCTTCCCAGTGCCCAACTCCAAAATGGGGATTAGAGGGTTTGCGAATTGCACAGAGGACGCGTGGCGTTAATCTCGTTCCTATTGTGCCGCTTACAATTGCTCGCGGCGGCTGTGAATGATTTTGCTTAACGTGCTGCGGTGCGAGGTGTGAAACGAGTGCCGGACCTGCGGCTCGGGGAGGTCGCGAGAAGGCTCCGGCGGGGCGGCACCGGGTGGCAGAGACCCGGGCTCTGTACAGCTGATCCGGAGCGAAATTGGGGGCAGCGGTGGGAAAGTTTCAGCATCGGAAAGCGCGGTTCTGTTGTGATCTCCTGAAACAGGTGCAGGAAACGGGACGGGCACGAACAAGCTGAACCTCAGCTTTACTGCCCACTGCTTAGAGCGATTTAAAAGCGAGTTTTTTTCTCTTGCATCCTTTTCCCACCTGCCTCTCCAGGCCTTGCCGTGCTAAGCTTAACAAAGATTTGAAGCAGCACTGTTGTACCGCTCGGTGCGAGTGATGCACGGATCAGGGAATTCTCTGGTCCTGCTGGTTAGTAAGCACGGACAGACTGCGCTGCTCGGTGCCTCGTGCGGGGTCGGGGCTGAGTCTGCTCTGCCTTTCTGCCGCCGCTTCCTCCCTCCCGCTGCTTTGGGAGCACACTGTTTATTTCAGGTATCCGAGACCCCTCTGAGATCTCGGTTTCCAGGCACAGCGCTGTTAGAAATCGGAAGTCTTGTCCTGTAGAAGGGAAAATCCGTCTCCTGTTCTGCAAACCGAGACGTGCCTGCGTGAATTCAGCCCTGGTGCAGTGCTGTGTAGTGCTGCCCTGCTGCAGTTCGTAGGAATGCTCTTGCTCTGCTGGACCCGGGGCTCTACAGAATAGGTATAGCAGGGAGCCCTGACATGCGGCTGTGTACGGTTTGGCACATTACTTGATTTGCATACACCGGCTCTCATCTCTGGGGTCTGTGTAATGCATTTCCTCCTCATCTTCCCTTGCACTCACCTCAGCCCCAGCACTGCAGCACATCTCTAACTGGTGTACTGGTCTCCACCTTGCATCCCTTCAGGGATGTTGGATGCTTTCCCTGATGGCACTGCGTTTATTTCTTTGGGTGGCTTGCATAGTTGGAAGTCAGTGTTAATCAGAGAGGTTTTTCTGGAGGGAATAAATCTCACAGACTGAAGGTGATGCTCTGTCTAAGGGAAAAGCTATGCATCTGCTAAAGAACATGCTGTATTTGTAGAGAACTTTCTGCTTTCCCCCAAGGCAGCTGGTTTGATGCTTGTATGCAGTACATAGTTCAGCCCTTTGCTGGGGATACAGAAGGTGCCGTTGTGCTTGTTAGTGCTGCAGTGCTACAGCATGAGCTTTAACTGGACTCTGGAGAAAGTTTTGCATCGCGTTATGCCTAACGCTGCCAGGGCATCTCTGCAGTGTTCCAGGTTTTGCAAGCAAACCTCCAACCAGTCTATAAAGAAATACTGACTCTCAGTTTTTCTTACTCAGAACAAGTTGGGGCTGCCTCATTGGCATCTCCCTGGCTATGCAGATGTGAGAATTCTGCTCCAAAGGCAGGGAGCTTCTCCCCATGAATGCTCCCTGTCCCAACTGTGTGTTCACTGAGGACTGCAGTACTTACTGCATGTTAATGTGATGAGCATCTCTTGCAATTTGCAGCCATTCAGTGCTGGGTTGGAAGCTTCATTAATCACAGTCGATACTGAAAAGGTCAGCCATGGTAAATCACATAGGAAAACATAGGATGTCCATGAGCTGTACTGAAGGATGACTGCTGTTTCAAAACACCACCCCCAGTGATTTTTCCATGTGTGTTCTGCCTTAAACCTTCCTTCCAGTAAAGGAAAGGGGTGACTACTGACCAGGGTGCAGCAGTGCTGCGTTCTCTAACTCATCATTGTTCCTGTGCATGGGATGTGTGCATCCTTTTAAGGCTGGGGCTTCTGTATCCTTGCTGTTCCCAGGCTTTCAGTAGCAAAGGCAGCACAGGCTGATTTCTACTTTGGGAGATGTGGGCAGGTGGGAGAATCTCTGGGGATTTTTTGGCAGATCTGAGTGGATGTGGATCCTGGATGCCTAGAAAGGATAAGCTATCTGCAGACTGAGCAGTAGTGATGCTTTTATCTGCACTGATGAAAGTAGATGTTATCTAGCTGCACACACTTGTGTAACGTAGGTCTTGGTGGTGGGCAGGCACCCTCTGCTGAACCTGACGTGCATTCATTCTTTGACTGGGAAAGAATGCAGGATTTGGGTGTAAATTTAGCTTGTTGATATGAGTTCTATTCCTCCCCCGGGTGGTTTTCCTCAGTAAAACCAGAACGTTTGACTGATACCTTAAAACCCTGATATGATGCTTCATTCCTAGTTCTAAAATCTTTGCATCTCCTTAAGAAAGCCTGATGTTCTGAAGTGAGTTGCTGACCCTTGTGTGAATCACAGGGCAGCTGGAAGGGAAGGGGGGGAGGCAGCAACTCAGACCTGCTCCAAAAAGTGGAGATATAACAGGATTGTGTTGCTGCTGTTTTCTTCTTTCCCTTGTATATGGCTCTGCACTGGTTACCTTGGAAACAGCTGTAGGAGCATATAGGGGCATCACGCTGCTGTGCAGCCGTGACACTGTGGGCAGAAGTGTCCCGTGGTGTGTGCAGAAAGTGGATGTGATGTGGGATGAAGGTGACAAAGTAAAACCAGTTACAAAATGTCTGGGTCTCACCTGCTTGGCCTTGCTGCGGGGCAGTTTGGCAGCAGTGTGGCCCCAGGGAGTATTTAGCAGGAGGGTGGTGGTTAGTGGCTTTGGCAGAGTTATTGAAGGGTTCATAGTGGGAAGGTAAAAAATATTGTGGTGGTCTGCACTGGAGAGGGCTGTCATGGCTGGGCTGTAAGGTCAGCCTTTGTGTTCTGTCCGTAGGGCAGTGTACCAGGGTGCTTAGCTCCACAGCTGTGGGACTCTGGTTTATATTTTTTTAAACTAAATCACAGCCATCAAGGAGAGATGTCCCAGAAAGAAAGTGAGAAATGGTAAATGGTGTGCTTTTGCCCAATTAGCAGGAAGTGAGATCTTTCACGCTACCATGCTGTTTGAGATGCACAGGTAATGTGTAGGATAACTCAAGCGAGTTCACTGTAAAAAAAATCATATGAATTGTCTTTTGTTCACTTACCCATAAACGTTTTGATCTTGCAAACTGTAGTGTGCGTAATTTGAAATCGGCTGGAATATTCTGCTGCTTAAAGTCAGGTGTGCTTGCCACATCAGCAGTAACAGTCATTCAGAAGGGAGTTCCTGAAGTTATCCAGGCTTCATAGACCCATCTCTCAGTGCTGGCTCGAGTCTGTTGAGCTTTCATACAGAGTCCTTTTGTCCAAACCTACAATAACATGATCTATTTTACCAGCTCTTAATTTTCAGCTACAAAGTTCAGCTCCATAGCTGTCGCTTAGTGTGCAATTGTACTAGAAGGGCTGTTTGATCTGTGCTGAATACAATGTGTTAAGGTATTCCTTACATGTGATGCTTGTACAGCATGCATCCAAGCTCTGTTGGAGATGAGGACTGACACACACGGTGTTCAAGAATTTATGGGCTGCTGTTTTGGTGTCGTGCTAGTTCTACAGGCCAGTGCCTTCAAATAAAATCTAAGAAGAGTGGTTCTGACCCTTGAATGAAGCATGGTGGGGAATTAGGATCACTTGAAGGCTGTGGTGGTAATGCTTAAGGGATAATGTTCATTCATCAAACTGATGGGACAGCTAGAGCAAATCCTGCTAGACTTTGATGGACTCTTCTTTATTCATTAATATGTTGATGTGGATTTAGGTGCCCATCAGATGAGGGAGCAGTAGCTGCTGTGCTTGCCTGCTCCCTCCTTATTGGCTGTCTCACTATCACAGGATGCTGGATCCACGCTGCTGTGTGTGGTCCTTTGCTTCAGCTGTTGGAGAACTCATCCATTCTGCCACATTCTGCAGATTGGTTTTGTGACTGGGGTTCAGGCTGTGGTTGTGCTTTCCAGCTCACTGCTGTTTAATCTCTTCTTAGTAGGCATGAGCACTGGGGAAGCTGCTCCTGCAGCCAGACTCTTGCTGGTGGGATAGCCAAAGATGGGCTCTTCCCCAGTACGTGCCTATGGAAGGCCATCTTTCTGGGGTTGAAACTGCTGACCTTCCTGTGGATGGGCTGGTTTAGTATAGAAATGACCACATTGTTCATTACTTACGATAACAGAATAAAATTGCTTATTTGGAGCAGAAGCAGGTTCACAGAGATGTAACTCTAGTGGAATAATTACCAGCTCATAGCTTTGTAGGTGACCTCCCCCCCCATTTGGAAAATGATGGAATTCAGATAAAGTAACCCAAACAAAGTGTAGTAGCAGGGAGATCACCATAATTCTCACTTCCCCCCTCATTACTGTTAGATTCTTTAAATCTAAATAGAAATACTGTATGGTATCCAGCACAGGGGATTATGCTGGGTGCTGTGCCTTTCTTTGGCCCCACTTTGGTGATGGGCTGTTGCTGTACAATCAGCCCCATAGACTTGGGTTGGGGGTGAGCAGTGGAGTTGCTATTCATTTACATCCACTTGCAGCAGAGGCCTTGCAGCTCCAGCAACAAGCAAGAAGTGAAGAAATAAGCAGAGAAATAAGATGAGGCAAACTGCCAGGCAGCATGATGGTTTTACAGGAACCGGTGATGCTGAGTTGCTCTCTTCTCGCTTGGTCCCAGTGTGCTTTAATGATGCAGACTCAGACCTTTGTGTGTTTTCCAAAGATGTTTCCAGGTGTGAGGGTTCAGTTATGAAAACAGTTTGCCCTGATCCACTGCATTTGGCTACCAGGAATTCAGGAAAATGTGTTGGGGCTGTCACAACAGGACAGATTTAGCAAAGAAGTGGGAGGATGAGTTAGTAAATATTTGTAGCAGCTTTCCTCAGCACTCTGTCTTAATTCTTGATCTTCCCTTTCTTGCAATGTGGGGCTGGAGGTGGTGCTGCTGCAGTGCAGTCGGTCCCCTTTTCCCTTGGGAACTGCATGAGGCTTTCCCTTCCATCAGGAAGTGCTTCCAGGTTGTTTAGAATGAATGAGAGGTGGGGAGGAATGAATTGTAATACTCAGTCCTAGGAAAAGCCAGCAGAGGACCAGTGGCAGAGCTGTAAGGCAAGAGCTGCTTTAACTCTGCAATGCAGAAATCAATACGAGTAGCTGGAGAGTGAGTAAGACTAGAACACCACTTTTTATTTATTTATTTATTGTTAAATAACACTTGCAAACAGCTTTGGGCTACTAGAAAGGCTTAAAATGGTCTTCAATACAGGAGCCATGAGTTTTGGGAGCTCCTTGGTGGGTCGGGAGGTGCCTGTGAATAACCCACCTCTGTTACCACGTAGGGCTGTGAGCTGCTCCTTGGTGGCTTCACATAGAAGTAGGCACGGGCAGGGTGCAGAGCTCCAGCTGTACATCTAGGTGCTGTGGCTGTGCTTCTTACTGGTTGTGATTTGCTACTCTGTATGTTTCGTGGTCTGTTCGCTTTGCATTTTGTGTGAACTCCTTGTTGCATTAGATGGCTGCTGTGTTCCTCAGCAAGTTTGGCTGGGGTTGGAGCTGCAGGTCCCTTTGGCCCTGTGGCCCTTTGACAAAGTTATTGCTTGATTTCTTGGGGTGGTGGGGGCTTTTTCTGTCAGCTGAAATGAACAGGACTGCTGACCTCAGCATGTCCCAGTCTTCACATCTGGAAGATGAATACTGACTATAGTGAAGGTTACAATGTGTTCGAAACAGATACAAAAGTGTAGTTAATGTAGCTTCATGGCCATCTTCCTCTGCTTAGTACCTTTACACTTGGAATTATGGCAGCTGTGTCGCATCCTTGGAAAAGACCAAAAATGATGAGGAGCCAATCTCTGCTCTGCAATAGATCTGGAGTGTTTAAGGGATGTCACAATTCTCCCTCATCGCTCCCACTGCTTCCTCAGCCTCTGGAGCCCCCCCTTAAAGCCTAGCACAAAACTCATCTGCTGCTCTTGCTTTTTAAATTGTATTTGTTCTGCTTTTCCTTCTGTGTCTGCAAAGGGTGTTCAGTTGCATATTGTGGTTCTGGGTTGTTTTACTTAGACTAGCCATTGTAATTGGCTTTTATTAATTGATTTTTTTCTTTAAGCATGTCCTGTCTTACTCTTTGTTCCTGTAGTCCAGGCTGTCACTGAGCTCACAAGGGGGGATTCTTAATAAGTAGCCTGAGGACTGGAAACAAGAATTTGCAAGCTGGCTAGGACCTGGTCTCTAGGGTTTGCAGTAAGGTAAGGCGTGCTGGCTGTGGTGTCATGTCACTTGGTGCTGGGCTGAGCAGCATCCACATGTCTGTGGAATGCTCCGTGAGCCCTCTGCTGTTTCTGCTGCCCTTTCCTGCCAGCCAGCTGCCTCTTGCCAAGGGTCCCGTGCTGCCCAGTAGCAATTCAGTGACAGGGAACACTGTGAACGTGATCTAGTTTCTGCCTCTAAATGATGGAGAGCAGATGGCTTTGGGCCAGGGAATGCGGTCTTCTGTCACCCATCTGCTTCCCCCCCTCTGCCTCTAGGGGCTGCCCAGCAGGGTGTGGGGATGCAGATTCCTGGCTGTGATTCCTTGCTTTGCCCTTGACTTCCCCAGTGAGCACTAAGTCCTCAAGGTGCTGTTTTCCTTTGCATACCTCTTTCCTCAAAAGAGCAAAACCATGCTGTGATGTCTGACTGCAGGCTGCAGCATTGCTACTGGGTTGCTTCGTGGTGGAGTGAGGAGCTTCTTTCACCTATTGGCTTTGTCCCAGCTGTGAGCTGCTTGCAGAAATCCAGCTGTGTGCAGCTTGCTGCAGGAGCTCATCTTCCCGCATGGTGTGAGCTGTGCTGAAGTGTGCAGCTGGGAGATCCCTTGAGCTCAGGTTTCTCGACCCTACATGTGGAAACAGGGATGTTTGCAGCACAGTGTAAGGGAGAACTGCTGACATAGCAGCCCTTGTGTTACAGAGGCAGGTGGTGATGGCCTCTGTGATATTCTAAAACAGAGGAATATCCCATGTCTATGAATGTGTGACGTCTCTTTGATGCGCATCTAACTCTGGGGTGGAGTGACTTTGGGGCAGAGCTGTTTCCCATGGCCCCTATGTAGGCACCAGATCTCTTCTATCTGTGTAAGAGCTGTACCCCTGTGTGGTGGGGGAGTTGTTTTGTTGAATGTGCTGAAGCAATAAATAATGATTTGGGAGCAAGAGAACTCATTTATTCAGCCAGATGAATGGAGGTAGCTCACTGTGTCATGGCGAGGCACAATGTGGCTCTCTTGGTGTGTGATATTGCTGACTGACTGGAAGAGGAAATGCCCAGTGTCATAAAAACCCTTTGTGGAAAGATGTCCTCTTTCCAGTTGGTGGCTGCTTCCTACTAACCAAGTCTGTCTTTCTGACTGAAGGACACGACCCAGCACTTGCAGGGACCTCTAGGGTCTGCCTTCCCTGTGAGAGAGATATTAAAACCCCAATCATCCCAGATAATCCTATTTCAGGAGCTCATTGATTTTTAGTGGAGGGAAGTGAGTTAAAATGATGAGTCACTGACCTATTTGAAAATGAACAACCTCCTCTCAGTGTCATTAGGAGTCGATAATGGATCATCCTGGTCTAGAGCTGGTGAAAGGATTTGAGGGGGGGGCTGGGGGGCCTTTTGGCTGCTGTGCTCCACACTGTGTGTAACTGTTGGTGTGCACAGGCACCCCTCTGGGGGACAGGAAGGACACATGGATGAAAGCCAAAAATAGTGTAATTTAGGCTGTGAGAGTCTGATTGTGATTAATCCACATATAATTGTTTTATATAAAAGAAAAGGAATAATAATGTGGTTAAGATAGTTATGCACCCATGGTCTTACTTGGAGGGATGTGATGTTTGTACAGATTTCTTCTTCCTCACTTCAGGATGCTCTTGGGGTCACTTTTTATTTGCTAGTGTACCTTTGGCCTTTCCCTGTGGGGCTCCACATTGTGCTGCAGCTTGTGTGTGTTGGGCACTGTTTGTTAGCTTTCTGTTATCCCTACAAGCAGATCTGTCCGGCTCTAGGTGTGTGTTCCTTCAACTGACCACAGGTGAGTTGTTTGTGGCTGCATCAAGCCTGTGCCCCACTGCTTTCTGCCCTCTGTTGTGCTTTGCATCTCTTCTTTCCTGTCTTTGGTGCCTGTGCAGGGCTTTGGGATAATCAAGGGGAAAGTTGGCTTACAGAACACCTTTTATAGGTTTTATGCCAAGCCGTGACTTTGGGAATTCAGTGTTGTGTGCAGGTATGATCAATAAAGCTCCTAGTTATGTGCTTCACAGTTAAGTCTTAGCTCATTGATTTAAGGAGTTACCAGGAACTAGGGAAATAACATGGTTAATTAACTTAATTGGATTGCAAGGTCTAAAGGGATTGTGCCTTTCTGCCCACTCTCTGAAGCACCTCGACACCTCTGATCACTATAAAATAATGACTTTTCCTTTCCACGTGCTGGGAGTTTGAACTATTTAACTGCTTTAAAACTATTTGCATTTTGAGATGACTAATTCCACCATGAGCCATGGAGTTATGACTTTGGAGCCCATGGCTTTTGAGAGCAAAGGTGAGAAGAGGGTTCTTAACAGGGCTCAGCTGAGTGATCTCAAGGATCTGGATCCTTGTGTGAAGTGCCCGTTCCAGCTCTTAACAAAACACCTGTGGTACATCTTCCAGTCAATTGGTATAGTGCTTCTGTGTATGTTGGCCTTGGAGTTAACGTTAACTGTGTTGCCCTTGCCATATAGCAAAGCTCCTCCTTGGGGAGCCCATTCCAGTACCTAACCACCCTTTCTGTAAAGAAGTTCTTTCTAATATCCAACCTAAACTTGCCCTGGCGCAACTTGAGGCCATTTCACCTTGTCCTGTCACCTGTCTTCTCACTAGGGAGGTGGTTGAATTGCCATCCCTGGATGTGTTTAAGAGCCGTTTGGATATGGTACTCAGGGATATGATTTAGGAGAGGTTTGTTGTTGTGGTGTTGTTTCATGGTTGTTTTTTAAGAGATAGGCTACTGGTTAGGCTGCGGTTGGACTTGATGATCTTCAAGGTCTTTTCCAACCTGAGTAATTCTATGATTCTATGAAATAGAAAAATAATACATTGGGCTCCAGATCAATATGCTGTGATGTCTGTTTTTCAGGAAAATAAGTAAACAGATCTGCCTCTGTCTAAAATAGAAATTTATTCTGGATATATAAAGTGAGATCTAGCACAGAGGTGTTCTTCTGGAGCTTGTATTTCTTCTAATTTATAGCTACACTTCTTTTTCATGTGAATTGGAGACTACAGCCTTCCATTATGGGCCTGTAATTTATGTATTCAAAATTTTACGAATGTTATCTTTCAGTGTTTTTATGAAGCTGTGCTGTGGAGGTGCTAAGATAAGGTTGTATATTAAATATTGGCCAATTCTTTCAGAGTAAAACTGAGCTTGTAAATTACCAGAAACGCTCTCCCTCAGTGTGAGCTTGCTCTCATGCTAATTTCTTTCATCTCCTTTGAAGAACTAGGGAAGGCAAGCTGTGTAAATGTGGGCTGGGTGAAAGGAATGGCCTAAAAATGCATTAAGGGAAGTTCAGGTTGGATATTAGGAAGAATTTCTTCTCAGAAATAGTGGCCAGGCACTACACAGGGGATGGTGGAGTCACTGGAGGTGTTTAAGGAAAGAGCAGATGTAGCATTGAGGGATGTGGTTAGTGGGCAGTTTTGTTGTCAGGTAGATGGTTGGATTAATGATCTTAGCAGGTTTTACCAACCTTTATGGTTCTGTTCTGCAGTGTCTGGAAAGCTGGTCTCAGTTTAGTTTCACTCTGATTTATTGTCAGTAGAAAACCGGATGGACTGAGGTTCCTATCTATCATGGGTCTGATACAAGTCAATGCTATCCACTGAAAGGATAGGTAAGAGTATGCTTAAGGATATATAAGAATAAATAGAAGAATATGCTTGTGTTTCCAAGTGGCACCAGGGTCAGCTGCTACAGGCATTAGTAGGAAAGTATGGGCATGAACACACCTAGAGATGCCTTCAGGAGAATGCACTGAATCACATGACTTCATGGGGAAAAACAGTGAGCAGAAGACATCAAGGATACATGGACCAAATTCCATCCATAAGTGTGAATCAAAGTTTCCAGTTATTTTTCCCTGATGTTCACTGGTACTTAAAGGGAGGGGAAGAAAAAGGACGAGTGAGGTTGCTGAAAAACTTTTGTTTTCCAGTTATGCACCAATCCAGTGGAGCAAAATCTTGAAGCTGTATTTATCCAATCTCTGTACGTCTTAAATGTAAAAGCTGTCTCCGCTTCTGTCCCCCTTCCTGGGTTTCCTGGGATTCCCTTCCCCATGATTCCAGTCCCACGGGCACCAAGGAGTCATTCAGAGCTGGGAGTTAGCTTGTCAGTCAAAATCCCAACACTTCTTATTTTAGGAACATGATCTCTGCTGCCTTGAATCCAGAAGTGGGAGTAATGTAGCAATTTTGTTCTTGGCATGGTGATGTTTTACCAGTATTTATTTTTTAATATAGTGAAACAAATTGTTCTAGAAAACGTTAGGATTTCCTTTGTTCTGTTTGTGATGCTATAAAGGACCAATTCCCCACCCTGCACCACCAACTGTTTTGTTAGCAAAACTTTTAATCCTAAATGCTGCTAGCTGTACTTGTATCAACACACAGTGGAACAGTACGGGGGGGGGAGTGCATTTTGAATTAATTTCTATGGGAGAAACTTGGCCCTCACTATCTTCCCCCCCCCCCCCCCCTTAATTGCCAAATAGAAAACAGTTATTTTGTTCCTTTTTCTTTTATTTGAAAGGAAATATTTCTCAGCCAAAATTCATCGGGGAAAAAGAAATCAGCTTGTTTGTTCTCCAGAGGATGCAGTAGCTACTGCATGTGATTGGAGGTATTGAAGAAATGCCCACCCCAACAGCAGCTGAGCTCCACAAGGACAGGTTTTCTGAAGCTGTTTCAGTGTTGCACAGCTGCTATTAAGAATCAATAGTGGGGTTTCTATCTCTGTACATGAATGTGTCTGTTACAACCCTTGCCTGCAAACACCTGCATTTGTAGGAGATAGCTGTCACCTGGATGACAGACTGTCACCTTGTCTGCCATGCCTGGTGTATGGGCAATCTTACTGCCATCAGTAGCAAATTTATTGGCTACACTGTGATTAGATAAAGGGTGATGGTAGTGTGCAAAGCAGTACTGGGTCCTTCTGCCTCTGCTGTGCTGCTGTCTCTGTGGACACAGGTGGAAGAGAAGAGAGCGCTGAGGTATTTGGCCATTGTTTCATCACAATTTTGGCAGCCAGTGTCTGCTGCTGCTCACCAGTTCCATGCAAAGCTGCCATGCTGTATTTCCTGGTGGTGTAGGAGCCCTGTATCTGGTCTTCAGCTTTCCCCATCATGGCAATCTGAGATGTATGACCAGGACTGTGACGTTTGGGCTATAATTCATTATTGCCTTCTTTGGTGTTTAAAACTTTCTGGGCATTTTTGCAAACGTCTCTTCAACTTCTCCCCCCAGTTGACTACGAAGACCCTGTTGTGTTGGATTACTTCAGCAATGATAGATGAGCTCTTCCTGTTAGTGTTAACAACCCACTTTAGATAATTTCCATGGACTTAGCGCTGTTGGCTCTCAACTGGCTTCAGTTTTGAGAGCTTGTGGCTAGCTGTGGAGCTGAGATGAATTGAGAAGCAATGTTCCCAAGGGGCTCCTCTGTTTCACCTCGCCTAGAAGCATTATTACACTGCTAGCTGAGTTCCCACTTCTTTAAACGTACTGGAATACCAATCTCTACAACATAGCACAAGAGGAACTTTCTATTTAATCTTCTTGCAGTGTTTTAGATCTAACAAACTGTATTATTTGGGTTGCAGTCCTGCAAATTACATATGGAAACTGTCCATTCTGCCTTCTCAGGCTGTTGAGTCATCTGTGAGGCTGATGCTCTTTTCTTTCAATAAGTGATAGTGGGATGTAAACCTGGTTTTTGTTCAGGCTAAAGTAGTCCTGTGAGTAGCCAATCTTACTGCCAAGGTGCAGTGCTGGTATGGGCACAGCACTACCTGTGTGGGTACTGGCAGCTCTCAGTAGTGATCCTGAAATCCTCTTTTCTAGCAGCGGTGTTGCTTGCCAGCACAATCTTCAGCCCAATGGCTGTGGCAAGCATGTGCCTACCTGTGTTTTATCTTGCTGTCTTTGTTCTCAAGCCTTGCTCAGCAAACTGCAGCTGCTCCTTGGGCTGTGTGTTTCTCCCATCTGCAAGAGCGGTCACTGGGACCCAAACAGTGGGGTTCCTGCAGGGATGTCAGTGCTTGCTTGGGTACTGCAAATGTACACATGGGAGGGGATAAACTCCAGCACTGGTGAGGAGGATGCCCTATATGCATAGGTTGTCCCAGGCAAAACAGAGATCCCACCAAAAACCCAGGAAGAAAGAGAAAAGTAAAGCACCTCTAAACTACTCCTGAGTGCTACCTCTGCAGTGAATGCAGCTTCCAGCAGCACAAATCCCTGCATTGCCAACAAGCAAAAGAGGAGCTCACACCTGAGCACTGAAATAAGCTGTCCTGCAAAGCTTGGAATTAATCCTTGCAAGCAGCTCAGCAACAGCTTGTTTAGTTCTCAGGATTGTCTGCTTGTGTGTGGGATTTTTTTTTGGTTGTTGTTGGAGTTGGGAATGAAACACAAATTTAGCAGCAAAAAACCTGTGCAGTCTTTCCCTACTAAGAGTTTGCAGCCAGCTGCTTACATCTCCTGGTAGGGTTTGCGTGAGTGTTGGTGACTTGCCTCATTTTTCAAGGTCTTTATGGACCTCTTGTGGGGAGTTTTCTTTTTTCATTTATGGTTTCTCATCTGCTGAGCCCTTTGTTTTATCTTCATTGGTCTCCTAGTGCACAGCCAGCCTGAGCTTGTCTGGTCCTCAGTGCTCTCCCACCTCTCCAGTAATGCTTCCCTTTTGTGTTCTGGTTTTGGTTTGTTGTTTCCTTTTCTTTGTTGAGGCTCTGAGACCTCACACTCTGGCTTGCTTTCAGCTCATCAGACTGCATGTTTGCTGGCAGCTCTTGTTTGCTGTCAGCAATATTTACTTCTCGGCTTCCTTTATTTTTCCCTAACACTTCATTTTAAGCAGACAGTTGGAGAATCTCTCAGTTGGCAAGCTCCGAATGGAGCTGTAGGATGGGATCTGTTTGCTTAACTTTGCCTCCCTTCATCATTGCTGGAGGTGTTGTCAACCAAGTAATTCCTGCTTGGGTTAACAAGGAAATTGGTGGCTCCAGATGTCTCCTCCTGCCCCAGATGGGTGCTCAGCTCAGCCTTGTGAAGCGTGTCTCTTGGATAGAGACAGCATGGCAGAGCCAGTTCTGCAGATGGGCAGTAAGGGTGATGGGTATAAAGGAAAGGGTCCTCAGCTGTTGAGCCCAGGGCTCTTGTGCTAAGGGAAATGGAGGAGATCAATGTCCCTAGCGAGGGGCAGCTCTTTGCTGACCTCCAGGCAGGGGGAAATCAATTGAAAGCAGATTCAATTGAAGTGAAATTTGAGTTGCCCCTTAGTGAACAGTGGTGAGTGATACAGACAAGGCAGTCGGTTTGTTAAGCCAGAACCTTGCTTACCAAGTCCTCAGAGATCGAACTTTCAAAGTGAGAGCACTGTGAAGGTGCCTAAGAGCAGGAGAAAATGAATGAGAGGAAGATCTGGCACTGCAAGCCGCAGAGCATCTTGGCTGACTGGCAGATGACCTCTTGCCTTTGACTTACCCCAGAGAGCAACCATGTGGTGTAACTCTTCCCCTGCCGCCTCCTTTCAGAAGATCTTAATGTGGGGTGGTCCCCTCTGCCCGTGTTTCCTCCAACATACTGCGGGCATCAGTTTAATTAGAAATATAACTTGATTATCGTGGTCTCTAGTGGATCTGTCAGATTTGGCAGTAGTGGCAAGTAATGTGCGTGCAGCTGTTAGTAGGATGGCTGCTGTTCCTGTTAAAAACTGCTCAGCCCTGTTCCTGGGCATTGGTCTGGGCAGATGGTACTGGAGCCAGCTCAGGTGTGGGCAACAGGTGGCAGCTTCCTGAGCACAGCAGGAGAGTGCTCCCATCTCTGGGGAAAGTACTTCTGTAAGAAAGGATGTTGGTAAAATACATACCTTAATAACTGGCCCAGAGAAGGTCAAATGGGGATGTATTCTGTTCTGGCAATAGAGAAACAACGAAGGGGGTGTAAAAATGTAACAGAGGGGATGTTTGAGGCTAGTAAAGGGAAATGCATCATCCACGCATTGGGGCTGTGGATTTGATTATCCCTTGAAATGACACGAAGGGTAAGAGTGTTTATTTTATTTCTTAGGATTCAAGGATGGATAGGCTATTGCAGAAGCAGTCAAAATTTATCCTGCAATTCAGTGCAGGATGTGGGGCTGCCCAGCATGAATTTCCTAGAGGCGGTGGGTTTGACACAAGGATGTGTTTCTGCACTGCCTGCTGGCATGTCTTCTGTTAATGGTGACCTGGAAGCAGGGTTGATGTGCTCTCCTGCAGCTTTGCACTTTGTCTGTATCATATCTTAAAAACTTGGAGGGGTTCACTAAAATGCTGCTATGCAGGGTGCTCGGTGACCTCCTGTCCTGTGTCTGAAGCTGTATGATTGCTCTCTTGTTCCTGTTTTAGTGCCTCTGAGCTAGTTTGTGACACTGTACTGAGCTGCTATCCAGTCTGTTTGGGTTCTCAGCAATATCCCTTGCTATTTTGAGGAAGGAGGTGTTTGCAGTAACAGGGATGCTGAGAAACGCTATTGCTATACATGGCAATGGCACATTTCTGTGCACAGTATCTTGTTTTCCTCTTTGCCTGTTGCACATATCTTTAAAAGGAAGGCAGATCTCTTCTGCTCCAAACAGAGGAGAAAGCCATCAGCTGCATGAAAGCCATAAAAAGCTTTCATCCTTCAGAGCCTGGTAAATCTCCCATGAAAATCAACGAAATGGCTTCAGCTGATAGACATACCATATCAACTCAAACCTGATCTGGCAGAGAGGTTCACAACTGTTCCATCCTTTAGCCCATTCGTGGTTGGGATTGTGCTTTGTAGATCCCTGGTATCACTCACTGGCAAAAGCAGCTGCTGTGCCCTTGGCTTTCCCTAATTTCCTACCATAACATAACCATCCAGAAGGGTCTAGATATCAGGAATGTGAGGAGTCTGCTGCAAAGCAAGCGATGCTACATGTGGTTTGGTAGACCACAGTGCAATGCTCTGCGTGTACAGCAGAGATCTCCTTGTGTCTTCTCTTTTTACCCCTGTTTCTGCAGAGCTTAAGAAAGGCTTCTTGCTGTAGAGGTGGGAAGAAAAAAGGCAGCCTTTAAACTTTATGACATCTGTATCATTGCTTGGAGGACTACTGTAGTGGTCATGGTAGCACTAAGGAAACTGTGGTAGCTTCACTCATGTGAAGTCATGGAGCTGCAAGACTCGTTTATAGCAACATAGAAAGTGGCATTAAAGTGGTCATAAATCACTCTGGTTCTCTGGGGATGTTAGGACTCTTCCTATCTCCTGGAAGAGTTACTTGGTTTGTGAGTGGAAGCACGACTTCTCTTGTGCTTAAATGCAGCTCTGAAAAAATAAATGGCTCATGCAGTTGGAGGGTGGTAGTGGTGGAAAGGAGAAGTCAGAGCCAGCAAATCCAGAACCGAATTGAGCAGTTGAATCAAAGAGAATGAGCATACAAATCCTTATCAGGCTCTGTTGTTCCTGAGCAGTTCTGGGTTGGAGGATGAGATGGATTCTCACAGGCAAGGAGCAAAGTCTTCCCATGGCCACTCGGTGCTGCTGGATCCTCTGCCAAGTAATGCTTTTCCACATACGAAACTGACACTGTGTTTCTTCCTATCACTCCATTCTTGGTATGAAATAAGATGTTTGCTGGGCAAACGCTTCCAAAGATGATGAGTAAAACAAACTATATGTGGCCAAAAATATATATTAAAATGTGAGTGCAGAAAGTGGAGAAAAAGGATGGAACTTCTCAGCTTCCCTCTTCAGGCTATTGAGATACTGAACACTTTTTCTTCCTTGAAGTTCATCTTTCTTTGTGCCTGGGTTACCCTGTTTCATTTTAAATGAGTCTTCAAAT